>NC_051178.1:160233868-160591368 GCF_013339695.2 Rhipicephalus sanguineus | reverse complement strand
GTCAAAACAGCACACCTTTTCTAGCAGAGTTATCTAGAAAGTGCGAAAAGATGGTCTGTGATTTCCAATTAAGCCGTTGAGGTACACTTTATTGACATGCTTGTATGAGTATAGCCAACTAAAATGTGTGACAGTGATGCGCATAGTGTCATATGGTGCAAAATGAACTGCAGAAATTGGCATCACGTTTCAATCTTTATTCGTTATGATAAAGAATAAATAAAAAAGTGGTGACGGCTGGAGGCATCAGACTTGTGGCTTGTTATGTTGTCGCTCCTGTTCAGCGTGAGCAGCCATGAAAATTGTATCTGAAAAGCAACACATGATACCATGATGAGAAAACGGAATTGCAGTAAGAGTGGGCAAAACCTACACAATAAGTGATTTACACAGACATATTGAAGGCTCAAAACATAACATATGCAAACAGGCATGGTAAGGAACCAACTTTTTGCCATTATCCTGTAAAACACAACTTGCAAATAGTAGCCTTTATAACACGTCACTTGGCGACAAACTTGCAGCACAAGATGATGTGAGCCTCTTTTAAACAGCAAACGAAATTGGCTTAGGCTCTTTCCCATGGGGGGCCACTCACCTCTTTTCCTACGTCGTGTTGTCGAACCAAAGGAAATGTAGGACCGACTGCCTCGTTGACAGGGCGAACGCCGTTATCAATTGATTTTCCCATCATGAGTGGCGAGGTGCCAGACCATAGCGACAATTTCGTTTCCCCGAGTACGGTTGTCAACTGGGACCCTTTCTTCAACACACCTTTACTGTACACACATCTGACACGTGAGTGTCGTTTTAAATATTATGGCAACGAAAACAAATTCTCACGTAAAAGAAGGTGGGAACTTCGTTTCGCAATATATGCACTGGCTATGCACGAATGAAAGAACTTCTTTTCTGAGAAATCGCTTCAAAATTTCCTTTCAGAATAAGCCCGGCTTTAGCCGGCATGTTCCTACACCCAAGTGCATCCTCCGGCAGTCAGGGGCACATTGTGAGCAGTTGCTGACCGCCTGTTTTACAAACGTATCTCATCCTTAAGTACTCAGATAAACACACGCGAGTACGAGCGCCCGAACGACACCCAGCGCGCGCAGACACCGTCTACGTCAAGTTCAGGCATGTCGTATGCTGGAATTACCGCACATAGCTCCCACAGTCACGTACGCTACCTCGATTCTGTTATAACACCGAACGTCATCGCAGTGTAAGCAAACCATGAAAACAGCAACGAGAGAGAAGAGTGCGCGGTGGCGGTCGCAACAACGCGCGCCGTCGAAAGTGTCGAGCTTTTTCACCTTACCGGTGAGGCGTGTCCATCTTAAGTGACTACACCGCGTACATACTGGAAGCACCGTACTATATCTGCACCTCAAACTACCGTCTTTAAGCCAACAAACATCATCATATATATAGCGCATCTAAGTCTTCTGTACACAAACTTTTAAATGCGAAGCATTTATTAGCGAACCTCAGGCGCTTTGGCCGTTTCTATCTACGTATCTATGCTTCGCATTTAAAAAAAACTTCGCATGCAAAACTTCGAATTTAAAAACTTCGCAAGAAATGCTTCGCATTTAAAAAAACTTACGTAGCTTGCCCTGGAGATGGAATGATAAAGAGAACGCGGAGCTGATGGGAACCTAGGTAGTCCTGGCTGTTGCTGTGTTTCTAAGTTTTGCACATTTTCTCTTTCTTTCTTTTTCTCTGTTCTTTTTAAATGCGAAGCATTTCTTAGCGAACCTCAGGCACTTTGGCCGTATCTATCTATCTATCTATCTATCTATCTATCTATCTATCTATCTATCTATCTATCTATCTATCTATCTATCTATCTATCTATCTATCTATCTATCTATCTATCTATCTATCTATCTATCTATCTATCTATCTATCTATCTATCTATCTATCTATCTAGCCGCCTACGTCTGGGCGCTCTCCTGGTCGTCTCCATAACTTGTAATATACCAAAATTGGCATAGCAGAGGATCAGTGTATCATGAACGCGATTCACTGGTCATGAAATGAATAACGCAAAATACCTGTCGCGTACGTCATGAAACCCTTTCTCTCAGTCACGTGTGGCACATACCCGCATACCAGAGTTCATGTTTTGCGGGTATGTGCCACAAGTGATACAGAGTCTCAACCAACACAGTAACCGCGAAGACACACACACTGGCACGCAAGGAAAGCGACAATAATAATAATATTAATTGTTGGGTTTTATGTTCCAAAACTACGATATGATTATGAGAGACGCCGTAGTGAAGGGCTCCGGAAATTTTCACCATCTGGTATTCTTTAGCGTGTACCGAGATCGCACAGAACGTGGGCATCTAGCATTTTGCCTCCATCGAAATTCGACGGCCACGGCCGGGATCGAATCCGTGACCTTCGGGTCAGCAGCCGCGCACCGTAACCGCTACACCACCACGGCGGACGCAAGGAAAGTGAGGAAGCTGAAGAGAAAACACCCCTGGAAGACGCTTAACTACCGTCCGCTCGTCCACGTGGTCCGCAACGTGGACCACATGAATTACACAAAAACCGGGATCAATGCTTTCTATAATAAATCTGCCGAGAGAACCAGGCCTCTCATCATTGCCGATGACTTCAACATTAATTTATCATGACCCAACAACGCTTGGTCCTTATACTGCGTGAAAGGCGGCTTGGATGTGGACAGGGCATCGAAAGACCTCGCTACCAGGTCCAGTACAGGTGGCATGATAGATCATTTCATCGTAAGAGGCGTCCAGGATTTCCACCATCTGCACTATGCCTCGCACTTCACTACACTTAGACCCCTTGTAGCTGCGATCACGAACGGATCCGATAACATGTCCGGTCCAGCTGCTGGTGCTCACTGATCACGGTGATGATGACCTCGTTCAAGAACTGTCAAGAAGCTCTCCTACATATACAGGTTTGTGAAACGTGCGTGCGTTCTCCGTCATAACGGACAAGTATAAGCATAACAACTGTAACACAACTGTAACAACTGCAACTGTGACTCTATACGTACGTGCAGTGCGCCTGCGCGTGCCACTCGGCTTTCCTGGAACTTTCCTGAATGAAGCTTAGTTGCGAGTTACGCCTGTCCTGTGCATCTGTGTTCCTTCTTTGTCTTGTTCTGATTCTCGCTATCCAGTATTGAAGAATATTAGCACTACATATCAGCTTACCGCGTCTGGTGTTGGTAACATCCATGTTGCTGTTGGCATCGTTACGCAACTGCATGTAAACAACTGGTTATATAATACATATACGACTCTTCAACATATGAGTGTGCGTATGCCACTTCCACATTTCTCTAGCGTCATTCCGTAACGTTTCGCTCAATATGAATAAATCCGCCACAGTTATCATCCCACGCATGCTTCGCCTAACATCGATGCCCACGGCTTTTGTTTTTACAATTTTTGTTTTTACATTTCTTTCCCTTTATATTTCAAAGCTCGATGCCGCATGCTGTTGTGTGGTCTAGCATCGTATTCGCCACACGTAAGTGCCAAGGAGGTTGTAAGAGCACGCAAGAAGCATGGACAGGCTTTGTCGATCGACGCTAAACGCATAAGGTAAGTGCGAAACCAGGCATGGTGCTTTACGGGGGCTTTCATCGTCCCATGTGTACACGTTTCCTGCCTTCAAACGAGCTGGCATCCTCACGCTTCGGCGAACTCGTTTCGCGAGCGGCGCTATACACAAACTAGAGAAAGCCGTAAGCATGCTCAACACACTGCTGTGTGCATGATGCTGCTTTAACTTGTGGCTGTTATAATGGTCCAACGGGCTTCCGCTCGTGCAACTAGAGCCGTGTTTGCTGAAAAGGGGAAGCCAAGTGTTTTCTTCCCAGGCAGGGACATTATACGAACGAGGGGAAGCGTGGAAGTCGATCAAGGGTTAAAATAAACGCTCAGCGGAAGTACGACTTTGTTCGCGTTCGGATACAGAGCGGAAGAGGGTCGAGTGCACTTCCGTTTGTCTCGCCGGCAAGGTAAAGAGTAAAGAGCCGGCCACCGCTTCCTCCGCTCAGCGATGCCACCGGCGTTTAATACACATCGTCGTCGTATAAATTCATGCTATCCGATGTCGTATAAGCACGCGTGTGCCAATAGTGGGCCCCTTGTTCCGGCTTGCAGTTGGCCTATAGCAGAGCGATTTCCTAGAGATTAATTCAGATATAGATACCCATCTGAAGAAATAAAGAAGTTCGCAGACTGAACTCGGAAGTGTATCTGCCTCACTTTCTTGCTCTTTCTTTTTTCTCTAAGAGTTCTTAGATGTTATAAGCATATCGTTAAATTTATGCAAGGACATTTCGAACGGGTTTTTACCTCCTTACGCGAAGCGATGACTCTTTTACGTGTGCATAGGCAGTATGGGATACATGCTGTAATGAAGGCCGGTGAAACTATTGCGTGAAATCTACTACTGAATTTATTACCATAAAAAAGTGGCCAGAAGACTGCCTTTTGAGAAATAAACGCTTTACATTACTGCCATCGGCTCAATAGGGAACAACATTTTATATTCATATAAAAAGAGGAGGAAGGCGATAATCAGAAACACACACACACGGGAGCGCCATAATCATTCAACATTTTCTGCCTACCTTAACAAAATATTTGTAGCGCAACTGAGACAAGCAAGAAACAAAAAAACATGGATGATCCCTCTGTCATAGGAATCGGTATAACACGAAAGTGAAACGTGTCTTCACAGACGTAGTTGAGCGTTTGTTGCGCATTCTTTCGCCCCAAGGGCGATGGAATGAATGCTACAGCAACAAATTGTAATGTCACGCGAAGAACGGCAAGCAGCTCGAAACTTGCAACGCGCTGCTCAAGCAGAAAGGACGCACGGAACGAACATACACAGGATGAGAGCGAACTAGCTGTCGCATTTGTAACTTATTTTTGCGTGAGCCCCGCGCTCCTTTCGCAAAAGCAGCCGCTGCAGTGGGCCAAGTTACCTTCGTGCTCTCAACGCGAGAAGTACAAACCACCGCGATCACGAGATAAGCGCCCGCACAAGCGACGACGCCCTCTAGACGCGGTCGCTCGTCGCAGTGGCGACGACCTTTCGCGAGCGCTCTTCGAGCTCGTCGCGCCATCTCGTTAGTGATAACAAAAACACTGTAACACAGATCTCTGAGTACAGCCACCCGCAAATGGTGTATATTGATACCATACATCCGCCGCAGCGTGGCTGCATGAAAGACGAGGAAGACGACGTCGCTTCTCTGGTTGTTGCTGGACTGACGCCATCTTGTCCACCCTGCGCTGTTTACACGATTTAATAAATAGTTACTGAGCTACCCGTAACAATATAAATAGCTCGCCGTTAGCATTGCGAAGAACGTGCCGTCCGTGGCGGAATCGTTTCGCGCTGCTCGCTGAGGAACGAGCGGTCGTGAGTTCGATTCCCGGTGACGCAACTTTTTCTTCTGGTTTTTTCTTTGCCCACTGTTAGTCTTTATATTTTACAACGTCATATCCGTGACGGAAATACGTCAGCGGAGCCGTGGTGGACCCCGGCATAAAACACTTTCGTGTTAAAAAACACGAGAGAAGACAGGATAGGGTGATAGCGACAGGTTAGTCGCTTTTTGCTTAAGCACCTAAATAAGCCTCACCTTGATGACCCGTGTGCTGCAAGAAATTCAGCGGCGGCCACTGATTTTTTTAGCAGAAGTGGTTTTGATTATGCCTTCAGTATTGGTGTTGAGGACTCATTTTATTTTGTGCCTCACTATGAACTTCTTCCCTGCGTTAGAGTATATATTGATGGCAATAGTAGCACAGATTTTATGAACTCTTGTAGTTTATCAATTGTCAATTTCCTGACTCTGCTCGAATTTTACTTGAGTAACACATTTATTTTTTTTAAGGAGTCGATCTATGTACAGCGCAAAGGCATTTCCATTGGTCCATGTGTAGCTCCTGTCCTATGCAACCTCTTTCTCTCATTTATTGACCAGGCACTTGCTAGAAACCTCGACTCGGATCTTTGTCCCAGAGATTCCAGATACGTTGACGATTTTTTGTGTTTCTAAACACCGCAAACTCTTTGACCACTTGTGACGATGTAAATAATGTTTTATCAATTTTTATACAGCATGGTAAGGGCTTGATGTTTACGCATGAGCTACATCAACACAATCATTTGCAGTTTTTAGATATCAACCTTCCATTAAATGCTACACATTCGTGCTGGATGTACAGCCCCCGTGCACGTGAAAACCTCCTGCCTTACGTATCTGCACACTCGAAAACCTTGAAAAGAGTCATTGCGACTATCTGTCTCCGGTCTACGTTGTTGAAGTCGTGCGAGCACACCATGGACGACAGTTTTCAGGTACAGATTTCAAGGCTGGCTACAGCCGGCTTCTCTGTGGCGGTTTTAACCAGTGTGCCCGAATCTCTGCTCCGGAAGCTTAGAGGATGCAGCAGGCAGACTGAGGCCTTGCAGAAGAACAAACCGTTCATTCTGCCTTACATGCCCAAGATTGCCTACAATTCGGAAAAAAGTTGCAAACAGGCATGACGTTGCAGTTGTTTTCTCGGCACCCAACGAGCTCTCAAAGCTTTGTGCCCGCATTTGTTCGCAAAAAGCCAAGCTTTCATGCGAAAAGAAGCACATCCGGCGAGTTATGCGTTGCATGGTGGGCGTTGCTTTTGAAATTCCGTTGAGCTGTGGCAAGTCGTGCATAGTCGTACGCTGTATTATTGCTCGCCTTAGAGAGCATATATAATCAATTAAGAATGGTGTGGGCTCACACCTGCCGTTCCATTGTGCTTCGTGTGGCTGCGCGCCAATGTTCGGAGAAACTCGTGTGATACGAAGGAGCAGGGAAACGTTTGCACGTGAAGTACTGGAGGCATATCGCATACAGAAGAAGGGGCATAAATGCGTCAGTGTCCCTTCGAATCTTTGTACAAGAATAAATGCCTATTTTTAGATAGCGCTGTGCGATAGTTTTTTTCATTGTGCTCTGTGATAGTTGCTTGTGCTGCGCCTTCTCTCTGATGGCTTGCTTAAATGCCTCTCGCCTAAATGTCTAACAGATTTCTGACATTCCTTTTTGTCAAATGGTTAAACTAGTTAGTAGAACTCGAACAAAAGGCTTCAGCTTCTTGAAGCGAAAGAAATGTTCATGTGCTGTCTTAATTAGGAAATAAAAAAAATGCTTTAAGATTTTTCAAGAAACTTGATGAACAGGATGATGATACACAGGACAGGCGAAGTGAAAAGCAACAATGAGAGACAATATAATTAAAAGTGAGGAGCAAGTGAGCTCCTGAGAAAAGTTGACTTTTAGATCAGGTTCCCTATTCAGTCTCAAAGCAACCATGCGATAAGTCTCTACCACCATAGCGCGTGGTCAGTGCATAGCGATGCAGTCTCATTCGTACTTGAATAGACGTTGACGACACGGCGGACGCTAAGCGGAAGAGAATCTTGCGCTGGATGAACACCGCGTAAACATTCCTTCGCGCGTGTTGGATTTCCTAGAACGCTAAATATATCGGAGAAATAAAGCAACTTATCTCGTACCTAATTATGTTACCTTACAGGAAGCTATACCTGAGACGTTCACCGCAGTGCTTAGGCAAAATAAAAAAGAGTAGCTTCAAATTTCGTTCAACGTGAGCACACGTGCGGTTTCATAACGAATAGGCAGGGCTTCGTTTAACATGCATATCAAAGGCGACCTGAAGCAAGTTTCTAAACATCAACTTTCCCAAAAATCACATAATCCGTATTTAAGTTATGCATGCGAGTGGGTGGAGCCTATACGCCGCGTACATTTCGCCTACGCAGTTCTCACACAAACTGTTGGAAGCTAAACACGAACAAGATAAAGAAAGCGAAGACTTCACAAGACTAATGTACATGATATTACGTCGTAAGGGTATGCATCGCTTTGGGACCAAGTTTTACTTCAAGAAAAAATGGCTTTGTTTTAAGGTGCAAGCCTTAGATGCCTCATCAGACGCGAAAATTGACCGTCGGCGTCAACACAAGTGATGCGAACCCTTATATGGTGCCATAGTGCTCACTTTAGCGAAAAAAAACAGCACCACAAGTAAGAAGAAAGAACACAGCGCAGCTAACGAAAGAGTCTGATGAGCTAGCCCGCGAACGCATTCTGTTGAACGTGATATGGTGGTCTAGTGGTTATGGTGCTCGACTGCTGAACCGCAGGTAGCGGGATTGAGCCCCGGCCGCGGCGACCGCATTTCCATGGAGGTGAAATGCTAAAGACTCGTGCGCGTATGTTTAGGGGCACGTTAAAGAACTCCAGGTGGTAGAAATTTCCGGAGCCCTCCACTACGGCGTCCCGCATGATCATATCGTAGTTTTGGGGGCATAAAACCCCAACAAATATCTTACGTGATACGAGTGATGAAAATAATAATCACATGACGACGCCACTCGATGAAGACATCATTACGTCACAGAGTGAAAAAATTGTGACGTCATTATGACTTCAAAGGTGGGCCGATCAGGAAGGCACAGCAAGAATACTTGAGGTGCAGAAAGCTTGCAGGGCTTGCGATGCCAGCGGCAGTTCCATACCACGCAATGTGCCGAAAGCTTCGGGAGGGGGCGGCAAGGTTCAATATAATCGATTGAGAAAAGAAAGAAGATGGTTTTCGCCTTCGAGTCGTCTGAGGAAAATGCATAGAAGACCGTGTGGATTTTAGCTCTTCTTCCTCTCGATGTTCCTTAGAACTTTTCTTTTCTGATCGACCGCCTTGTTCAGGCTTACATGAAAGCAATTCCTCCGCGCACGCTGGCTGCGCAAGCGGCTTTTGAAAACATGAGTGACAGGTCCGCCACATTCGCACTTTCCCGACAATGCACGGAAGAAGCCTGGACGCAAGCGTCTGACGCAAGCTTTTATAGACGATTCAGGCGCCCCCGTCGCCATTATCAGCACCTTACGTCAACCTCTCTTCAAGGATTCCCCCTGTACAGCTATCAGTTTCGCCTGCCGTCGCTTTATACAAGGAGCTCTCGCTTCGCTTGGTGTCCAAAGCTTACGAAAGAGTCTGATGAGATTACGATTATCATAATTCCCGGCGCTTGAAGCATATCGTCTCGAGCTCAGTGCGAGCCATTGCATGCGACCCAAGATATCATACAATGGTAGGCCGCGACTACACCGTGGCCTTTAGGCCTCCGTAGAGTGTCAGTTGTACCGAGTCTATCGTGCCTGAGATTTACGTCCAATTGCGGGATGCTATTGAAAAAAAAGAAAAAAGAAAAAAACGTCCTTTAATGGCACAGCCCTTTAGGATAATACATTTTGCTCGCGATGTTTTTCAGGCGAAAGCTTTAACGCTTAAGTGTCTCATTGAGTGGCATTATGACGTAATTTTGTAACGTCGTAGGCGGAAGTCATAATGACGTTAACGACACATGCCGACGTCATCACGTGGTGTCAGATAATGACATCATCATACGCCTTCGTCGCTTGGTCAAAAGTGCGCCGATCTCAGAGGCCTTGCAACACCACGTGGGGTGCATAAGCCTCCGGTGGGGAGGAACGATTAATTGACAGAGAACGCCTAGGTGATTCAATGCACTGCGGCTCGTTATGGCTCGCAGGAAGTCTTATGCCCGACCGTATAGCTTAATGCATTAACATGTATGGAGCAAGATTTCGCCTTCAAGTGTTACAGAGTGTAGTATGGTGCGGAACTTTTCAAGGCGAAAGCTTTAGATGCTTCATCAAACGCGAAAATTGACCATCGGCGTGGGCGTCCATCGGCGTCGGGGTCGAGCGATGCAAAAAATCATCGCATGATGACGTCAGCGTATGAAGTCTTTGTGATGTCATTATGACGTCATCATGACGTCACTGTAACGTAACGTGACCTAACGGCGCTCGATGGCGTAACCAAATGACACCGTACCTTGTTCAAACGTGGGTCAATCACGGAGGCAGTGCAAAACCACGTTAGGTGCAAAAAGCTTTCGGAAGGTGTCGGGCTAGGACCAATACATTGACTGAGAAGAAGAAGAAGATGGCTTTCACCTTCGAGTCGTCCTACGTAAATGCATAAGGGACCCTGCGAGTTTTTCATTGATTTTGTGTTTGCGAACACTTTTCGAAAGCTTCAGCTGCGACTGGAACCATCAGTTTTGGTATATGCAGAGGATAAACAGTTCGCACTAGGGGACCGCCAGCTGTGTAAATACTTTTTTTTTTCGCCTGCAGGACAGCCATCATCATCGACGGAGGGTGTGATGGGACAGGAGTTTATCGCCTCTTCGCCGCGTCTCGCCCGAAGGAAAGCAGCTGCGCAAGTTTTATATCAGGTTTATTTACTCACTCACTCATTTACTGAGCGCAGGCGGTGCCAATAGCGTTACCATGTTGTTGTGTATCTAGTACTTATCGCTACATTACTCCACCCTGAGGCATCCATGCAGTTGGAAAGGGTTTCATTCGCGTGAGTTATCCATTGCACGCGTGTCAAGTAAAGAAGGACTTGCTTTATCACAGAAGCAGCAGCGCGAGCTTCTTCCATAGTTCTAGACAGGGTTTGTGGGCTGGAGCCGACGTTTCGACAAACGGACTTGTCTTTTTCAGAGCTGCAGCCTTGAAGTTGCAGCCTTGGAGAAGTCCGCTTGTCGAAACATCGGCTCCAGCACCCAAACCCTGTTTACGAATTTTTCATCGCAAGCTTCCACCTTCCCCTGACTCCTGCCTTTTTTTTTATTCCATAGTTGAGCGGCTTAAGCATCGTCTTCACGCATCGTGGGAGTTACGTCGTGGGCCTGTTGAAACGAATTTCGGAACCAGTTTTTTACTAGGTATCCTTGGTCAAAATACTGGCAAATAACCGTGCGCCCACTAGAGCAAAACATGTCGCGCAGGTTTCTGGCGTATTCGTCATTCAAGTATAACCCTTGGAATTGTGCATGTGAGAACCATGAAATCATTCGATTATACTGATTAGCAGTGAAGAAAAACGTACCACTTTTGAGACCTTTAGATCAAAGCCAGCGTAGTTTGCTTTGATCTGGGGAATGCGGCAGTTGTTTCGATAATTGGATCGTTTTACCTTCAGGCTTCGTGCGTTTCGGCAAAACCATTGTTTGTTCCGGTCGACAGCAAAAGTTTTGGTCGCACTATACTGAATCTAATCAACTTAACTCTCCATAAAGTCCACCACAAAACTATTTAATCCGAAATGAAGGAAATACATGCAGTATGGATACCCTAGATTAACATGACGGTAAGGCTGCGTAAAGCCCATGCGTTAAGTTTAAACCGCATGGCACAATAATAACTACGCTATTGAAGATGAAACGTAACAAATGGCTCCGCACGTGACGCCGATGTTATCGCTTAATAAATGAGGACTCTACTTTCATCTACAATCAGCTAACTTCTGTGCTGTAGTAAATATCATATTTATAGCACTGACGTGCGTTGATATGAAACTTATTCACAAACATGCAGTGTTCGACTTTCTGCCAGCATAATATATGACAGCTAATCACATCCGATCGCAGCAAAAGAGAATGCAAGGCTAGCAGAACTTTTAGGTTATCAACAATGCATTATGCCTATAAAAAAAAGCATGTCGAGGTCATAACCATATTTTTCTATCTAATTCGACGTTGAACCTTTTATTTATACGATGATCTTTCTGGAGAGACGCCACTCTCCTTTGAAACAAATTTCTCTGAACAACGCTCGCAATGTAAGAGAACATTAGAGAATTTATTAAGGCGACAGCCTTAGATGCTTCATCAAACACGAAAGTTGACTGGCGTCCCGCGTCGGCGGCGTCGGCGTCCAGCGGCAAAAAAAAATTTAGGTAGAGCCCATGCTCTAACATTGTTCGATTGTTTTTCTTCCGCCGTAAGTTTACAGACATAGGCATGTGAATGCTGTCAAAGGGCCTAAAGGGACTTTGTCCTGGCGGCATTGTGTAAATAACCACCTAAAAAATTGGCCGCGTATCTGCGTGCTTCGCTGCAAATGTCGTCTAAAGACGATAGAAGAGGCGCTGCGTGAGATATGGACGCCATCTGGCAATACGTCGGGAAACATGAGTGCTGTGTTGCGGGCTGGTAGTCCCGGCGCAGCAGCAGGCGAAGACCGGCGGTGACCAACGCGACCGGCAGGGACGCCAGCCAGACTGAACACGCGGTTTGGCGCGATGCGCTAAAGCAGAAGAAACGTCCGCACTCAACGAGTACTCTCCACACACTCTTTTATTTACACGTCGCCTGCGTAAAACAGGAATGCCAGAGCGGCGCCCCATTGCATTCATACAGTGCAATACAGAACCGAAACCGAAACACAACAATGAGCTCGTGCAACGGGCACGGAGGAAGGCAAGTTTCAGCGAAGTCGCATTTTCAGCGCAGCTTAAAAAACTAGGGTCGTTAGAATTACGTAGGTATGCATTTTCTATTAAAGGAACACACCACCTAATACTTAGCTAGTGATGTTGCGCCTCAGATATGCGTGACATTTACTTTTTGATCGACAACGTTCACAAATATGAACAGCCGTACCAGTTCAACATGGCTGGCCCTTGGGCAAGTGGTTCAACTTTGGCCGAGTGGCTGAATCGAGTGACGTGCCGACAAACAGAAAGACAGACCAAAATTTCTCCGTTTAAGTATCCCAAGAAAGACTATCGTCTTTAAAAGGCATACCTTACAATAATCGAGGCCTTTATATCACAAGTGCCTGCCCCCTCTTTAATAAGAACTAACAGACAATAATGCCAAGGAAAGTATAGGGGGTGATATTTGCAGTAATTAGGATATAAATGCAGTTCGGTCCCTGCCGGCGGCAAGTTATCTTTTCGTCCACTTTACTTTCTTCACATTTATATCCTGATTACTACAAATATCATCCCCTATACTTTCCTTGGCATTATTGTCTGTTATTAATATTGTGTCGTAACAAAGAAAAAAGAGCCCTAAAAAGTCATCTTCTTTCCTGCCCCCTGTTTAGCGCTTTAAACATATTAACACGAAAACGCTTTATGCTGGGGTCCGCGAAGACTTCGCTGACGTCATTTCCGTCAAGATGTGACGTCGGTATTATAACTCGGCCACGTTCCATCCGTTCTTTTGAGTACTAACGGCGAGCTATTTATATAGACCATTTACTACTGGCGATACGCAGAGCTCGGAGGAGCTTCAGCGGGTGCAGCATCACCCGCGAGATTGCCCGAAGGGCGTACATTAAAGCACCACTCCTAGATTTTGCTTCAGTTTGAAAATTGCACCTTGAGACGCGCACTAAAATGTGGCCCATTTCTGTACCCACTGGCGATGTGGAACGCGAGGTGAACAATGCGTCGAACGCCACCGCGCGGAAGGAGACGCGGACGCGTCACTGCACGTGCCGCACTTCTTAAGAAAAAAGAAATATCGAAGCGCATTGGGTTGTAGCGCGCTGCTCATACACGAAGTAACAACTGTGACAGTTGTTTCTTCGCGCTCGTCCTGTGTATGCATGTGCGTTCTTTTCGAGCGTTCTTCCTTCTGTTTCAGCAGCGTGCCGCAAGTGTCGAGCTGTGACCGTTAGTTCGTGCTCGTCCTGTGTGCGTTCTTTTCGTGCTTGCTCTGCGCTTGAGCGGCGCGCTGCAAGTGTCGACCTGCTTGCCGTTCTTCGTGTGACATTCTAATTTGTTTCTATCGCATTCATTGCTTCGCCCTTGCGACGAAACTGCGATTGTTTTTTTAAACACCTCCTTTATTCACTATCTTTAGTTGCTGTGTTTACCCAAGAGTTGATTTAGACAAAATGTCCGGGCCGTGAGGAGGAGGTGTGTGCAGTTCTGCCCGGGAAGAGTATTAGGGCTTAGCACGCAAGCATTGTTTCAGCTGTTCCTTGTTCCTTGTCAATATCTCCCGTTAACGAAACTGAATCATGAGCTATAGTTAATACCAACAATCATCTGCCATCGGTCAAGTCATACACCATAGCAAAAAAACATTGATTACCGATTGCCAAACAGAGTTACCTGCATGCGGCTCGTCATCCCAATCCGATGACTGTAGTAAGTGCGTGAGATATTGTACGCGAAGAGAAAGAAGTGTCTGATATACTTGTACATACAAACTACTTTCGTAACAGCACAATAGCTGTCATCACAACAAACTTCCGTTAGTACGCTAGTTAGTGCTCGCCTTCATGTTGCCTCGCCCGAATCTGCGCCAGTCGTAGGTAAGTGATTGTGTTTGGCCCGCTAACGGGTACTGCGGCCGCCGCCTTGTGCAACCAGAAATAATAAAGGTTCTCCGCGAAAGCGCAAAATCGCAGAAAAAAACAGGCCGAGCTTCATTTCCGCCAGATTGGCAGATCGTCCGTAACGAAGAGTAATGCGTCGAAGTCCTGGGAAGACATCGACCTGGTGGCAGAGGAAAGACCGCGTCAAATAAACCGACAAAACACAGATAGTGGCGCTCCTGCCATCGACACACTAACCTTTCTGCAAAGAGGAAGAATTGGTTGTTCCGCTAATGCGGTACCGTTTAGAGTTGCGTGGTGGTGATTCCTTCAGAGAGATGAGTCAAAAGGGACGTAGCTTGTAGGTTCGTATAGCGACATAGTTCTCCGCTGGGTGACGCTCTCCTGTGTCGCAGTGTAGCTAATTGTTCATTGGATGTTCTGTCAAAGTCCCTCGCAATAGTCCGTTAAGTGGCCTCTGGATCTGTACATGCACAAGTGCTTCACGTAGGACATTTTGCGCATATGATCTCGTCCTTCCAGCTTAAATTAGACCTCAATGAGAGACAAGGTAAGCCTGCTTTTGTGTGAAATGTCAGCTATCCTTGTGCTGTGCAAAGAATTGGAAGCCCCACAAACATGATTGCCACCGCGACAGGGAGCTTTGGAGTGGAAAACAGGCATCCCCAGTGAACGACCGCCGTGGCTATTTTCAGTTCGTTTCATTTTTATTCTCCAGTGGGTGCCCAGACCCAGACTTGCAGTTAGCAATTCTGGGTCACGTTAGGCGGGCGGCGGAAGCCAGTAGAGCCCTGAATTTGGGGCCACACCCAACAAGCTCGTGAGTCTTATTCTTTTTACCGCTTCTCTTGACGTAAAGTTTTGTTCTTGTTCTGCTTCTCTCTTTTGGTGATGTCAAAAATGCAGGAGCACTGATTCACAGACACGCAATTAGTCACACAGAGACACGGACTCTCGTCCTTCCTGTCGAAACGTAATGTACTTGTGCTCAAGATCAACGGAAGCCAGACAAACAGGATAAGGGCTTCCTTCCGCGCGCAAAGTATGGCGCGGCGTTCGAACCATTAGCAGCGTCTCACATGTTCGGTCTAAACAAAGCAACTAAGGGAAACGAAAAACAAGGGACGTATCGACTCTCTCACGGGATAAAGCAAGGGAAGTCATCAAGCTTCCGGAGCTAAAGAAGGAAGCAATTGATTGTTTCCCGGACGTGTATGTGCGTGAGCCGTTAATTGAGATCCCTCGTCCTAAAGCATTGGGGTGTGTTTGTTGTTCCAGCCGCCGTCGGTATGACCCAAAAGTGCGCGAGATGGACCCTGTGACAACATCTCCGCATGTCATGCACCCTTACACTAGGAAGGGTCAGGCTAATATGCGGTCATACAACTGTGAAGAAGAAGATGCGTCGCCGGTCAGCAGTATCGCCAACGCTCGCCTCGCGCTGCTGGTCGCTGGCATCTTTCTGGACGGTGCTCATCTGCTCCGACTCGCTGTATTTCTTCAGAGCGTCACCGCAGGAACGCACCGCCAATAAACGTCTTCTCAATTGGGGGAGGTTGCTGAGGGTACCCGTCAACTGAACCTGGAGCTGCGAAGCAGAACACTTCCACCCATCATGACAACCAACGTCGAGCAACCGGCCCCGTCCACCTAGTCCGGCAGCGGCACCGCATTTCCTCGGCTGAGGGACCCCAAGGTTTTCAGTGGTGCCTATGAGACCGACGTAGAAGACTGGTTGACTAACTACGAATTGGTGAGCGCGCACAACAAGTGGGATGACGCCAAGTTGACCCACGTCGTGTTTTATCTCACTGACGTTTGCCGAAATGTGGTATCACAACCACAAAAACGACATCCCGACATGGTCAGTATTCAAGACGTCTTTCGCTGAAGTGTTTGGCCGACCCGCTGTCCGCAAATTTCGCGCCGAACAACGTTGGCGCACTCGAGCACAGCAGACATCCGAAACGTTCACGAGTTACATTGAAGACATCATCAATCTTTGTAACCGTGTCAACGCCGCCATGCCTGAGTCTGACAAGATTCAGCACATCCGATCGACGATGGCGCATTTCAGATGCTGCTGGCCAGGAATCCTCGCACCGTTTCGAAAGTCGTCACTTTATGTCAAAGCTATGACGAGTCGAGGAAGCAGCGTGCCCTGACTCGGCCATTCTCATCGCCCGCCGACTCACTCCCGAGTCTTGATACCGTTCCCCAGCACTCGCCAACGTTTCAGGAAATCAGACTTCGTGCGCGAAGAAAATCCGCACCTCTCGCACAATCCGCACCTTTCTGTATCAGAAAGAAAGAAATAAACTTCAAAGAAGTTGCTCGTCAACTTTCCTTGGTGCCCTTCACACAGGAGCCGCCCTCTCGTCTGCCGCCAACGCTTCGCACTGTTCTTGCCGAAGAGGTCGCCCAAGCTGTTCCTGTCGGTCACCATCAGCAGTCCATGGCCGCGCCTCTTACGTATGCGCCGGCTATGCAGCCCGTAGCCTCGCCTCTTACGTATGCCCAGGTGGTGCGTAGGCCTCCCCAGCAGCCTTGTCCACCTCTGCAGCAATATGCACACCAATCCGCACCTTTTCCTACATCTTGGGCCGAGTCGCGAGTCAGCACTTCTTGGCGGACTCCTGACAATCGCCCCATTTGCTACGCCTGCGGCACTCCAAGGCACGTTGAGCGATATTGTCGCCGTCGCTTTCAAACATCCAGCGCCGCTACCCGGCCGTTCCAATACGGCACTCATCCCATGCGCCCGTCTCCTACCCGTCCCTCACCACCATATGCTTACACTGACCTCCCTGACTTTCCGTCACGCCGCTCACCAGCTCCTCGACGGCGATCGCTCTCCTCAATGCGTCGGCGTCCCGGACCCTCGAACCAGGAAAACTAAACGCCGCAGTTCAAGAGGCAAGAACTGCGCCATCTTCGAACTGCCCAAGTCCTCGCACCTCTCCTAACGTAGTCGCCGTATCTGTCGATGGTGTTCCTTCCTTAGCCCTTGTAGACACCAGCGCAGCCGTTTCTGTTATAGCCGCCAAACTCTGCTGTTCACTACGCAAGGTGACCACGCCGCTATCTGGACTGTCGCTACGCACGGCAAGTGCACAGCACATTACACCTCTCGCAGCCTGTACTGCCCTCGTATTCATATAAGGCACTATATGTACGTCGTGGAGTTTATTGTTCTTTCTACCTGCTCGCACGACGTCATCCTCGGGTGGGATTTTCTATCACGTCACAATGCCGTCATCGATTGTGCACGCGGTGAAGTTGAATTTTCGCCGCTGTGTGAAGGCCCATTCCACGAAGCTCTTGATCGGCTGCCTAAACTCGTCGTGCGTGAGGACACCGATATTCCACCTGCCTCTTTTGCCGTCCCTGTCTTTTGCGGTGGCTTCAACGATGCTACGATCTTGTTCAAACTTTCAACACCTTTATGAGTCGCAGAGCCGTCCCACGGCCTTTTGCTGCACTTGACATCGCTGGCGGCCGCAGCAATATTTTTGTCTACAATTCCCTCTCAGTACCGGTTACGTTGCTTGTCGGCGAATGTCTCGGTCGCGTGGAAGACCTTCACTCCTCGTTCTTTCTTAACGTGCAAGACGAATCGTGTCATGCTGACTCGAACGACCTTCATGCCCTTTCAACGCAGGAAGGCTCCTCGAGTGAAATATTCACGAGTTCAATCGCCGATACCCTGACTGCCGAAGAACGCACTGCGCTTCTTCGACTTCTCCAACACTTCACGACTTCATTCGATGTTTCTCAGCCACAGTTGGGTCGCACGTCGGAAGTCCACCACTACATAGACACTGGTTTGCACCAGCCGTTGCGTCAAAGACCGTACCGCGTTTCTGCGGCAGATCGTCGCGTCATCAACGACCAGGTCGACGATATGCTACGCCATGGCGTTATTCAACCATCCCACAGCCCTTGGGCATCTCCTGTCGTTCCCGTTCGCAAGAAGGACGGGTCTATTCGCTTTTGCGTCGACTACCGTCGCTTAAATAAGGTGACGCGGAAAGACGTCTATCCTTTGCCGCGCATCGACGACGTCCTTGACAGCCTTCAAGGAGCAGAATTCTTCTCGTCCTTAGACTTACGTTCTGGCTACTGGCAGGTTCCGATGGCTGAAGCTGATCGCGAGAAAACTGCATTTGTTACACCTGACGGACTGTACAAATTTAATGTGATGCCCTTTGGGCTTTGCAACGCACCTGCCACGTTTGAACGACTCATGGACAACACAGTGCGTGGCCTCAAGTGGTCTATGTGTTTATGCTACCTCGACGATATTGTCGTTTTCTCTCCTGATTTTCCTACCCACCTACATCGGCTCAGACAGGTTTTGAGGTGTTTAACCAACGCGGGACTGCAACTCAACCTCAAAAAGTGCCGCTTCGCCGCGCGGGAGCTGACCATCTTAGGCCACATAGTGTCCAAGCACGGTGTGCTACCCGATCCTGCGCAACGTCGTGCCGACGCCGAGTTCCCGAAGCCTGTTACCATCAAAGAGCTTCGAAGTTTTGTAGGACTATGCTCCTACTTCCGGCGCTTCGTTCGAAATTTCGCGTCCATCATGTCGCCGTTGACCTAGCTACTACGTGGTGACAGTGACCTCTCTTCCTGGTCTCCTGACTCGACATCGCGTTCGCTACGCTCCGTCGTCAGCTCACCTCTCCCCCCATGCTTCGCCATTTCGACCCAACAGCTGCTACTGAAGTGCATACAGACGCTAGTGGAATCGGTCTTGGCGCTGTCCTCGCACAACGTAAGCCCGGCTACTCCGAATACGTCGTCGCCTATGGGAGTTGCACGCTGACAAAAGCAGAGACCAATTATTGCGTCACTGAAAAGGAGTGCTTAGCTTAAGTATGGGCGCTTACCAAGTTCCGCCCGCATTTGTACGGTCGCCCGTTCGACCTGGTAACGGATCACCATGCGCTTTGTTGGCTCGCCACATTGAAAGATCCTTCTGGCCAACTAGCACGTTGGGCACTCCGAATTCAGGAGTACGATTTTCGCGTCATCTATCGCAGCGGACGCAAGCACTCTGACGCGGACGCCTTGTTCCGGTCGCCTCTACCTCCAGACTCGGCCTGGGCAACGAACTGCCCACACTCAGTCGCATCTCTCGAGATTGACTCCATTGCTACTGAACAACGCCGTGACCATTGCATCGCTTCTCTTTTCGGCTATCTTTCTTGAGTATCGACCACTCCTGCATCCCGATCTCTCCGACGCCAAGCTGCCTATTTCGCCATTCGTGATCGGCTGCTACACCGACGGAACTACACTCCTGCAGGCCGTAAATGGCTTGGTCATTCCCCGCAGCTTAAGATCACAAATATGTCCTGCCTTCCACGATGATCCACAATGTGGTCATGTCGCAGTTTTCAAAACTTATGAACGTATTCGCCATCGCTACTACTGGCACGGAATGTGCAATCTTGTACGAAAATTTGTTCAGTGCTGTCCTGACTCAGCGTCGCAAATCACCGCCTTTACGCGCGTCTGGAGCCTTGCAGCCACTTCCGTGCCCTGCCAAACCCTTCGAACGCGTCGGCATTTATCTCTACGGCCCACTTCCGATGACACCAGATAGCAATCGGTGAATCCTAGTCGCTGTGGACCATTTGACACGCTACGCCGAAACTGCTGTTCTGCCAATGGCCACAGCGCTGGACGTAGCGTCTTTCGTCCTACGCCGATTCATCCTTCGACATGGCGCACCTCGGGAACTCCTCAGTGACAGAGGTCGAGCCTTCCTCTCAGAAGTCGTCGAAGCTCTGCTTTCCGAATGCAACGTTGTTTATCGAAGGACTACGGCATACCACCCGCAGACTATCGGGCTCACAGAACGATTCAACCGCACCCTCGTGATATGCTCGCGATGTACGTGATATCTGATCATGGTAACTGGGACCGCGTTCTTCCATTCATAACGTTCGCCTACAACACCGCGACACAGGCTACCACGGGATTCTCACCTTTCTTCCTCCTGTATGGACGCGAACCTTCGCACACCATCGACACTCCTACCATATCGTCCGGATGCTTCCGAATGTCCGCCTGTGTCCGAAGCTGCCCGACAAGCGGAAGAGTGCCGCCAACTCGCGCGCACCTTTACATCCCAAGAACAACAGCGCCAGAAGGAAAACAACGCCGACTCACTTCGAAGTCCCAGCTATTTCCCTGGATCTCTTGTATGGCTCGCTGTCCCCTACCAAACTCCTGGGCTTTCCTCAAAACTCGTCCCAAAGTACGAGGGGCCCTACATTGTTTTGGAGCAAACATCCCCGGTGAATTTTCTCATTGAGCCAGTTTCCCCATCTGACGACATGCGCCGGCGTGAACGTGACCTCGTCCACGTAGCCCGTCTCAAGCCATACCACAGCCCTCTGCCACCAGACTCCTAGGTCACCAGGATGGCTCTTTTTCGGCGGGGGCGAATTGTGAAGTAGAAGATGCGTCGCTGGTCAGCAGTATCGCCAACGCTCGCCTCGTGCTGCAAGTCGCTGGCATCTTTCTGGGCGGTGCTCTGCCCCGACTCGCTGTGTTTGTTCAGAGCGTCCCCGCAGGAACGCACCGCCAATAAACCTCTTGTCACAACAAACAACACCGGATATACGACAAAATGTATGTATACCGGTCCTTAATGTAGCGCGAACGAAGTGTTCATTAAAGATAGATGTCTTTTTATGACCATACAAAAAAGAACCTCGCAGCAAATCTTGTACATATGTTAACGTGTAGATATGTTTATTGTACATTAGTAGATTGCAGATCTGTTCAAATCGGCAAGAAATCTTGTAGACCTGTCTCACGTACGCAGTGTATTTACAGGGTCGGCCGCATTTAAGGCGAACACCTCATTTCTATTGAAGGAGGTAAAACGGCAATGTTTATTTTACTTCACGAGGACAGTGTCCCCTATATGATGTTTAATCATTGTGTCGACAAACACAATAATGATTATCCGAATGATGTATTAAAGGTCAGCTTCTATGAGGTCTTCAATACTAATAAGGTGTTCACAATAGATGCGGAAGACACTGTACATAAATGTTGATACGGATTGCAGTACATGGGGCTGCTGTAGTGTAGTACAGGGCTTTTATAGTAACGGCTAACTCAACACATTTCGTTATATAATAGGCTACCATTTCCCATAAGTATTACTACAGTAGATTCAACTTGAAACCAGGACTTCACCTGGATAAACCGCAATGCAGAAGGCTCCATCCGGTCATTAACTCAACCCTAGCTTTTAAAATGCTCACTGAACCAAAATGACTCCGTGACCTAGAACTTGTTGCACAATTTAACCGCACAACAAGCTATTGTATTTAGGAGGTTCCTTTAGATCTAAAATCGCCCTTGGTTCAGCAAGGGAAGTGCTCGAGCTAGTTTCGAAAAACCATAAGCCCTTTCGTCTGATGATGGTCCACAACGCATGTTTAAGGGTCTGTACTTTCGACTTTAGAAACACTGCGTTCAGTGTAGTGATCGAGTGGAATAAGAGCAGAAGCAGCGAGCCTGGCGACGAGTACTGAGTTGTTACCAGGCGTATATTTGGAGTAGAATTTTCTAATATATACCAGTCTGTTCACGTGGATGATATTTTATCCCCTTGAGGCGCAACATCCACATGTGTGGACGCAACTTGTTTTTGCCAGTTATTTGGATTAGTTGTCAAGAAGGAGCAAGATACACTGCGAATAGGATGAATCGAGCCTTCTGCATAGTCAGTGTGACTTGGCTCAACCTCAATTTTCTGCGCATGACTCCAGCCGATCACTTTGATGAAGACACTAAAATGTTCGACGGGTAGTTCGACATGCCGCGTTCGAAAATCAACGTGAAAAGTATCATTTTTATTTGCTCGAAATGAATACAGCCAAATACAATTTGCACAATAATTTTGAATCTAATATTTCATTCGTTCATTCTATGCAAAAAGAATGCTTCAGACAGTGGTGTTAAAAGATTGCACTGTTGAAAGAAGTGACTTGAATATTGGAGAAGGGCGTCAAACGATGTGTTCGGAAGAAATTAAGAAAAAATACATGGCTGATCCCTCCATCATCGGAATCAGTATAACACGAAAGGGAAACGCTTCTTCACAGAAGTAGTTGAATGCTCCCTTTACATTGATAAATGTGAGCTTGCACAGTGTCTGTTGGTGTTTGGCAGCTGTAGCATCCTCTGATTTGGACGTACTCACGTTGACGCCTTGTGGCAACTCTCCATACCGACGGCTGACGTCAATGATCATGAATAAACCTGTGTGGCAGTTGAAAACATACACCCGGACAGAGTATATACCGAATCCCGTGAATGATTGCACCCACAAGCACACAATACGCAGTGGTGCTCGATATGCGCTCATGGAAAGCGTCGTCCTTCCAGGAGACAAATCACAAGGTGTGCGCTCCCCAATAATTGGGTAACCTGCACCTCTGATCATGCATACACTTCCACACAGCGCTTCAGGAACGCGAGAAGCAGAGCTTGTAGCTTGAGCCGTGAACACGCGAAGGCGTTCCGCTTTCCGCTGGCGTGCTATTCGCTGCACAAGATCACTCTATCGAGACTTTATTGAAATGAAATGAAAGTGAAAATTTGGGAGCCAGCCTCCGCTGCGCTGAGACTACCGAAGCGCTCCCTGTCGGCGCTATTCAGTGTCATGATGCTGTAGTTTATTTCACTGCTCCTAGACGGCGAGACCGCCCTCGCCGACCAAGAGCGCAATGAGAATCAGAAGTTGTGAGAGATATAAGGCGCGTTGGTGAACATCTAAGCGCGTGCGTCGGTAGTGCAGTGGGAAGAGCGCCCCGCATCTATCGTCGTGGACCGAGAGGTTGTGGGTGCGACTCCATGGTCATCCTTGTTTACGGAACCTTTCGTTCTAGTTTTTTCTTTGTCATCTGTTTGTATGCAATGGACCGACGTCATTCCCGTGACGGAAATGACGGAAATGAGTGGCGTCTTGTTAGAGCCCGGCATAAACCACTTTAGTGTTAACATGGAACATGCCCTACTGCAGAATAAATATTTATATACACGTTAATTATGATTAATTGCTGAAACTCGCTCAAAACAACATATTACATCATTTTATTTCTTGGAATTTATTATGGAGTGCTGTCTAATTGTATGAATTTGACACATTTATATACAGTCCATCCCACTTAGCACCTGTAGGGATTGTGTTAAGGTTCTTGTTGCTTGGGCAGAATATTACGAAAGTTGCAAGAAACGTTGGTGTAGAAGCAACGTTGAGTACTAAAGGGAGCCTGAAAGTTTATAAGATAAACGAACGATCTATACTCAAACTCGGTTGCTCGCTTTGCATGCGCCTGCAGAGGAATATTCATCGCTTTTCCATCCGGTATATGGCCTACACGCTCAAAATACTGCGAGCTTTAGATGTACTACAGCTTGTCTGTCGCGCCTTTTTAAAGCACGCGAGACCGTCTTTTATCCTAAAATAATAAAAAAGCACAGCAACAAAGTTGTGTCAGCGTGTCCGCTGCAGTAATATATTCTGCATTCTACCACAGCCGCTCGTTGCAAACGCGGCCGTGGTTTTATACTATTTTTGCAGCAAAACTCGGAGGGTCCTAAAGGAACATCGTTAACGTTGCCATTGCCCACACGAACTAGAAACGAATAACTTTAGTTCATGCATAAGCTTGCCCAAAAGGGTTATTTTTATGCTGTTAGCTCTCATTTAACCGAAGCATCGTAATCTGAAGCCATTTACGTGGCAGGCAGCAGACGAGATGTCATCCAAATCCAAGCTTCAATCGCTGAATGCAAACTATAAAGCGGCACGTCACTTCCTTAAGGTCAAGTCCTCTGTGTAAGGTGCCTTTCTTTTTTGACAGCACTGCCCGGTGGCCGGAATAGGTTCGTAGCGCAGGAAGACTGAGGTAGGCCTGTTATCAACAGCGACATTAAGCAGTTAGCTGAGAGAGACATAATGACTGAAAGGGCAGTCACGTCGAATGGGAAAACGTCAGGGCGCGGTGCACACGCCTTTCGAGAAAACCGCTAACTAATTAAGGCTGATTCTTGGCATAGTTGGTTTAAACGTCGTAATAAAACGGCCACGCGAACCCCACAAACAACCGAACTTACTTCATGGTACTCTTTTTCCGCGTCGCATGTGTGGTTTGCGTGGCCACACATGCGGCATGTGGTTCTTGCTGACCAAACGACAATACAGGCCCAACTAAAGACGTTACGTTATATTTCATTTTCGTACCGTATAATGCGCTAGACGCCTTCCGTGCGCACTCCGATGTCCGTATGTCAGGCACAATGTACTGGTCGTGCGTTAGCTGCTCACGTAATTTCGTGTAGAGATAGAAGGCAGTGGATGGCCAACAATCGAAAGCCGAATTTATTTTCGAAAATTCCGCTGAATACTCTCTGGTGAGTTAGAATTCTCGCAGCCGCTGTCTCTCGTGGGCAGAAGGACTGTTTGCTTCGCTAATAATTACAGAAACCTTTGGGATGGGGCTATCCAGGACGACACACTTTAACAGAATGCCTAATGCTTCTTATGTTTGTTTCGTCAGCGCAGTCGTCATTACTTAAGTGCTATTCCAGTGTGCATATATCCTCCCCTACTTGTCCAGTTTTCACGCGCTGTTCCTCGCTTAAGCACGCTCTACAATGAAAGCTCGCGCAAGTGTGGAGTACTGTTCACAACTTATTCAAGATGACGACATAGTCCCCTACGCTGCACCTCACTGTTTGAATGTACGCGGAAGCAGGCTAACAGTCGGCGTTAGCTCCGGCAGCTGCATTTGTACTAGAGTGAAGAAAAAATATGCGAAATAGAAATCTGCTTAAACTATCCCATTGGACGCGAGCGTGTGAGGGCTGAAACTACTCGTGTTATGACCAGTGCAACCGTGCGGCTTCGATCAGTTCCTAAAGACGAATCAAAACAGACTACGATATTTCGGGCAACACCTGCAGTAATTTTGGTTTTGTTATGGCTCTAGCGGTGAGATAGCCATGCTATGTATTGAACAAGAGGAGGAGAAAAACGGAAAGACAGGGAGGTTAGCCAGTTCTCAGACCGGCTGGCTACCCTGTGCTGGGGAAAGGGGAAGGGGGAGTGAAAGATTATAGAAAAGAGATGATAAAAAAAGAAAAAAGAAGAACAATATTACGATAAACGACACTGTTTAAAGTCTGTCTATGAGACCAGTTGTGCGCAGAAAGCGCAACAACGCTTTCAAAGCTTTCCGTGCCGAGGACGGTTTCGGCCAGTGTCCTAAGATCTTTTCCTCCGACAGTGGACGATTGTCAAGTTTATCAAACACTTTGGACAGTTCTTCTCTTGGTGCACTGAAGCGAGGACACTCACAGAGAAGATGAGCGTTTGTCTTCTCGCAGCTACAGTTATCACATGTCGGGCTGCTGGCCATTCCAATTCGAAATGAGTAGGCCTTCGTGAAGGCCACCCCGAGCCACAGGCGGCACAGGAGCGTCTCCTCAGCTCTAGTTATTCCAAACGGAAGACGGAGCTGTAGATTCGGGTCCAAGTTGAACAAGAGCGTGCGTTAGCACAGCCACACCTGCAAAGCACTGCCACCAAACGAATATCTTGTTTCTGAAATCCAGGAGGGAAAAGTGCGATGAAGCTTTTGCGAAACCGGTTTAGTCTCGTCCTAATTGTCTAAACTGAAAAAGACTTGATTACGTTTTCAGAAGTTGTCTCATTGCAAATAACGAAAACATTGAATGACGAACTACTATACTATACTCTGCGCTGCACAAAATAAAGCAACATCTGGCGCGGGGTTGGCGGTACATGGTCGGACGGAGTTATGGTTTGTCAGTAAATAACTAACTGCCCCGTTACATTACGATGCTGTATTGGGCAAAACTCTGTTCTAACTTGTACAAACACGCGAACACAATATGAAGCATGACGAGCAAGTTATTCCGCAACCACCTCCAATCCTATGAGGTGATGAAAGATGTGCGCAGGTTTAGGCAAAATAGGTAGTCCAACAACAAACCATGCTTCGCAAGACATTTGCGAACAGTTGTTCTCAGCAGCATAGGGCGTTTTTTTTTTCTTTCAAAACAATGCAATATTTTTATATAGAAGTGCTATAACGGTCACGCAACTCTCGTCCTCAAGACAGCACTTTACGTCGAGGTGAAAGTACTTTGCCACTACTAAAGTTACATTGGAATTAGTAATTCACGACAATGCTTGACTTTTTCTTTTTCCACTTAATTGTCAGCTGGAGGGCAGTTCTTTGTACGGAAAAGCTGTAGGACGTAAAATATGTCCCATGTTCAATTTACAGAAATTGATATTTATCCCAGCTATACTGAGATATTCATCACACGAATTGTAATGCCCTCATCCAGGCAATATCGGAACCGTGCGAGCCAGGCGCGCAGGAAAGGCGGCCGCTCTGTTTCGTCAAGCAGGGACTTTCCATGACGTAGAGGTGACGACCTTTGAATCATGCAATGCTTACAGTGCAATGCTTACATTAGACACCGCAGTACCACTTTCGAGTCACAGAATGTGACCCACTTGTGTATTGGTTCTTCGTCATAGGAATGCAAAGCGACGCGAAGACGTGCAACTTCCAGTGCCGTCGAGGTTGACAGCTGGGACTTCTTGAAAGTTGTCAGTGGTGCCTTTTGTTTGAATGGCCATAGCCGCGGTAGAAGCTATTCGGCAGTACAAAACCGCCGGCTTTTCCACCACAGTTCGTGCGTGAGCGTACGAGGCAGTCTGGAACAAATGTACCGCAGTAGAGTTATTCAATTTGTCCTTGTGTCACATGTTGCTAACAAAAGTTAACGTGACACACTTATCACTCATTTGTTTTCTCACTCTATAAGAATTTGATATGACGGGTGCATTTTCTCTCCCACCAAACAATTTGGTGCCAACGCATGTCTTTTGTTCTGTCGCCGCCAAACGGGAATCAATCTCGGCTAACCTTTCTACCTTTTAATGCATTTCCCCTTGCGGAGTCTAGCTGAAAGAAAGATTTATTTTTATTTTTTGAATCATGCATTGGATGTATACAACACATAACGCTAGATAATCTGGGCCCATAGTTTTAAAAACAACTTACGCTATTATTGTGCGTGAATGTTCAGCGAACCTTCACGATGGGCAAATCATTAGCGACGCTGGCTGGCCACTGCAAAGCGCACTTACAAATTTAAAACCTTGTGAACTTGGCCCCAAACGTCCTGTCGACCATCAGTTGGCCCCCTTCTTCACCATGTTAGGCATTGCGATTGGGCCACAACCTTTCTTACGAACAACTTAATCCCGTTTTCCTAATAGGAACACGGGCAGAACAGCTCTCTTTCGCTTGCATTTTACAGAAATGACAAATCGGCACAGAATGATTGGTATTTCTAATGTTACATTTTTGCTCCTGCTATTCCTGATGAAATGTTTCTTTTGAATTTCATGATGCTTGCCGCATGCGCTTATGTTTAAGCACTGTAAAAAAATGTGTTTCGTGTCGAAGGCTCCTTTGTCGACTAAGCATTGATGTTTAATGCTGCGACTACAAATGTTAATTATTATTATTATTAGCAGTAGTAGTAGTAGTAGTAGTATAGTAGTTCTAGAAGTAGTAGTAGTATGTCATTGTTGTTTTTCTAACCCTATGGTTTCTTTGGTTAACAAGGACTTGGTTAAGGATTGTCTGCGTTGCTTATTGATCGTATATCTTAGCAGGTCAAGAGGCGCGGATAGACAGCCTTGTTTTCGGAACTGGTAATGATATGTGCGTAATGTTTTGCCTGAAATAAGCGGTTGCTTACCTACTCATATAGTTGTCGGATTTTCCTTAGCGAAAAGCAGAAATGTCTTCTGCGTTCATAAACCTGCGCGATTCGTAAATTAGAAGCACTTTCGTGTACTTTTTGAAGCGCTCATGGATGCAACGAGGGATATTGTACTGACAAGCCAGTGTCTCGCTTTCTACAGCGAGGCTTTATATGGTTAGGCGAAAGGAAAATCCGGTGGTCCTGTGCACGCAGAAAATTCGTGGAGCCCATGTGCCACAGAAATTGGGTAAGCCCCACTACTCACCACTGGGCCACTAAAAATAAAGAAAACAATTGTGGCCAGCTCCACTCTAAGTGAATGCCGGGGAAGTGCAATGCACGCCTATCTCCATGTTTCTCTTTTTGCAGCATTTTCGTACCCGCACCTCGGGATCGGCTCGGTACCGGCGTTCCGCTTGTGTTTCTCTGGTTGTCACCTTGGGATTTTCCTTACGTTGTTGCCGTTTAGCAGCTGGATCCTGTTTTCCCATAGTAGGGTTAAGGAAAGGAAATTACTTTTAAGGGCTCGTTTTTCTTTGTTAACTAACAGACAATAGTGCCAAGGAAAGTATAGCAGATGTTATTTGTAGTAATTGGGATATAAATGTGAAGAAGAAAAGATCATTTGCCACCGGCAGGGACTAAACCTGCGACCTTCGAATAACGCGTCCGATGCTCTACCACTGAGCTACGGCGGCGACGATCATCCCCCCCCCCCCTCCAATCCTAGTCGTCTGCGTTGGACGCAGACGACCAGGAGATATCTATAGAAGCCTGTTCAGTACAGAATAGACCCGACGTGTTGCTTTTTTATGCCACATGGTCTAACCAGGCAAGATGAAACGTGCATTCGGCGGCTAAGACGCGACGTTGCCTACACGAAATACTTCAAGCACAAGATCATGCAGTCGGCATCACTGCATTCACAACGCGGCTTGAGCTCGGAACTGCGGCACCTTCTCGGCCCGTGGCAAGACAGTGCTTGTGCGATGCGCAACAGTAAAGCGCTATTGGTGTTTTGAGAACCACTGGACTTAACGAAATTTTATGAATGACTCTTTTGTATGCATATGTGTGTTTGTGAGTGTACGTATTATTTTTGTGTATATGTGATCAATGCATATATCATAGCCACCACCCGACACCTGGAGTAGCAAGCAAGGCGATAAATCAGGCTAACATCTCCAGGAATTTCATTAAAGATTGTTATCTCTCTCCCTGCATACTGCCGCTAAATGAACCATGAAGAATAGCCAGATAAAGTTTCCTAGCTGTGTATCAGACATATTTTGTAAGTGATGAATGTTGAAGTTGCGTCTTTCGTTAAGCAGCTGGCGTCTTTTTCGTTTTGCTTTAGAAACATCTGGCGTTCTTTCGTTTTGTTTTTACAAAACATCTGGCGTCTTTCGTTGGTTTATTTCATCAATCAACGGCGTTTTGAACAAAATTTTTATTGTTTAATCACGCACAGGAGAAATCTCACCAGGCACTACCTTGGAGGTAAACAATGGCTGCTAATGGGAATGAGAGACAGAAGAAGTCGGCTTTTAGCTAACACTTACACTTCTACAGAGACAGAAGAATTCGGCTTTTAGTTAACGCGCACGCTGCGAATTTTTTATTGTTCAACAACGCACAGGAGAAATCTCCCACCGGCACCACCTTGGAGGTCAAAGGGTAAGACTTGTTACTCACTACTACGAGCACGACGAGGGACGAACGGGTGCCGCCTTAAGGAGCTTCGCCCCTAAAAAAGAACACCCAAACATGCTCACCACCAAATCCCTCGTCCCTTTTTATTGTTCATTAGTGACAATGACGTTTTCCGCTCCGCTAATCCGCTCAGTGCAATTATAGGCTGCCTAATTTTATGACAGCTCGCTGAACCAGGAGGCGTAATGCGTCAAAGGATTTCACAATGCCCAGTCGATGTCATGAAGGAAACAACGGATCAACTTACTCTACCGTTACTGATACATAAAGGTTCATTGCGTTAATAGGAGCATCGACTTACTTGGTTTCAGTGAACCCGTGCGAGATAACAGGCAATCGCTTGGTTTCAGTGAACCTGTGCGAGGTAATACGGTACACGCGCACTCAGGGCAGCGTGTGCAAGTCCAAATTCGCCCGTGTCGTCAACACGCGACTCATCAAAAGATAAAAGAGGTAATCCCCTATGAGTTGGCAGCATATGAGCTAACGTGAGGTGCTGTCACGTGTGCTCGCACATGTTCGAGTGCACACGTAGCAACACTTGCCAAGTGGTATGTGTGTATCTGCGCAAGGTTAGCCTGCTGCTTTTAACACAGGAGCTGTTAAAACATTTCGTTGCGCCGGGTAGTTCGAACCGAAATGAAACGGCACGCGCCCGCTTTGTCTCCTTCATCTTCTGCTTCGCTCTCACAACGTGGAAAGCGATAGCTATGATGGCGATTATGTTACGTGACTAAAAATTACGTAACGTCACGTAACAACTGGTCACGGGACTAAATTCACTTAACATCACGTAAAAACTAGTCACATGACTAAAATCACGTAACATCACATAACATCTAGTCACAGGGCCAAAAATCACGGAGCAGCTAGTCATTTAACATGTTCCCGCCAAAAACAGTCAACACCTAGTCACGTGACTCAAATGATGCGACAACACGTAACATGTACTCACGTGACTCAAATGACGTAACATCACGTGACAACTAGTCACGTGACTAAAACACGTAATAAGGCGGCAATAGGGGCTAGTTGGTACGTCTTCATGCTTGTGATGCGCTGCAGGTAGACACGGACCACAAAAAACGAGGAAACAACACAGGGTGATGCGCAAGCTCACAACTACTTTATTTCGATTATGGACAGCCTTGTGCACGAGGAAGAAAGGAACGCGAAAGGGGGGGGGGGAGAGGGGATTCAGTAATAAGACAGTAGAACACAAAATTAAAAAAAAAGCAAAAATATATTAGGATTTCAGACAGCGTCACCAAAACATGTCAAGAATTACGTATGCGGTGATACGGTTTCCTTCAAAAAGCTAATTTCTTTTTGAGAGAGGGTGATCGATGGAGTGCTAACGCACCTTTCGCTGATATGCATGTAAAATTCTTCGGTAATTTCCCTGTCTGTCTGATCGAAATATCACGCCAAAACTTTGGTGTCAGGAAACATCGCCGTGCACTTACATTCTGCGCAGTGGGAAGTCAAATGACCAGGGTGTGTTAACAGCGATGCAGCGTAATTATGCTCTTTGAGTCTCTCATTAATGCGCCTCCTGGTATGGCCTATGTACTTCCTATTGCAGGAGAGGAGGATGTCGTAAACAAATCCTTCTGAGCATTCCACAGATTTGTTTCTGTGCCTAACACTACAGCCCGATTCCTTCCTTCCGCTTTCATTAGTGTTTGCCCTTTTGCAAAGCCCTTTGCAAGTGGGAGCTTGGAAGGACCGACTGTCATTAATAATAATATCTGGGGTTTAAAGGGGCCCTGCAACACTTTTCGAGCATGCTCAAAAAGCGCTGCCGATCAGTAGTCGAGGCTCCCGAGAACACGCGAGCCAAATATTATAGCGATGCGCACTGCCTGGAATTTACAATAAATTCTCAAAGTCAGCTGAAAATCGCTCCCTCTTCTCTCGACAAATGATGTATTAGTCCGCAAAATATGACGCGATTGTCGGCAGTTCCACCATTGGCTGATGTTATAATCACGATAACACCCTCATTATTACTTTCGTTGTTAATTTTGAGTTCAATAAGTAGATAATATGTATGTTTATATTCTGTTATCGCGTTAAAAACACCGAACAAACATTAATATTAGCACTTCCGGTCTCACCGACAGCTCGTCTGCTCGTAGTTGCGTGGTTCCGTTTTCTTCGCCATGCGCAGTGCCGAAAACGTGAATATTTCTGTGCTTTTGACCATCGCCGGTTGCCGTTGAGAGTGGCAGCCGTTCGAGTGTTGCCTCGTCAGCTGAGAACTGCATCGTCGGCACGTTCTCACGACCGACCGAGGCACGGGCGCAGCGTGTCTCCGATAACAATGCTGGCGTCCGGTAATGGCGGCGCTTCGGGGTCGTCTGCCAGTGCCGTCTTACGAGGCGGTGTATCGGAGTATGGGCCGAAACCGATCTCAGCTGTCATTCGTTCCAAACGAGCACGCACGTTTGCTTCCATGGTTGGCAGAGCGATGAAAACACTACGGCGTTCGAGGTGCACACCCAACATTACCAAACCGATGCGCAGTTTTCAAGCACGCGCGATACACAGCGCGATCGACTCCGCTCGACGAGAACGACGCAAGCCGACCGGAAGTGGCGGCACAGACCACGTGGTTGCGCCGAGACGCCAGAGAGAAAAAAATGAAAAAAAAAAATGCCGCCGGCGCTGACGTCGCCTCCTCGCACCTCCGCCCTCCCTCCCTCCCCTCACGCCGCGCGCAGCTTTCCGCGCGCTCGCTGCGTTGAGTTGAGAGAGAAAGCTGCGGAACGTGATCTCTATAATTTGGTAACACCACTTAGACTTGACGGATTCGAAAAATTTTTGCGGCATATGGCTCGCGAAGAGTCATACGTCAATAATGGGACTATTCCAATATAACAAAGAAAGGTGTTGCAGGGCCCCTTTAACGTCCCAAAACCACGATATGATTATGAGAGACGCCGTAGTGGAGGGCTCCGGAAATTTCGACCACCTGGGGTTCTTTAACGTGCACCTAAAGCTAAGTACACGGGCCTCAAACATTTTCGCCTCCATCGAAAATGCAGCCGCCGCGGTCGGGATTCGATCCCGCGGCCTTCGGGTCAGCAGTCGAGCGCCATAACCACTACACCACCGTGGCGGGGCACCGACTGTCATTCCCTTTATCCATAATCTACCTCATAGGTTTAAGAAAGTCATGTCAAAGTTTGACGTACGAGTTGTTTTTTCAGCACCAAGCATGTAACTGATGTAACAGCGGATTGCAGACACATATCACCTTTAAGCCAACTTATGGCGAAACTTGCCGATATTTTGCAATTGCAAGCCAACATTGGATGACACTGCCAATTTCCTTCCCATATTTAACGAAAGCTAGCCGACTGGATCCAAGATATATAGTCGACAATGGTCAGTATTGTCAATCATTACCACTGGTAATAGTATGCAAGTAAACATGGTAGGTGAATACACCGCCTTCTCGCCGTTCATGGTCGAGAAATCGCCGGCTACCTGGTATGCTAGGACCCGCTTCGCGCATGAAAGCCAAGGAAGCGTAGAGTGGGCCATATTGTGTGAAAACACCGCTTTATACTAAAAGAAATGTGCTCCGCCCTTCGACCTTAACATTTATGAGTTTCCCATTACAAGGAAACAGATTCGAATCTTTGGAACCATTTAATGTGAACGTTAAGTGACCCTGAGAAAATCGACGTCTAAACAAAATTTCAATGTTGTTAAAAAACTCCACTAGTGCCCTAATGAAAGTCACACGTATTCCTTTCAGGTAATTTAACAAAACCAGTTCAATTTTTTTTTACTTGGCACAAGAAAAGCTATTAAGCAAACTATTGAAAGGTGACGTAGATGCTTAGGGTTCGTGTATGCGGTGTTTAGCCTCTTTGCTAATAACTTCAACTAACAAAGAAAAGAAATCTCGTGTGCTTGTTATCGTGCACCATGCAGTTTTCAGTTTCTGCGCGGCATGCCCTGAAATCAGTTATTTTACACTTCCTTTGATTAATTTATTATAGATCCTTAATATCCATGTTGCCATTTACCTATTTGTAATTCATTCACTAGCTTAGTTGCTATGCACTTCGACCTTCCCGGCCAAACAGGCTTTGTTTGGTGAAAGCTGTGAACGTCCCCATTTAGCGTTAATTTTATCACTGCAGCTAAAAGCGTTTTCTCGTTTGGGTTGCAAATGCATCCATCGACGCGCTTCTAATATTCATTACAGGCACGTAGCACGCCGACCTCGAAAGCAGCATACCCGACATGTGGAGCGCAAAATGAGAAAGACTGTTACACTCTTGCAACTCAATTTAATGAAATGAGAACAGCTCTCTGTCATCAGCTCAGCAACTGACATTAGCACAGTGCGCTGACGTCAGCACAGCACCTGACGCTGTCATCAGCTCAGCAGTTCGCATTGCGCCTGGTTCTAGTGACGCTCGAATTATATCGTTAAATTGGAAAGTTCGTGAAATCGAGGAAGAGATTTTTCGGCCCTCCAAAATCTAAAATTGCAACGTATAATAATATAAGGATAATATCGGGGGTTTAACATTCCAAAACCACGATATGATTATGAGAGACTCCGTATTGGAGGGCTCCGGAAATTTCGACCACCTGGGATTTTTTAACGTGCACCTAAATCTAAGTACACGGGCCTCAAAAAATTGCAACGTAGCGTCACCTGAAAGCTACCGCAGCGTTTTATTTGCCATTAATACACGCCTGTGCGTGTGAAAAGTCCGCGAGGGCAGCCCGAGCATGAATTCTTCCCATGTCTGGTTGATGCAGACAATGTAAACGGTCATGGGAAGCTACGACAAGCTGCAGATATATAGAGACGGGGAGAACGAATGCGTTTAATATGCGAGCATGCACAGCAAGAAAGTTCCAAGGAGACGATCAGTGCCATCTGTCGCATGAATCATCATATAACGAAAGCAATCACCGCGTTCCTGTGGGAGTACCTGCAGATATCACAAGCCACTACGTCCAAACGTGACCTTTGCTTGCGATAGTAATTATATGGACACTCTCGGTGCATTTTTGCCGTCACCGTCATTTCCCGGATATACAAATTTATTTATTTATTTATTTATTTATTTATTTATTTATTTATTTATTTATAAAATCCACAAATCAAAATAATTCTGAAGTGCTCGAGCGAGGATTCGAACCTGCGACCTATCACTCCGGAGCTCTCTGCCTTAGACAATTACGTGATACCTCATTTGTTCTCCAGGATACTAACGGCAGAATAAAAACGCACGCGGCGTTGGGTAAAGCGCACGGGACGCCACACGTGGCGAAATTAAAATTATGCAACACGCGGGCGATGCTGCATCGTTGTCCGTGCTGCGTTTGCGTCGTATCGCCGGCGACCCACGCTAGTTTGTAGCGTGGGTTGTAGCGCCACGCCACTCGTGGCCAATTGGCCAGGGGAAAAGAGCGTCCCGTGGCTCGTGGTGGCGCGAACTAGTGGGAACGCATTGGCTCTTGTAAGCTAATGCCACGGGAGAGAAGAAACGAGACGCCTGAACCAGAATCACAGTATATGTGTGACACCGTGACCAGAATCCCGAGGCTAATATTACAGCGCAGACGCACAGGGCACCCACGAAGAAAAGAAACGTACGACAAAAGCGCTAACAACTGCTTTATTCGTTCATACGCCAATGCATATATAAGCACAACGCAACCATACCCCCCATAGGCACCCGTCACTGACCAGAGGGCGCGATGGAGCTCTTATCGAACGCCTGAGTGTTGAGGGCACCAGCCGCCAGGGATACCATGAAAATGAAACGCTCGCTGGACACATCGACGCGCTCAAGTGTCTCCCTTCTGGGCGCCTCTTTCAACGAACGCTTCCTACGTGCGTTCGTAATCACCTCAGGGATGTTGCCACCGCCTTCAATGCAGCACAAAAGCGTTTAGAACGCGCTCTTTTCAGGCTGTGCCAAGGCAGCAGAAACGCTACAAACGCGTTTCAAACTCACTGCATTGAGGCGATGGCAAGTCACGTTCAAGTCAAGGAGCGTTTCTGAACATAGAGGATGCGGAGGATAGACACTCGATTTTGCTGTGTCTACTCGCTAGGCTGTGTTTTCTGGCGCTACCATCGTATCTCGGAAACTGCATTGCAGGGTGCCTATGCGCACACAACAGTAGCTCTAAACCAAAAACGTGTAGCAAGGATGATAGTGCATTAGACACTCGAAGGCATGAAATCACATTCAGATAGGTGCATGGACAAACAAATAAATAAGAAGTGATAAAGACAAATAAGTGCGTTTGCTCTGTAATTTTAGCCTCACGAACATGTAACAACTAAAGCCAAATGGAAGTTTTATCCTAGTGACCAGAATCGACGTCCGCGGGGAACGCGAGCCGTGGCTTCACGTGCCACTGCCAAGCGCCGTCTTCATTTTCTTCTCTTGAGGTCGCGCGCTCTGCGGTTTTGTTTGCCGCCCAAAGGAAGGTGCTGCACGGTCTTAGAGTGGCGTCCTGGCGGCTGGCAAATTTCTTGGGTCCCCAATTCTGAAACTTCCTTGTTTCGCCGGAGTTGGGATGTGCACCTTCGACTTGTACTGTGACATACAAGGTCGACCGTGTTCGCACGATTATCTCTTGAGGGGGATTTTTGTACGTCTTGTGCTTTCACCGCAAAGTTTCCGTTGAAGCTACCACCACACGAAGGTCACTTTCCTCGCTGCAGCGGCCGCGTTTGCGAAAGGGGTGATCTGCTAGCTAGAAGAGCCAAAGTAGGGGTTAGTTGAAGTAACAACTGGGAGAGTTCGCACTCGTACTATGCATACCTGTGAGTTCTTTTCGTGCATTCTTCATTGTGTTTGAGCAGCGCGCTGCAACTGCCGAACTGTGACAGTTGTTAGTTCGCACTCGCCTTGTGTGTTTCCTTTTCCTGCGTCCTTTTTGCTTGGGAAGCGCGCAACAAGTTTCTGCAATACGAGAATCCGTGCAGGTGAGCGCACTGAGAGGCTTGACAGTAATGATTTATTAATGCGATAGGAATTATACGGACACTTTCGACTGGTTTTTGCCGTCACCGTCATGTCCCGTATAAAGTCCAAATTGATAACATCCCCCTGCACTATGTTCAACCACGGGTAAAAATGCGCGAGCGGGGGCGACGAACGCCGCTGAAGCAGAGATCAGAAGGGCCGGCCCATCTTCATCGCTCGGGGAGCGCATGCGAAAACATCATCCCGCTCGGGAGGCCTGCCGTCGAAGCAAATAGGAAATGCCCCGCCCGTCTTGAACAAGCATGAAAAGACGCAAAGAAGGGGGGCGGTCCGGAGCAGCAACTTTGAACTTTGATTCTAAGGGCGAAGTTGCGATCGCTGACGCGCGCTATCTCGGCAGCCATCAGCGGGCCGCTCCTATAGCCTTCTGCGTGCTGCGCTCTCAACGCGTAGAGATTGTGCGGAAAAAGCATCTCTCCCTGGAGCGGCCGTATTCTCTTACAACGTCGTTTTGTAGAGTTACGCGAGATCGGATCCAAAAGAGTTAGCTGCTAGCCTCATTTCGTATGACATTACAATTTGTTGCTGTCGCATTCATTGCTTCGCCCTTGCGATGAAACTGTGACTTTTTTATTTCTCGAGTCGTAGCACTCAGCTTTCGAGGGTGCGTTGTGTTCGACCACCCGTGACACATCAGGGCATGTATTCACAAACACATCTTATGCTGAAAACTTTCACAAAAGAATATTTCAGCGAATCACGATGCGGGACATATTATTAGTGAAGCCGGTTGACCAATGGGACAACGCCCTTGCGAAAGAACAGTTTTATTAATTCGGTCCAGAGTTTGCAATACAAGGCAGAGTGTGTTACATTTCACGATCATATCGCATCTGAAGTGACACTGCGCCTATCGTGCGAATGTCGCTGCAATTTCCCGAAAACAAGATTTTAATATTTGGCAATGCTAAGTATGTGAAGCGATCGCAAAAATACAAATGCTCACCATGTTTCTTTTTTTTTTCAAATTCGCAGCACACGCGTGCACACAGAGGAACGTAATAAAGTGGTTTAGCTTTTATAAGCCTTTCTATGTCCTTCCCCGCGTGAAACGTTTTCGGTGGCGACATTCAAGGTCTCGGGAAATAAAGGGCCATTTTGCAGTACAGTCACTACACAAATTTTCTCCTATCGTGTCTCGTTACCAAATGACTTGCTGGCGCTTTATTGCTCTGTGCACGCTATGTAAATGCGTGTCCAACAACCTTGCTGTTAGGTTACTGCAATCTTCCCTGCGATGGGCTTTTTTTTTCATGCGATGGCATGCTACGCGGGTAAACACATCTGAAATAACAGATGTCAACGATAACAGTGTACGTGACCCATGGTGCATAACGACCTGGTAATTGTTGCGACGCATTTGAGCGCGAACCCATTTAGATCTTGGTGCTTATACGGCAGAGTTAAACCGGCGAGCATTTTCAGCTTAATCGGCTTATGGTGCCATTAAACAAGGCAACGGCAGTACAGCTATCGCTTACATTATTAAATGGCTATCTAAAATGAATGGTAGTTGTTATTGCAAGTCATTTATGAATCGCGGTCGTGACATTTTGTTTTCGTGTTGAGTTTTATTTTTTGTTCCGAAGAAGCAGCAACTTCGACTGTTGAAATAGTATCGTACAAGAACGTGCGATTAGCAACACTTGTAAACCAGGCCCCTATCCCTGTGAACTTCGAGGCAACTTTTGCCTCGACCGCCTTGAATGCCTATATGATGCACGGGTATGAGACAAGGGGTAGCATTCAAGGCGCAATCTCAAAATCCTTCGTAACGCACGTCTGCCAGCTCCAGCCAGTTCGCGCGGTGAAGCACGCGAGCTCAGTGTTTTGACGCCATGAGAAGTAGCGCTCCGCTGGCGCCACCAAAACCCACAGACTGAGCGGCTTTCTACAGGATGCAGCCGCTATGAATGACTCACGAACACTCTCGCCATTACCGTCAACCTCAACGGCAGTAGCCACGCGCTCCGAGCATCACGTTTCAATCGCCAAGCACTATACATGACAAAATGCAATACAGGAAAGTACAAGCGGCACACAACAAGGGAAAGGAAAGATGTGTGGGTGGAACGTGAAACACAAGAGTATGCGAGTGCATAGGTGTAATAAGTTTTTCTTAATAACATTTACGCATACGCAAACGTCACTTTTTCCACGATACCTACGCGTGAAACAAACAAAAATGCCGAGAAGCACGACGATAGAATATCATGCTATGTAGATGTTGGATAATTCTCTTGCAGGGTGGTTGCGGAGCGAATGCGCCAAGCCAAGCAAATCCCAGCAGCTAGTGCCCACGAAGCCGGGCGCAGACGTCCGTCCAGGCAAAAAGCAGCATTTATCGCCGAAGAAGCCGAGCACGAGGGCCAACGCCATCAAAACGCTGAATTCATTTTGAGGTGCCACTAGTCATTGTGTTTGCCAGCTTCACTGGCCAGTCATGTTCGCAAGAATGAGTCTGAGTGTAAATTATTTGCCTTGACAACCCCCCTCCCCCCCCCGAAAGAGCAGAATAGTCAGGTTTAGCGATAATGCAGGCCATTTTGTGCGTCAGACATAAGCCAGAAGCTTGATGTTTCTAGAGGTGTTAGATTGGTTGGTTAAAACTGTATTGATTGTCCTGTGGGTTATGGCGACCCGGGATCAGAGTTGTTAGGGGCGTCATTAAGTAATAGTACACTGAACGCTCACTCGAGTGAACTTCAGTAGACTCAAGGAAATAGTTCACATAACTCGAAATTCACTGAACTGAATTTGCACGAGATTGTGGAACCTCATAGGGCAAATGAGACATCAAATTAAAATTGTGAAATGCAATACATGGTATAACGCATATCAACATATACGGAGAGAGTAATAATTAGTTTGCTGTCTGCCTCACTTTAAACAAAAACAAATAAAATTTTATTTTGCACTTGTGCTTTTAAACCACAAGACGTCGTCAAAGCTGTTCAGAGAGCATTTTCTCGGGCACAGCATATTGCTGTGAGAAAAACCGCAACTTTTCAAGGGAATCTCATAGCCTCGGCAAGATTTAGAGTATTTCAATCTGCCTCTATCATTGTATCTTCTTCGTCTCCCACTTCTTTGTTACGAACAATGGAAACAATTTGCAGATCTGATAGCTCATCTCAGTTAATGAACTCGCTGTCACATTGCATGTAGTATTCAAAGTAAGTGTTGCTGCCAACACACAGCTGATGACAGATACTGTGTCCACATCCCGTGGTCGGTCACCTCGTCGCGCTGCTCCTTTTGCTGGGAAAACTTCGTTGAAATTATTTCATAAATGGGCCCGGGAACGTTGATTGCATTCGTTCAACAGAAAATCGCTTAACTAAAAGTATTTTTTGCATACATTGCATAGAAAACCATCGGAGATTTTTTAAATGTTTGTTATTCTTAAATATTCATTAAACTGGCGTTCGTACATTTGAGAGTTTGCTGTAAATACAGAATTTTAGATGCGAAGCAGCTTTTGCTCGGGTCTGTGTCCGTCGTCGGCGGTGGCGTCCGCGCTCCACTGCGCATGCGCCTGCTCTCTCTCCCACTCTCCTCCTTTACACAGGTGTTCAGTCGCCTTCTCTCCTCTCTTCCCCCGCGGTGCAGCCGTGGCGCAGCCTCTCCTCGCACGCGATGCAGCCGCACCGCAGCCAAATACAGCCTGTAACCCACTCTCTCCTTTCCCTCCCCCATTTCATGTGTATATAAGCGCGTGCGCTCGGTCGGCTTCCGTCATTCTCGCTTCGCTCCCGTTCAGATGAGTTGTAACGTCAACGTCGGCGCCACTCGTTCACTCGGCGCTAACGGAAAGCAACACACAAGCACAACGTAATGGTAAAACAAACACTAAATACAAACCTCACACACTAACGGAAACGCCTAGTGAACGTGACGGAAACTTCGTGTGCGCCACCAATGCTGCTTCGCATCCCCTCATGGTTCCGTTGAGTGGGAGATGGCGTAATTTTAAAGACGATAGTCTTTCTTGGGGAACTTAAACGCAGAAATTTTGGTCTGTCTTTCTGTCTGTCTGTCTTTCTGTTTGTCGGCACGTCCCTCGATTCAGCCACTCGGCCAAAGTTGAACCCCTTGCACAAGGGCCAGCCATCGTGAACGACTCACTAGGTTCATACTTGTCTACATGGTTGATCAAAAAGCAAACATTACGCATATCTGAGGCGCAACATCACTAGGTAAGTATTAGGTGGTGTGTTCCTTTAATAGAAAATACATAGATACGTAATTCTAGAGACCCTAGTTTCTTAAGCTGCGCTGAAAATGCGACTGCGCCGAAACTTGGCTTCCTCCGTGCCCTCTGCGCGAGCTCAATGTTGTGTTTCGGTTTCAGTTCTTCTTCTTCTTCTGTGGTTATTAAGGAAAGGAAAAAGGCACCTAATTTCTGTCTGCCTATAGGCGACACGGCGCAGTGCCTTGTAGGGGTGGGGGTAAGGAGGGAATAAAAGAATAGTCTGAAAATAGAGAGAAAAGTGATAGGAGCACATCCATCCAACGAAGAGAAAAGAGGACAGGAAAGATGGGGAAACGGTCACGGGAGTTCAGGGACGGGTCCGCGAAACACAGCTAGAGGCACGGTGCACAACATCGGCGAAGCGGCGAAGGCCCCGTCGATGAGCGGCGCACGGCATAGCGGGCGAGGAGTCCGTCACGGGGCGCCGGTCAGCGAGAGGTACGAGGAGTAATCCAGGACATCGCGGCAGGCACGTCCGTCTTGCTTGAAATCCAGCGAGCGATCTCAGTTCCGCTCTGGCATTCCTGCTTTACCCAGGCGACGTGAATATAAAAGAGTGTGTGGAGAGTACTCGTTGAGTGCGGACGTTTCTTCTGCTTCGGCGCTTCGCGCCAAACCGCGTGTTCGGGCTGGCTGGCGTCCCCGCCGGTCTTGCCTGCTGCTGCGCCGGTACTACCAGCCCGCAACACAGCATTCACGTTTCCCGACGTATTGCCAGATGGCGTTCATTTCTCACGCAGCGCCTCTTCTATCGTCTTTACACGACATTTGCAGCGAAGCACGCAGATACGCGGCCAATTTTTTTTTTTCAAATTTCTGGCGCTGTACTTTGTATACTTTGTATTCAGGGTCGGTGAACTCATGCAAGGCACGCAGTTTATCTTTCATTGAGGTAGAAATGATGTTATCGCTAGTGCACTACGAATGTTTAATTTACGTACACTGATTGCAACCATATCAGATATCCTATTCATGTGTTCCAGAATATCGTAACATCATTATCCCTTTCTTTCCCGGAGCTATAAAATAATAATACTTGAGCCCGCCTTCCCATCCGATGTAAATTTCTATGCGGTGCCAGAGTTTAATGGTCCAGGCCCACTTATAAGTGCCGCAACAAAGCTTCGTTCCCATGCACGTGAACTGACACTGGCACAGTGGAACCCGACGGAATTCACCAACGCCCGTATTCATATCTTGGACCCGAATCTACAGCTCCGTCTTCCGTCGGGAATAACAAGAGCTGAGGAGACGCTCCTGTGCCGCCTGTGGCTCGGGGTGGCCTTCACGAATGCCTACTCATTTCGAATTGGAATGGCCAGCAGCCCGACATGTGATAACTGTAGCTGCGAGGAGACAATCGCCCATCTTCTCTGTGAGTGTCCTCGCTTCAGTGCACCAAGAGAAGAACTGTCCAAAGTGTTAAATAGACTTGACAATCGTTCACTGTCGGAGGAAAAGATCTTAAGACACTGGCCGAAAAAATCCTCGGCACAGCTTTGAAAGCGTTGTTCCGCTTTTTGCGCAAACTAATCTCATAGACAGACTTTAAGCAGTGTCGTTTATCGTACTATTGTTCTTTCTTTTCCTTCTTTTTGTAACATCTCTTTTCTATCATCTTTCACTCCCCCTTCCCCTTTCCCCAGCACAGGGTAGCCAGCCGGTCTGAGAACTGGCTAACCTCCCCGTCTTTCCGTTTTTCTTCTTCTCCTCCTCCTCCTCCTCTGGAAATAATTCTTCTGTATTTTTCTCTATTTCTTCGGGCCATATGCGATTCAGGTTAGGCCTACACCGATGCACTCTGTGAAATAATTTAGGCAAGTCATTTATACTCATCTGTGAAGTGTGCGACAGGCTGCGGCTTATGTGCAGAGAAAGTTCGACACGTGCGGGTGAGCTACGCTCTTTGCAGTAAATTGCTTGTTCAAGAACTCCGAGCCGTAACAAGTGCGTTTTCCGAACATTCATTATATAGCGGGCCATCCGAGACAAAACTACAGACGAAACAATATCAGATATATAATGAAAAGAGGGAGATAAATGTAGTAACTAAGTATTAAAAATGTAAACTTGCGCGTGTCAGGTATCAATTTTAAGGAAAATTTCCAACAGAGTGCTCGCTTTAGCTCAAGTCTTTGTAAAGGAATATTTTGCGAACTTTCCTAAACGCGTATATATATATATATATATATATATATATATATATATATATATATATATATATATATATATATATATATATATATATATATATATATATATATATATAGTGTGTGTATTTATATATCCCTCCCAAAAGCTGGAAATCGGCAAGTCATATGCAGGCCTGAACAGTTTGCTTGCATGCATTTTCAGTTTTTAAAGCAGCTGTACAAAAGCTTCGCCTAAAATTGGAAGATGATTTTGAAAAGTTGCGAGGCTGATATTATACTTTTAATACTTGGCGTTCTATTGCAATAGCAACTACATGGACACTCTAGGCGCAATTTCGCCGTCGCCGTAGCCTTCATGTTCTCTATAAAGTCCAAATCGATAACATTGTGCCCCGCGTCATATCCTGTGTGTGCGAGTTAAAGGGACTCTAAAGACAAATAATAAGTCGACGTTGATTGTTGAAATAACGGTCCAGAAACCTCGTAGTGCTACTTTTGCGCCATGGAAGTGCTTATTTGAATATAAAATCACGTACTAGTGGTTCGCATCGCGTGAGCGCACTTCAAATCACCCGCCTGAAAGCGCTGTTTCTCACGTCACTGCTGCTGTGCCGAACATTGCCGCCTTTACTGCGCGGCGGCGTTCACTGGCGGCGTGCGCCATTCGGGCTTCGGCAACATCACATGCATGCCGAACGTCTGTCGAACTTCCTGTCAGAGCGACTTTCACGAGCGCGCAAAACACACGCGGCAATACGTGATACCGAAACTACCACTGAGACGCGACCGCGTGAGCGAAGCGGGGTGCCGGGCGAAGCTCAGTTCGGCGATAACGGAACCTTTGAACCACGCGCGCCGTTCTCCATGGCAACGCCAAAGAGGCTCTTTTTTCCATGAATCAAACAGAAATGAACAAGCAGCATTTTATTACGTCTCTTGATGCACGGAAGGTTCTTTTATTATTGCAGCTAGTCTGACTACGAGTAATTAATTGTAGTCGAACTGTCTCACGTCATCGGGATCATTTCCAAAATGTGCCGCTCGTGGCGCTCATCGTGTGATACATTTAGCATAATTTCTCGGTAAGTAGGGCACTGCTGTTGATAATATTGCCGTTTTAGACGTTGTCATACATTGAGCTTTCACTCTGACATAACTTGTTGTTTGCCTTGAGTGTCCCTTTAAAGCTTGCGAAGGATGCACACGGCTTCGGCTCATATACAATTGAAAGACGCCGGCCGGCTCCACCGGGCGAAGGAGCATGAAGGGGTGGCGGAGGGGGGGGGGGGAGGTGAGGGCTGCATTTCTTGGGCAGCAACTTTCATTAAAAAATTCAGCAGATCCCACGTACAGTGGGAATCGATGTTATGCGAAGCATGCGGCTGCAAGGTGACTGTGGCGTAATTTTTTTGTACTGAGCTAAACGTTACAAAATGACGCTAAAGATATGTATCAATTTCATACGCACACATATATGTTGAAGAGCCGCATATATGTTATATAACCAGTTTACAGTTGGGTAACGTTGCCAACGGCAACGTGCGTATTACCAACACCAGAAGCGGTAAGCTGATATGTAGTGCATATACTTGCCCCTAATGATGGAGAACGCAATCACGTTTCACGAACCCGTGTGCCTGTGTGGGAGAAGTTCTTCACAGCTCTTGAACGAGGTCAGCATCACCGTGGTCAGTGAGCACCAGCAGCTGGTCATGGCTTGTTATTGCATTTGGTCGTGATCGCGGTGACGAAGGGTCTATGTGCAGTGAAGTATGAGGTATAGTACAGCTTTTGGAAATCGTGGATGCCTCAGTAATTACGTCGACAAATTGTATGTCGATAGAGCCGGCGACATGTCGGAACCTGAAGTCACCCTTCGCGTTGGTGAGGTATAGGCCGTCGACGCTAGTAGGCCTGGATAGTGCTGCGTAGACCAACATTAGTGGATGGCGCTTGTAGTATTCGTAGACTACCTGGGTGTATGTGGCCTACGTAGCCTAGTCTACAAAGCGGCTGTCAGTCAATCTGGCGTCATCCTCGGTCATCTTGAGGCCATCGCCCAGCCTCGTAAGAAATGAAGAAGACGCTGCGTCGTTCTGGCGGACTAAGTGCACTTTACGGTGCGATGATGTGAATATGATATGTAACTTTCGTTAATGTATTCCTCCGGGGTCGCACAATGCTTCAATATAGCTTGCTGAATCACATGAAGACAAATGTACGTAATGTTTATTAGACTGCTATAAAAGCGGAGCCAACACAACCACAGACGTTAATATGATATGACGCATGTATCACAGCAGTACACATCGTAGGAGAATTATGTAGTGTTTATTGGTTTCTTGCAAAATTAGATAGCCAGCACCATAACCACAACTCACGTTGCACCGATATTAAGCCTGCATTGGCTCGTTTTCCTAACCAGTTTATAGGCCTGGCGTGGCTCCGTGGTAGAATACCTAATTGCCACGCAGAATGCTTGGATTCGATTCCTGCAGGGACCCTAATTTTTCATTCTTGGCAATCGTCGGTCAACGCTGCCGATGTCGGTTTTTCTTAACGCTCTCGCATTTGGGTTACCAATATTTGTTTTCGCCGGACCTGTGTAGATATAAACTGTCAATCACCTGTTGCTCATACCCGTACACCGCGGCGCGTGGTCTCGAGGAAAGGGTTTGACGACGTACGCGACAGGATTTTCACGTTATTCATGTCATAACCTGACAGTCATGTTCGTCAAATCCCCTTGCCCTCCCATGTTAATTTTGGTCTACACCAAGTTGAGGAGGCGATCATGAGAGCACCCAGATGTAGGCGGCTAGATAGATAGATAGATAGATAGATAGATAGATAGATAGATAGATAGATAGATAGATAGATAGATAGATAGATAGATAGATAGATAGATAGATAGATAGATAGATAGATAGATAGATAGATAGATAGATAGATAGATAGAAACGCTCAAAGCGCCAAAGGTTCGCTAAGAAATGCTTCGCATTTAAAAGGGCGTGGTCGCTCGTGCTATCTCGACAGGAATCAGTAAACGGCTCGTACCTTTTAACGTGCTGTGCTGTCAGTGCTTACTTCGCGTTCAAGCGACAGAAATCACGAAACTGACTTCGCTCGCTCAAGCGGCCATATTCCATTACGCCAGCGTTTTTTAGAGCGACGCTGGATCTGATTCTAAAGGGATTAGCTGCTAGCGTTACTTTGCATAGCACGCCAATGTGTTACTATCACATTAATTGCTTCGCTTTTGCGGCGAAACTGTGAGATTTTCGAAAATTGCTTAGAATACTTTGAATAACTTTTAAAGGGGTCATGAACCACTTTTCTAAGTATTGATTTAATGACCTCAGTATCGGAGTTTACTGCCTCCCGATTTGATTTCCGCAAAAAATTGTCGAATCCGTCAGGAACGAGCGGAGTTACGGTGGTTTGGCGCACGCTCCCAGCGCTTTCTCTCATTTCTCGTGCCGACGAGCGCACTGGAAGCTACAGAGGGAGTGATGGCACGGGGGAAAGAAGTTACGTCCGCGCGCATCATGAAACGCGATCGCTCTCCCGCTGTGATTCGCGTGCGCGACTGCGGCTATCCTGTACTGAGGAGTGCGGCGCCGGCAAGTGGCGGCACCCCGTGGCAAGAAGCGCATCTGATCCGAACGCCGCTCTCGATTTATGTCGGCTATCGGTCAGTGAGGATGCTATGTCTTTCGCGATGTGGAGATGCAGATCGCGGCGACAACGGCAGACGCCCCGCCCACCGACGAGAGTGAGAACCGGCCTCTGTTTGAAAAGAGGGCGCCTGAGAAAACAGCAACTTCGCGTTCCGCTTGTAGCCTTTACGACTGCAATATTTGGCTGAGCAGTTCATAGCCGTGTCAGCTTTCCGCGGGTTGTGTTTACTCAACAAGCCCAGGGGTGCTTCATGACCCCTTTAAGAGAACCGGGAAAGCCTTCCATGTCTACTGCTTTCGTGCAGAATACAAGGCCCGTGCAAAACGCACTTCACAAGAAATTTATGTCTATTGGCTCACTTTACGTAGATGGCGCGGCACAAGTAAAATTTCGTTACACCTGGGCAGGTACGCCACATCCAAGCCTTTGCTAGCAGGCGAAGCAATAAATCACGGCGAGAGGTATCCGCAATGCCTCTCCGAGAGTTATTCACAATAATATAGTCGCAGAGATGCGTCAGGCGCGGCACAGCAAGTGGTACACAATGCGTACGTGATTGGAGCATGGTCGTAGTAGGTCTTTCTGAGACGACATTACACTTCGCTTGAGGGGAACAATACACGAGCTGTCGCACTTCGGTTTCCTTCTCAGCACTTTACTCTGTATACGCTTTCCATAAGCAGGACGGTGGCCTGCAGATTCGCCCAACAGGCCCCGTGGATATATGATAGATGAGACGAATAATTATAAGCACCTTTGTGCAGAAGCCCGGCCGCACTTTCGCGTCCCAGCGGCGAAGATTGCGTGCATAGTCTTGCCGCTTTCGAAGGCATTAGTCAGTGATGAGTTCTATGTCCAGGTTTCGATATGCAGTTGTCCTCGCGAAGGTTTCAATTATAACTGATTCAGCAATATGTACAATCATGGAAGCCTTTGCCCGACAGTGTTGCTGAAGCAGATCGAGTGTTCCCGTATTTCGTGCAGGTCAACTGACTTTAAGCGGGAGGTGTATTGCAAATCATGTTGGCTGTTTATTAGAAACAAAGAAAATGATTAAACATCATTGGAGATTCAGCCCAATTTTTAGATCGTAGTATTTGTGTGTTTACTTTTTGCCTAGCGGGAATGGTATAGAAAGTATTTCCTTTCGGTTAGTGAACGGCTGACAAAGCAACACAGAAAAATGCACCAAGGAGGCTAAAGGGGTAAACGAAATCGAAAGGCCCGAGTTAGCTCGGGCAACAATAAAAACTATAATGAAGACGAAGAAGGAGTTTCCGCGGAGTCTACTTTGTGTTGTATGTTTTGGTAATATCAAAGAAAGCCTTTCTGTCCACTGTAAAAGTTTTGCAATATTTTCAAGTTACTCCTTGAAAATATTGTTGAAAGTTTTGCGCTCTCTTCCGGCTCGACGGTTTCTAAAGTGCTTCGCAGGAAACGGCGGAAACGTTCAGAAGTCGTGATGAAATACATTTCCTTCCTTTCTGGCTCTCTGTCCTCTCGTTAAAAGTTCGCCAATCTGTCAAATAACAGTGCACCATACTTTCCACTTTTAGGCGTTTTTTTAGCTCTACGTGTTATTGTTTTCTGTCGATGCTGCTCCTTTTTTTGCAGTAAACACGCTGAGTGACACTTTTGTGACTTTTGTTTCCTTTGTCATATTGTCAAGGTTGGTTGGCTGGATTCTCTTTTAGGAATGCGATTTTTGTGCGAATAATGCGGCAATGTGGTAATCATAACAGCGCACTGAAGGTCATTATTCAGCGCAAAGTAAAAAAAAAAGAATCAGGAGACATCAGTTCCCTCCGATCAGTTGATACAAGAGCAAATAGTCCCCTGTGTCCAGCCAGCTGTGCCTTACCTTGCGGAATATTCGTAAAAAAAAAAGTTGATAGCGCTTCATACACGCAGCGGTAAAATATAATTGTAAGTTTTAACAAAGAATGCGCACTTACATGTACTCACAAGATCTGTTGCGCTGTCAGCTTTACATACGTCTTTGTTTTTGTGCCATTCGGTAGCGATATTTTACCAATATTTCTGTAAACCTAAGCAAGCGTTCTGTCCCGTTTCCTAATATTCCATGGGCTCTTAATGCTTTTTAATAGATCCATACGAAATTGCGCTAGCTTGAATTCTTGTTTACTATGAGCCGCTACAAAACACCATATGCTCAGTGATCCTTCGTATGTTCCTACTACGGCATTCGCGTAGTGCTTTACGTTGTACGGCTTTCTCTAATGAACTCCTGTAGAGTATATTCAAGATGCGCGGAGAGTGTCATAAAATAGCGTATTAACAGTATAGTGCGCATATTCTGCGAACATGCGCTGCCATTATTAAGGCGAAAGCCTTTCGCGCGTCATCAGACTCTGGCCTTGAAGCAAGCCACGTGCGCTACGATATCCCTCGTGACACAGTTTAATAAAAAATTATATAAAAAGTTAAGGTTCCAGTCTGAATCGAATGGAAGTATTCTGTGTGGAAATCAAGTATTCTACCACAGAGGCACGCCAGTGCTTGAAACCGCTTCGGAAAATGACCTTATTTAGTATTCCTGCCGGGCAAGTAGCCACATCAAAAGATGTAATATTGAGTAGGAGAAGCGTAGAATCAAACCAAGCGTCACACAATGTGAATTGTGTAATGAGTGGGTGCTTAAAGGGGCACTAAAGAGAAACAATGAATTGGTTTAGATTGATGACGTCTGCGCGGAGAACTCTTGTGTAGTTTATTTCACCACCATAGGTTTATTATTAGAGGAGAAAACCAAGTTCAAGGTTTCATTTTAGTACGATAGCAATTATATGGACAGTCTCGGCTGATTTTCGCCGTCGCCGTCGCCGCCGTCATGCACCGTATATGTATATGTCTATATATATATATATATATATATATATATATATATATATATATAGGTCCGGTGCACATGTAGTTGAAGAAATGAAGGAGCACACTTACGAAAATTGCATATTTTTACTCATTTACGTTTCGGCCGTGGCACGGCCTTCGTCAGAATGTAAATTCGCCGAAACGTAAATGAGTAAAAATATGCCATTTTCGTAAGTGTGCTCCTTCATTTCTTCAACTATATATATATATATATATATATATATATATATATATATATATAAAGCCACAAAGAAAACTAATTCAGAAAAACTTTCCGACGCGCGGAATCGAACGGGAGACCTCTTGCTTTCCAGTGCGCAGCGTTAGACGGTTACGCCACCAACAGTACCGTTTTTCAGCCTGCTAACGGCGAGCTATTTATATACACCATTTCCTTCAGCATGCTTTCTGAGACACCACTAGATGGCGCGATGTGCGCGCGTTGCGCGCTTTAAAGATCGTCGCCCCGCTCCTGCGAACGCTGTTGCTCTTCGCCCTACAGGGTATGGTCGCCTTCGTGCGCTTATCTCGAGAAAAGAAGGGGGTGGGCGGGGGGGGGGGGGTAGCGGGCGGTTGTATGTCTTGCGCTTTCCCCGCGATGTCCGCGCTGAAGTCACAGAGCGTACGAAAGTCACTTCACTCTCTGCAGCGGCCGCGTTTGCGAAAGGAGCGCGCTGTTCAAACAGAAATAAGTAACAACTGGGACAATTAGTTCGAGCGCGTCCTGTGTGTACCTGTTCCTTCGTTTCGTGCGTCCTGCTTTATGTTTGAGCAGTGCGCTTCAAGTGTCGAGCTGTGACGCATGATAGTTCGCGCTCGTCCTGTGTGCGTTCTTTTCGTGCGTCCTTTGGGCTCGAGCGACGCGCTAGCAATTTCGAGCTGCTCTCCGTTCTTCGCGTTACATTCCAATTTATTGCTATCACCTTCATTGCTTCGCCGTCGCGGCGAAACTGTCACTTTTTTAAATTTCGCGCCGAACTTTGTCATTCGTGACGTAAATGACTTCAAAGAGCATTTAACGTATTTTGGCGCCAATGGCTCGACGAAATTTCCACAAACTCGTTATGTAAAGTCTCTGGACCCCTCAGAGGGCAATGTACTTCGATTTAACCGATTAGGAACTACGTAGGCCCAAGTAGGCGCCGTGAAAAATATGTGACGCCACGGCAAATGGTGCGCGAATTCCATGGTGGCGTCGCCACCTGTATTTTCTTTTTGCGCGTTTTCTCGCTTTTTAAGCGTCTTCGCGCAGCAAGCGTGGTGTTTTTTGTATCATGGAAGACTACTTTACTAATGCGAGAAAAATTGTTTGCTCTTTAATATCCCTTTAAAAGCTGCGAACCCTTTACTTAGGGATGAGCCACATCATCAGCCACAGCATCAACAAAGTGTGCAGTTACTAACGCGACGTCTTAAGCTCCAGTGGTGATAATGATGATCATATGATGATCAAATAAGCACAACGGATGCCTTTTGCGTACGGGTTATTCAGACGAATGCAAAGCGGGCCTATGAGTTGTTTTTTGGACATGAAAAAATGCAACGCAAGCATAGCCATGCACATTAGTGGTAGAACTTTTGTTAGTGCCATTCAGCAGGTCTTTATAACACGTTATTTCCGCCTTCAGGGCCATTCAACCATTGTCTTTTTTATTCCTCCATGTTACACCGACGACACGGGTGTCTGACTCCGCACATACAGTTGTTTTTTGCGCGGTGAGTCGACGCGTATGTTTCATTGCTTTCACATGACGGAGGATATATTTCCGGAAGCACTCACTGGGGCTGACCGCAAAACTAGAATTCAGGTCACGGTGCGGAATGCTATCGAAGGTTTGCATTGGCATCGCGAAAACATTTGTATTCTCCACTTGCCTAGCATACAGTCGCGCTGCAAGGAACTGTCGCGACTTTGGTGCTTTCTTTGTCCCTCTCCCTGCTAAAAAAAGAAAAGAAAAAAAAATGAGGTCAGCTTTCCACACCGTGCATTTCTTTAGATGGACGTTTGTTTAACGAGATTCAGGATGCAGAACACTTGCCCCTGCAGTAATGGAATGGAAACAACTCTATTGTCATGGAAACAACTTTATTGCCCCTGCAGTAATTGAGCAAATCCTACCTACGTACAGCTTGTCTCAAGGGCGACACTTCCAGTACAGACATGTTTTCTGCCATGTTGAAAGACCGAGACGAAGAAACAAAAAGCACATTACATGTGCAGACTTCGCCAAGGAAACAAATGAAAATAGGATAAACTTTAGGAAAGTCCACACTTCTCTTTATGTGTGTATGCAACTGCCGTGCATACTTAGTAGATCTGTATCCTCAGGCTTTAGCTTATCTATACACCGAAGTTTGCAAGAAGTAAAAGAATACGATTCCGTGCATTACAGTATTCCTGTGCGATGAAATCCGGAGCGAATAAAATAGCCGCTCGGACATGTCACCTAAGGAACGTGGAAATGCACTTCGTACTGAAAGCACAGTGCCTCTTAAATTTTTCTTTTTATTAGTAGCAATACGTGTGGTTTCGTTAATCATATTCCGCTGCCTGGTGCCCTTGAAAGAGACCATAAAGTAATGACATTGACAAAGAGAGAACTAGCAGTCATAGCAAAATCTATAGTTGGATTTACTAACCGGGACTTACTACCCGGAGCATAGATGTGGCATGCAAAAGTTTTTAACACTTTCTTTAAAAAACGTGTGGTCTTGTATGATGCCCAGATAGTACCCAAGACAAACAGGCACCTGAGGACTGTAGTTGTAGATTTACATTACTGTTGTAATTACAATGACAAGATTTGCAGGTTTAGGGTTTCTTTTGATTTGCAATAAACTTTGACATTTCAGCTAAAACAAAATTTTGAAAAAAATATGCAGAACGGGCAGCATTTGTTGTGTTTTTTTTGTTAGAAGCGTTGTTTTATCAACGCTACAATGGGCACTGCGTTTCTCGAGAAAGCTGTTTGTTGTGATGGTATATTCATTTTACTTATCAGCGAAATTTGATGAGTAGCTTTATTCCTCATCAAATCCGTGGCGAAGCACGGCTTGTACATTGAGTTCAACGAAAAACGCTTTTTACGTTTTTGAGAATTCTGGGCCTCTAACAAGCTCTAGCATCAGCTTTAGTGTGAACGTTTCAGCAGATGTTTGTGACAGGTGATTTTTTAGGTAGTTATATGTGCATATTTTCAAGGTTATAGGCAATCATTTGCATGTCTAGCTTTTACACCACATCTGGGGCAACATGCCAGGTCATAGGCCAGGCAGACGTATTCATCTTTCATAAAGTGCACTATAAGTTTCCCTCAAGAATCCTGACCTTCAAGGGAAGCATCCATGAAAATGATTTAAGTGGCCCTCTAAGTGTTTTGTTGAATGTTGATTTTTATTTGAAAAGTTAGCTATTCGAACCCTCGCCGTAACTGTACTAGCAATAACATAAGCTTTTCTCATAAATATGCTCCTTTAACTCACGTTATGTTCTTATTTTTCAGCTTCAAGCATTCATCTTTATCCTCAAGCGGAAAAGCTGTCATGACGTGCAACGGATCTCCATGCGCTTGTGGTGACAAAGACGAATTTTTCGCCCAGGTATTCCGTGATTCCTAAGGTCTCGTCAAAGCGAATATTAAACAAGTAGCCCTGCGAAACACAAGGATGCTGTTTAGAGTGAGATTAGTCTGGCGCTTATGCCCCGAAAATGCAGCCACGTTTTATAAGCCACCAGATTTGTTCCGGCGGCTTAAAGTGGCATTTTTATAGGACACCTTTGATGTATATTTCGAGACTGCCGTACAACGTGACTGTTTCTTATAAAATCTATAGGGAGCAGAAATGCTTTGATAAAGAAGCGGTTCCAACAAACGCATCCAATCGAGTAGAAGGAAATACCCATTTCTCTGATTGGTGCCACGATGTTTTGCAGCCACCGGACGAAAACAGCTAACAGAACTGTGTGCGCTCTTCTCTCTCTGATCGATATGTGGTGTTCGTGCGACTGAGAGGCGCTTTAGCATAACTGCTGCTGTACGCCACGCAATCATTTGCTCGGTGAATTGACATGGAACATTGCACGCGTCCCATTAGGTGCGTACCATCCGAAGACTTTTTCTTTTTCTCCTAAACTACCGAACAATTTCAGCCGCCCTATTGCTTTCTGGAATTTCTGGCGTTCTGGCTGGTAACCCAGGCAACCTTTCTTTCGCAAGGGACTGCCATTTTCACCTAGTTAACCTTGGTCGCAGACGATTTTTAACGCGCACTTTCGAAGTCGAACTTATATCTTGAAGTGGCAATAAAGTTCGCATAAATGTTTGAAGCACGGTTACTCACTGGAGTAGTAATGAGGCGTGTAAAGTGATAAAATGAGGTAATATTTGCTGTAAATTCAAAAGATATGCAGCCAAACGGAATGGACATGAGGAACAGCAAGTACACACACTTGTGGTATACGTTCTCTGTAATATTGGGAAAAGAAGAAAAAGGACTACTACCCTTTTAGAGACAGAAAAAGTTGAGAAACTTGGGACTAATATTTAAGCCCGCATTCACATGAATTTGGCATATCCACTTGAACGAATTGTTAAGATGCATCATGCATTCTTGAGATGCGCGTACTAAGGCATACAATGGTTGGGCACCTGCATGCAAAACAATTTTTCACTCTGGTGCAGACACTTAGGCGACCACGCTATAAGCATCTACTGATTCATTTCGTCCGCATGAAATTCCGCTCACATTTATGTACGTACGTTGACAAAATGCTTTGAGGCCGCATGAAAATTTCACGCGATTCACGATATTTCTTTTTTTTTCATTTTGTCTCTTTTGTTCAAGTACACAGATTAACGATTATGTTACGACACCATGCGCACAAGAAAAATTCACGAATGCTTTCCGTAATCTTTGATAAAAACAAAGAACAGAAATATCTCCGAGGACAAGGGGCTGTCGCTGGTAATCTTGACTGCCATAAATAAGAGCTGCGAAATGATGTAGCAAGAAGCAATGGCAAGAAAGCAATGTACTCATATAAAAAAAATGAACGTAAAGAAAACACAGCGTCATTCGATAGCGTAGCTGGGGATTTATTGGAAATCGGTTATCCAACACCAGCGAAACGTTTCGGTGATCGCTGGGCATGTTCTTCTCGGCATGTTGCAATGAATTTTCATACCGAGCGTTGAAGGTCTCGATTCCGCGTAATTAGGTGGCCACGATGCCGGAAAAATGACGTACGTGAAACCGCAACGAGGCAGCAAAATAGCGACGCTATCAACCAGAGCGTAGAGAACGCGACGATAGAGTAAAAGGAAGTGCACCCCGCTTTCTTACGCAACGGTTTTCCGCTTCCTTTACAGGCGAGTGACGATTAATTGCGCGGTACGTGATCCTACCCCGGGAACTTGATATTGCTCTCAGCCGTGAGGCGCATTGTTTTTGAAGCATGGCTTTTCTTCGTGAAGTGGGACTTGCAGCTTTCTTAACGCGATCGCTCTACCGCTCCGCTTTAAATTACGCTAATGAGGACGCGATCAAACGCGCAAGCGTTGAGCACGAAGAATCTCATTACGTCTCAAATAGCTCTACATCTTCAAATTTTCAGAAAGACCGCTTTTCAGAGCGAAGGCGTTTAAGCCGGCCGTAAAAACTTTGGTGTGTACAGCGTGTACAAAAAAGTATCCTCGCCATTAAGCCGGCACGTGATCTTTTCATTCTCTTTATAGTGAAGCTATTTTAGCTATCGGTGGGTATGCGCCACAAGAATTGGGCGAGCCCCACAACGGAGCGCAGCAGGTGCGAGCGTTAAACGAAAACTCTGCTCGGCGAAGTGGAGCACGTGAAACACGGGAAAGAGAGAGAAAGAAAGAGATATAAAGAAAGAGGAAGAAAAAAAGTGAGAGGGGAAAATAAAGAAAGAAAAAGACAGAGAGAAAGAAAGCGATAGAAAGAAAGAGAAAGAGAAAAAATGGCGAAGCTTGCACTAAGTCGCACAAGGCTTGAAACAGCGAAGCTGAGCGATTCTGAAGTCTAACAAGACAGCCAAGTGAAGTAGAAACCACCTAACAGCAACTAGCTATGCCCATATAGTTTCCTACAATACTTACTAGAGGGAACTCTGGCGCTAGTGTCTATGGGAGCTGCAACGCATGGCGCTTCAGCCAGCATGGGAAGTGATGGGTAGTACACGGATTTGTCTAAACTTGGTTATTTCGGCTCCGTTTGGCTCCGCGTCGCCTGCATCCGCTTTGTCGGAAAACGAAGTTCAGCAAAGGTCAGCAGTTCCACTTCATCACTTCAAGTTTTTTAGGCTCACCAATTCAAATCTGGTCAGGAAGTTCACAACAGTGCATTCTTTTATCCGAAAGAAAACCAAAACACAGCAATGAACAAAGCCACAAGTGCGTTCGAAGCCCGCAAGTACGAACACTAGGCAAATCCGTGTACTACCCATCATTCCCATGTTTGCTGAACGATCGCAGCGCCAGAGTCCCCTCTAGTCAATGTTAGGAAACTCTATGGCTATACCCCAGCAATGAACTAGAAGCAACCCAAAAAACAACATAGCTAAAAGCCTACCAGCATCGGGGCCTCTTAGCAGGAGGTCCCGATGCAGTCTCTTGGCTATGAGACCTCCTCCTGTGTAACAAACGCCTGTATTTTCACTAAACTTTTAATAATAAAAATTCTGATTCTGATTCTGAGCTACCTAGAAGGAACCTAGCATCCCCTAGCGAGGGACCGTGTACCTAGATTTAGGTAAACGTAAAGAACCCCAGGTCGTCGAAATTTCCAGAGCCCTACGCTACGGCGTCTCTCATAATCATATCGTGGTTTTGGGACGTTAAACCCCAGATAATATTATTATTATTAGCATCCCCTAGCTAAAGCCTTGAATCAACCTAGAAGCAACCTAGAAACAACCTAGTGTCGCCCAGCTAAAACCTATCAACAACATAGAAGCAAGCTAGAAACAACCTAGCATGACCTAGCTAAAGCCTAGGAACAACCTACAAGCAACCAACTTCAAAATCATCCCGCTTCGCTGTTTCAAACCTTGTGCGACTTCGTGCGAAGTTCACCATTTCTTTTTGTTCTTATTTTTCGATTACAGTTGAAACCCGCAATAACGAAATCAGCGGGGAAAGCACAAAATTTCGCTCTTGCGAGAATTTCGTTGGTGCGAGAATGCGGCAGAAAAGACATGGAATTTACAAAAAAAAAAAAAACATTTTATTTCCCAAAGTCAGTGTGTTTGCTTTGGCGGGCCTTACCATGCAGCAATTTCATGCCTCTCGATCGGGAATCTCGTTTGCCACGGCACAAAGTTCGCCCCATGCACTTGTCAGTGACGGTGGCACTGCGCTGTCACCGGTACCGTCATCAAGTGCGCCTACAGGTGAACCTTCTTCCGGCTCCGCTGGATCAGCGCGGATCAGCACAGAATCGTGGACAGCGAGCTGCACGCAACGCCGAATTTTCGGCGATGTCCATTTTACAGCGAAAGCTGTTATGAGATCATTTCACCGGCCGTTTTTGGCGCCGTAGTTGTCCGCCGCCACCGCCGCTGCCGCCGCCGCCGCCGCCGGTGTCCGTAACCAGTATCGCTCGAAATAAGAAAAAAAAACGAAATAGGAAAAAAATGCCAGGATGGAACGAGGTTCGAATCTGGGCCCTCTGCGTGGGAGCCCAGTATTCAACCTCTGAGCCATGCCCGTGCTTGAAACTGCTTTGCAAAAAGGTCCTATACAGGCTTCATGTCGGGAAGGAACCACATTAGCATATGCATTACAGCGTGGTAGAAGAGTAAAATAAGCACCAAGCGTCGCACTACGCGAATTCTGTAACCAGGCGTCACACAATGCGAATCGCGCAACGAGTAGGTTGTTGAATGCTTCCAACCCATTACAAAGGGCTCTGCCATAATTCTTCATCGTCATCAGGGACAGCATCAACAAAGTGCGCATAATGCCTGCATGCGTCTAGCAGGTACCAACGCTCTCCGTAGAATGACGAAAAATGGTACAGTGCCTGCTGCCCTACTTCTCAAAAATTACAATGCTTTATAGCGTAGTGGGTTCCTCGCAAGTGCACTTGTATTGCTGGCCAAGGAAGCCCATAAGCGCATGATCCACTTCCTCGGGATCTCAGTAAAATTCGTCGCCTCCCCCTCCCCGTCTCTCTCCCACGTCAACGTAAGTTATACAGCATGACGGGAGAGGGAAATAGCGACCGGGCGTCACCCAATGCAAATTACGTAACTGGTGGGCCGTTTAAAGATTCCAACCCATTACAAAGGGCAGAGCCATAATTCTTCATTGTCATCAGTCGTCGCGTCAACAAAGTACACATAATGCCTTACAGACGTGTAGCTGGTGCTTCACTTCTCCTCAGAATGACGAATAATTGCTTAGTAGGTGCTTCCCAACTTCACAAAAATTGTGATTTATGGCGTAGTGGGTACCTTTCTAGTGTACTTGTATTGTAGCCCCAAGCGGGCTCTAGAAACGCCGCTCTTCCAGCTTTCGCTGTGACTGTGCTGCGGTTTCAGCGCAGGCCTGGCGTTTTTTTTCCCTGCCCTTTTCCACCTCACTGATGATTGATTGCAGCCTTATCTTACAGCGTGAACTTCCGCTTTTTCGTTGGAGGCGGCATCTTCGCACGCAGCGAAATCGGACGAAGCAATCGCAACACACAGTTCACGTTGCACCAAGCGACCAAGCAAACGCTTCACAAATGGCTCCACACACGCAACCATGTACGCGCAAAGCCGACAAAGCCAAGCACAGAGCCAAGCCAACGAACGAAACTCTATGAGGAATGTGGATTTGGCTACGTAGTCCGCGATAACGAGCAGGTGTTTCGGCAAGCCATCTTCATCATCGTTGTCGCCAGCTTTGTTTTTTTTGTAAACAATGATGGGGGCTACTTCTCAAGTGCGCTGTAGCGATAGTTTTGCACAATTTAAGTGTAGCATGAATACATTTAAGCAGTTTTCGAATGTAGTTAGTGTTGCGAGAGTAGATTATTTGCGCACTCGTGTTTCAAAAATTTCGTTAATGAGGGACTGCGGTATGAATATGTTTCGTAGTCGCGAGTTACGATATGCATTGACTCCTATGGGCGTTCGCCGGTGCTCTGAAAATATTTCGTTGCGGTGAGAATTTCGTTCTCTCGGGATTTCGTTATCGCGGGTTTCGACTGTATATCTATTTTGTTGCAATAAACTTGCACGCAGTTGCTTTTCAGCTCTTGGATTGTTAGATCCTGACCCTTCGTCCCGCTTTCGCACTGTTTTCATTGCAGTAACATGTACCAACTGGCCCTTCAATTCTCAAGATACCCTTCTACAAAAAAAACAGCCACACCCCCCAGTCATACAACCCCCCCCCCCCCGCCATCCCGTTGCCTAACCGCTGAAGTATGAGTTCCGTCTGTTTCTTTCGTTATATAGTGCGAATTGATTTGGCCGTGCATTCTACAAACCCTCTAAAGTGCTCAAAGCAAAAAGGCAATGAATGCCTAAACTTGTCTTTATGCTAGTAGAAGCACACTTGTGCATTGAAGCCAAAAACATTATGCCAACAGCGAGGACTCCAGAAGCCTTACAGTGCCTTTCGGGCAATCAAATAAAGAAGCGGCGCAGCGACCAGTAAGTAGAGGTGGCTTCCTTCGTTATCAAAAAAATATTTGACCAAGCCCTGAGGAAACGAACTTGACAGGGGCGTAGCCAGAAATTTTTTTCGGGGGGGGGGGGAGGTTCAACCATACTTTATGTATGTTCGTGCGTGTGTTTGTATGTGTGCGCGCCTATATACGCAAGTAAAATTGAAAAATTTCGGGGGGGGGGGGGGTTCAACCCCCCCTTGGCTACGCCCCTGGAACTTGAGGATGAAAAACACGGGTGAACCACTTTGGTTATGCAATGCAGGCAAACTTTGGCGACGCTTTGTTGAGGCCAATACAACTCATTCATTTATATTTTACTATTTTGGGAAGAACGACACAAAGGATAGAATAGTTAGGTAGCTTTCACATACACATGCTAAGCACCGAGACACAAGATTCGGCGCGCAGCACCGACTCTTTCGCCTGTGCTATTCAGAAATAACGTGACTGATGTCACTGGTCGTCTCTCGTCGTTTCCAGCACACCGCATCGCGAATGTTAGTGATGGCTGTTAGCTCATTCGGTTTGGCATGCACCTCGTTTTTCCTGTGGCAGATCTTCTTTTTCCTCGTTTTGTGAGCCCGTTTGTATAAAAACATAATTGAACACGTGTACAAATGAATCTGAAAGCATCAACTGTCCACCTTTGGCCTAGCTGGTTTACAATTTTCAAGAACAAAGTGCAGAAACACGAAAAAAACTCCGAGGTTATTTACTCGTGATCTGTCATACATATTCTTTGTCCCGTGCTTATATGATAAGCTTCTTAAAATAAGGACGCACGCATCAAGAGCTCCGAGTGAAAGGCAGAAAGTGCTATGTTCAGCTCCTAGGATTGCAAGTTAATATACGCTCAATTTAGTGACCCTTAATGACATTTTTTTTTTCATTAGAAACGTTTACCCACACTAATCAAAATGTACTCACCTTCGGTGCGTACTGCCTTTTTAATTTGACTACGTAACAGCAGTTATCCGCATGTCGATGGGCGTGACAGACCATTCCTTAGCCTCAATCAAGTGACGCGCCGAAGAGGGTCAGCGGCTCATTTCAGGCTAAAAGCATGGCCCGCGAGGGGTTTTAGACCAGAGAGTTAGGTACGTAATAAGTGTTTGAAAAAGTTCTTTTAATTTAGTACTTATGACTAGAGACCGGATTTTAAGCAAATGCCTATTTTGTTCCTTCCGTTCCTATATCGTGCCACTTTGATATATATATATATATATATATATATATATATATATATATATATATATATATATATATATGAGCATGAATTAGAGCACAAGCGAACAGGGTGGAGGGGGCAGGGATGGAAATTTGGCCATTCATTGCCACGAGTGTGGGTGCAAACCGTTGTATCAACAGTGTACTGCTGTTTTTCATGACGGGGATCAGCGAACGCGAGAGATTGTGGAGGCAGCAAAAATGCAACGGGAGGGCAGCAACTGCGTGAGCATGACGTCAGTTTCGTTGACACAGAAGGAAATGACCTTCTTGGAAGGAACACTACATTTGAGGGAGGGAGTAGCTGAAGCGCGCTGACACACTGCACACCTGTGCCATTGTTGTTTTTGTTTTGTCGTAGTCACATTTGTGTATATATATATGTCACTTGTTGATAATAAAATCAGTTGGAAGTTTGCGCCCGTCCGTGTCTGTTTCGTCCTTTGTCTGAGAAAATTTTGCGCAAAAAGTGTTGATCATGGAGTACCAACTAGCTCGAACCCACACCTTGTTATGAATTAGAGGTTCAGAAGGGCTTTTATAGTGTTTTTATACTGTCTATAAATGCCTATTTTCAAAAACGGCGCCTATATGAGCACTATTTAACCTCAAATTTTGTTTCTGAGTGCAGTTTGAGACCGTTCTTCATATTACCGGGCAACATTGACGTTTCGAAAGTCTATTCATATTCGAAACTCGAAATTCATATTACCGGGCAACATTGACGCAAGGCTCGAAACAGCCAAACTGGACGATATTGAAGACTAATCTGGTTGCTTCTAGGTTGTTTCTGAGCCTTACCTAGGTGATGCAGGCTGTTTCCAGGTTGCTTCTACGTCGTTGCTAAGCTTTAGCTAGGTGATGCTAGGTTGTTTATACGTTGATTCTCAGCGTGGAGAGGTTCGAGTTAAACCACATACAATAACAGACACGACTCGGATGTCGAAACTCCAGAGACAGAACCTCGCGCTGAAACGAAGCGTTTGCACCTCTCGTAGACCTACGGGCACGTCGTCGTTGTCGTATGCCTCCCATCGCTTCGGGGTCTTCTCGCAGCCGCCGTTGCCCTTCCCGTTCCCTAGTATTCTCTCGTTCTACGTATACTCGGGGTCTTCGGCTTGCCGCCATCGCTTCGCAGCCATTTGTTCGGCTAACTGTTGCCTTCTTCATCTTTAGTTGACCAGTGTTGCGTAGTGGGATTCACGCAATTTCTATGGCACATATCCGTTTATGATTATGGTAGTTTTCTGATAGGCTGTGGCACATACCCGTTTGCTGATAGGCCACGCGGATTACGGCTAGCCTTAACAACTTCGCTGTTAAAACGCGCGCACATTCCGTTTCTGTGTATTATTATTTCTCTCAGCTTTCATTCGTCCATTCAAGCGACAGATTACACAAATTACACATGTCAGAGACTCAGAACCTCAGAGCACCAATGTCGACGTAGATAAGTGACGTAAGAGCACACATAACTACGCAGGGCCATTCATTGTTGTACGTCAGCGCCCTCATCTTGGAGCGCGCGCCTGCAAGAAGAAGGGCAAGCGGTGTTCAGTTTGAAATTTCACAAGTTTTTATGGCGCGTAGCGTTGCAAATCTTGGCAGGCGTGATCGTGAGCGCTAAGTGCATGCAATAGTTACACATGTCAGCTCGAAATGTTCAAACCTGGTGAGGTGCCCTCTAAGGTGCTCGCCAACAGGGGAGAAATTCGCCCTAGGCGATTACCCCCGGCCAGTACGAGGCATCCCTCCCTTCTGGTATCTAGCGGTCTGGGTATCTGCCCCTCTCAACCACGCCGAAAAAAAAAGAGACCCAGGAGTGTGTTCATTCAATGGTGGACACCTGACTCACTATGGTAGACAATAATAGGAGAGAGCGTGTTCTGCGCACAGTGCGAGGAAAAGCGCAATTGTATGACTATGTTCAACCATTGGCGCATTTGTGCCACAATAAACAATACTATGTCTTGCTTTCCTGTCGTAGATACAGGTCGCGCACATCTGTGTTTAAAATTATTTGAATTTATGAAAAAATTATTGTGCCTATCTTTACGATTTTAGAGGCCTAAAACTGTGTTTTGCCTGCCTATTTTTGGCGCCTAAAACGCGCTTTCTTAGTGCCTAAAAATCCGGCCTCTACTTATGACCCAAAACATTTGCCCCTTATTATTTCGCGCAAAAAAAAGCGTCCCCGTAATCGATAATATCAGCCACAGCATTGTACGAATATGATAAGAAAGTAAATAGAACTGAACGAAAAGAACGCGTGCCTAATTCGGTACCAGGACCCGTTTATGTTTAGGTACTTGCCTGCGATCACCAAAGCTTCTTTAACGTGCATTGACATCGCGCAGTACGAGGGTCTGTGACATATTACACAGGCCTCTGCAACGAAATCAGTCCGCCGCAACCGAGATCGAACGCGCGTCATCTAGGTCAGTAGCCGAGCGTCGTAAGCACGGTGCCACCGTAGGGATCGACAAAGAATACAAAGAATAAACGAGTACAGAACAATGTGCATGTTCGCAACACAGTGCTCAGCGATAAACAAAGCAAGCCTCCGGAATACAGTGGTTGGAAAGTAAGAAAATGCTACCGGGGACACGCAGCGGGGTCAGCAAAACTTTGGACAGATATTGGTTGAGATCGACTTGCCGATGGGCCACTAGATATTCAAAATACCTCGCGCGAAATGCTTGGAACAGTACGCTCAAACTACGACGCAGTAGTAAGAACGTAAACTGTAAACTAGATAATGCAACGATGTGTAATTTTTTTATTTATTTATCAATACCTTAAGGGCCCTCGTGGGGAATTGCGTGAGGGGGGGGGTAGTACAGCAAATACATAATAGGGATAAATATACAGTCGTGAATTCGCTTTGAACCGGACCCTGGGTTAAAAGTAAGGACGGTTTCTCTTTCGTTTTAGTTTCTTTTTGAACCGGAGGATGTACTTGAACGGCGGCTTAGCTCTGCACGACTTGGGTCGGTGAGTCTTGGTCAATGGTGGAAGCCGAGTTCGAGAAAGCTCCTTTTTTTTAGTGTTTCCAAGTTTGGAAATGCTCATGAGTAGTATGTTTTGGTGGATATTCGCCTAGTCGCGAACAAGACACTGAAAGAAAATAAATGTTTGGAAATAGACCAACACCGAATGCCTGATGACCCTTCTGCGGAGACAACGTAAGAAAACGTGTGCACCCCGCAACTTTTCCGGTGCGCCGCCCTGCCGACGAGGGTTGGTCCAGGGTTATTCATGTTGAATTCTCTCAAAGTAGGGTAGCACGTAACTGGAAAAGATGTGCAGTCTGACCGTCGTTAAAGTAATGATTGTTGTTATGCCAGCGTGCCTCAGAGCGCACAGCACTGTGTCGCTCTCTTTGAAATAAATTATTTGTGTTTTGCTCATTTTTCTTGATGTTTCTCAATTGTTTAGACCAGAACTGCAGACATATCTGCAAGAACAACTCAAGCAAATATTGGCCCTTCAAGTGAAAGGAATATAACTCCGAAAAAGAAAGTGAAAGGCACGCATGGCACTCCTGCAGCCGCTCTAAAATTTTATTTATATTAGTTCAATGCTGCAGAAGCATTATAGGAGGAGCATGAAAGAGTTAATACGAAGGAGCAGTGGTACGAATCAGCAAACAGTGATGGATTTCAAGCCGTGAAGACTGTTAAAAAATACATTGTGACATTGCAAATTGAAAGCGATTATTCGGTATAACAAATGCTTCAAATGAATACAGATATTTAAAAAAGTCACAGTTTCGCCGCAAGGGCGAAGCAATGAATGCGATAGCAAGAAAAGCGGCCCGTGATGGACGCGCTGCGACTACCGTGCGTCCATCACTACCCGGCAGCTACTAGACAGTTTTAATTTCACGTACGTAGGGACTTCTCATACGCAAACGTGAAAAGTACACGTACGTTACGTGCACGACATCTGAAACGCTTTTAGCTACACGCACGCGACGCGCGGTGAGAGCTACCACGTAGCTCGATCTGCTGAGAATCATGAACACTGCGGTAGTTTGTTCGAGCGCCCGCGCGAGCAGACAGCGGAAGAGCAAGGTTCTCGCTGCGCAAATATAAGAAGCGAGAGAATGGCCGACGCCTTTAAGTGCGTCCGCGCGCTCCTAGCGCCATCTCGCTGGTAATGAAGAAACGCTTATAAGCGCCTCCGTCTCGGAGGACTGCAAACGGTAAAGGGTGTGTATATAACGCTCGCCGTTAGCTGCCAGAGGGATGTACGCTTTTTGGAGTAGTGCTTAGCGCACCGCGCTGCGAATTCAGAGGTCGCTGGTTCGATTCCGCGCATCGGAAGCATTTTTATGATTCATTTTTCTTTGGGATATTGATGTATATATACGTACTTATACATATACGCAGCATGGCGACGGCGACGGCAAAAATCAGCCGAGACTGTCCATATAATTGCTATCGCAATAAAAAGTCACAGTTTCGCCGCAAGGGCGAAGCAATGAATGCGATAGCAAGGAACTAATGCTATACGAAGTGAGGCTCGACAATGGATGCTCTCAGTTTGAACAGCGCTTCCGTTGCAAAGGCGGCCGAAGCAGCGAAGGAAACTAGCGTGCTTCAAGTGTCGAGCTGTGACACTTGATAGTTCGCGCTCATCTTCTGTTTGTTCGTTTAGCGGCGTCCCTGAGCTCGAGTGACATTCGTACGCGCCGTAACATGAGCGCGGACATCACGGTGAAAGCGTGAAACATTCCTCTACCCCTCGCCAGGAGAAAACCGCGCGAGCAGACAGCGGAAGGGCAAGCTTCTCCCATGCGCAAATATAGGAAGCGAGCGAGCTCGCCGACGACTTTTAAATACGCCCGTCGGGCTCCTAGCGCCACCTCGCTGGTAATGAAGAAATGCTTATTATCGCCTGCTGTCTCTGAGACCGTCCAGCGCTAAAGGGTGTGTATATAACGCTCGCCGTTAGCTACGTGGAGGATCTGCGTTTCGTGGCGTAGTGGATAGCGCCGCTCGTTGCGGAGCAAGAGGTCCCTGGTTCGATTCCGCGCTTCGGAAGCATTTTTCTGAATTATTTTTCTTTGGGGCCTTTATATATATATATATATATATATATATACTTATACATATACGGTGCATGACGACGGCGACGGCAAAATCCAGCCGAGACTGTCCATATAATTGCTATCGCAATAAAAAAAATGGCAGCTCCGCACTAGTGGTGCCAAGACTGAGGGAAGAGCGCAGCTTGGTGGCCTCCTTCCTTGTTTCTCTTTTTTTTCTTTTATTCTCTTTCTTTCTCTCTGTACTTTGTATCTGTTCTTTTCTATTTCTTTCTTCTCTCCCTCTGTGCTTCTTTCTCGTTCTCTCTCCGCTTCTTTCTCTCTTTTTCTGTCCTCCTATCTTTTTATTCCTCCATTCCCTTTATTTCTTTCTATTTTTCTACTACTCTTCATTTCTATCGCTTTCTCTAACACACTTTCTTTCGCTCTTTCCATTTCCTATCTCTTTCTCTTGGTTTCTTTCTCTCTCTTTTTTTCACGAGTTTGTTTTCCTTAATAATAGCTGGGGTTTAACGTCCCAAAACCACGATATGATTATGAGAGACGCCGAGTTTGTTTTCCTTTGACACTCGCACCTGCTGTACACGGTGGTAGGGCTTACCCAATTCCAGTGGCGCATACCCACCCGAAGAGTTTTGAACGTGTTCTGGGAGCGAAGCAGAAGATGAACAGATAGAAAAGGACAAGGAGAGCGAGTGTTGCTTCATGGTGATGACAGTTTTCTGTTCCCGACTGACAAATTACGGCGAGGTTATAAAACAGCTTCGCTGCTAAAAAGAAACGTAGCAACAGAGGGGTAGTACACAACAAATGTATAAGACGCAGCAGCTAGTTTCTGGATTACTGTGACACGAATGCACAAAATGAAGTGTAAGAGTTTAAACGAAAAAAAAAAACAAAATTGAACTTTGCACAGAGCAACGTTTTAGGCGCGCAAAAAGCTACAAAAGTTACTGCGGCTCATTTCTGAGCCCGTGGTATTAACCTATGAGTACAAGATGAAGGGGCTCAAGTCGAGTGACGCCAGTGCTTGAAATTACGATATAACTGTACTAAAAGTGCAGTCGTCTGCCCTTTTTCTCAGAGGAGACAAAAGTACCCAGAACTCGAGATTAACAAAAAAAAAAATAAAATCGTAGAAGCAAACGGTACCTCTTCCATGTTTTTATAGGCGGGGCTTCGCTTAACCAACGAAACGTTCATGACCATGTTTAACTGGAACCAAAATGGCGGCGCCGATCTGTATTTGTGGTCTGTACAATAAAGAAGCTAGATTCTCGGAATTTTTAGGCTGTCGATTAATATCATGCTCGTTTACCATATCTTGACTAGATAACTGTAAGCCTTCTTCTTGTGTTGAACGAAAGTTGAGGCAGGTGAAACGAGGAAGTGACTGCTGCGCATAGATAACGTCTAGCTAAGCAGCAAAAGTGATCTCGCGCCTGGACCTGTATAACTGCTATGAATGTGCAAATACCCGAGTTGTCAGGCTTTATAAGGCCTTCACCACGCCTGTTCTCTTACTTTTTACTCCAGCTTTCATGTCGTCCAATAGACGAGGCAGCATTTCTCATTTCCTGTCTCGTCATGGTCTGTTTCCTGACAGTTCTGCTGACCCGAAGGTCACGGGATGGAATCCCGGCCGCGGCGGCTGCATTTTCGATGGAGGCGAAAATGTTTGAGGCCCATGTACTTAGATTTAGGTGCACGTTAAAGAACCCCGGGCTACCGAAATTTCCGGAAACCTCCACTCCGGCGTCCCACATAATCATATCGTGGTTTTGGGATGTTAAATCGCGGATATTATTATTCCTGACAGTATGATAACGACGTCAGGAAGTAAACACGCAGTCTTCGCTGCTGTGTATCCAGTGCTTTATGTCGCGCTTCAAGGGCAACCCAGTTATAGGCATCAAATAAACCAAGCATCATGCAGATGAAGGCGTAGTACATAAAGAAGGATTTTTATAGTGAACAGATAAAATCTTCTGCAGGAAAACATGTATTCTGTGATGCACGGGATGCAAGGAACTTCTTAGTGCAGTGCTATCTAGACAACTTGACGCCCAAAATGTAACGTTGTGCCTAGTTGATTTATGAATGCTGAAGTAAATTTAATTGGAAGCTCTCAGGGGCGGTGAAGGATCAGTAGTAATCTAGTCGTAGGGCGAACAACTACAAGTATGTCTCAATTATCTTTGGAAAAATTCTGATATAAGGTTCGAAGCTTCAACTGACATCAAAGTGTCATTAATGGCAGGTATACTGAAACTGATAATTGTCGAATAACCGCTAACAGATTTAATTATCCTATTTCGAGAAAGCCAAATGTTAGAAATGTTCTAAGGGAAACTTAAAGTGCACTTTTTTTCCACACTGCCCAGCCCGAGATGTGGAATAAGTTCTTGTAGAAGGAAAATTGCTCCTGGAAAAAAAGTTTTGCATGCCGCAAAAATGTCAGCAGATACAAATACTTGCGTATGTTTAGGATATATCCAAAATGTAGTTTGCAGTATTATAGAGTATTTCACTATTGTCTCAAGTCTGTAGTTTGCAGAAAAGGTGTCATTATTTAACGTTATATATGAAACTCAGTGAATAAATCACTCGTGAATCGACTACATTGCAACATAAAAATGTCGCAGCGCTGGGGTGTACGTTGGTTTGCGAAGTGGCTCAGCTAACTAAAGAAGCCACGTTAGGCTTACGGTAAGAGAGATCACCGTTCTGTATCTTCAACGACCTCATCGTTCACTTACTCGCGCAAAACACACAGGGACAAGAAGAGACTTACGAGGACAGGCGCCTGTCCTCGAAAGTCTCTTCTTGTCCTTGTGTGTTTTCGCGCGAGTAAATGAAGGACGAATTTGTTGCAGGCGATTTGCAGTTTATCTTCAACGACTACTGGTGGTTCGGGTAAGCCCTCGTAATGGGAGGCACGTGCTCAATACGCCAACGACCATTTGTAGGCCACTGCACGTCGCTGAAGGAACAGATATCTGAGAACACATAAAGCCACTGCGCAAGGCATTTTCTGTTAGGCAAGTAAAGATACTAGAGCCGGCTGCGGCAAAGTACTGGCAAACTAATGAAATCCCTAGTCAATGAATATCATTTATAAATAAAGAAAACCCAGCAAAGTGGGGATGATTCGAAATGATTGACAAAGTACTGTTGAGCTGCACATAAGTACGGCGCCAGAGCTAAGGTGAGCAGCTGACTGAAAAAGAAAGTTTGTTTTCACTGTTACAGGCAATAGATTGCACGGGGTTGACTTGTGAACCATTTATTTAGGAATATATGCTCAAGTGTGACATCAGAAAGCAATAGTCTGGCTCACTGTAAAGGCTTGTTTATGAAGCATCGGTGTACAATTAAAGATAAAAAAATGAGGATCGAGAATGCGCATTTTCTGCCACGAAAGAAAGGTGTAAATGCCATCAAGATTCTTACCAAGACAATGTTTTAAAAAAAGAATGAAATAAGAAACGCGAGTGCATACGCACAGTCGTGAGCACGCTTAGCTTGAACACGGGAGCAAGTGCCTCACTCGCTCCCGTGTTTGAAGCTCTGCACTAGCGCAGTTCACAAGCGAGTTATGCACAAGCGATTTCGAAGCTCTGCGAAACTCTGCACAAGTGCAGTTCGTTTGTGGCGTGGTTAGTAAAGCGAAAGCTTTCGATGCCTCATCTCGCTCTCATTGACCTTGCCGAATCGCTACCATGCACGATCGAGACATCTATATACGCAGACGACATATGTGTCTGGACATCAGCCGTCACACGCCTCCAGATACGAGCGAGGCGTCAAAAAGCTGCAAGCTTGACAGCGAGCTATCTCGGGAAGCAAGGCCTTCAAATATCCCCGGAAAAATGTGCATTAGTGGCCTTCACACGTAAACCAATGACGCACTATGCCATTTCTATCGAAGGACGGACCATTGCTTATGCCCGAAACCACAAATTTCTGGGTATAATTATAGATAGAGACCTTCGTTGGAGCCCGCATGTGTCTTACATGAAACAGCGCCTGGCAGCAATATCCCAGCTGTTCAAGTTCCTGAGTGGAAAAACCTGGGGAAGTCGGTCGACGCAATGCTGGAACTGTACAGATCACTGTTTCTCGGTTTTTTTAAGATATAGTCTGCTGTATTGACTAATACATGCAAGAGACAAATAATACCGCACTCTGCAGGCTGTAACAAGCTCAGGCTCTCAGAGTTTGCCTTGGCTTGCCAAAATGCGCGTCGACTGAAGCGACTATTTCCATCGCACGGACCACCCTATGCAAACGCACATTGCCGGTTGAAGCCTTGAGAGCTCATATTAGGCATTCTTTCCGGGCCCATTGCCACCACCTTGCAACATTGCCTTCAGAAAGAAACACGGGCATCGTATTGTGCACGATTGCGAACCATTCTGCCCACGTCCGTCAGGCTTCAGCCCCGCATCTAAGCCAGCGATACCTCCTTGGTGCTTCATTAAACCTGAAGTGCACCTCAACGTCCCGGGAATCAGAAAAAAATCTGAGCTCACATCTCCAGTGCTGAAACAGCTGTCTCTGCTTCTTTTACACGAGAAGTACGGTGATCATGTGCATGTTTATACTGATGGGTCAACTACCCTCCATTGTTCGTCCGGAGCAGTGGTCGTCCCCAGCCGAAAGCTGTCAGTGTCACTTTCAAGACAGATCACCCAAACGAACATCAACAGCACAGCAACTTGCCCCTCTTCGCGCTGCACTTTGTGTAGTCAACCGTGAAACATCCCCAACGATGGTCAGTCTTCTGCGATTCGAAGGCAGCCCTGCAATCTTTGCTATCAGCCCTGCGACACGGACCATACGAGCAGTTGGTCTTCGAGGTTAGATATCTCCTTCATACTTCGTTAGAGAAAGGACACCATGTGACATTTCAGTGGCTGCCAAGTCACTGCGGCCTGATAGGCAATGAACACGCCGACAATGCTGCTCGATCAGCTCTTCAAGGTGACAGGATCGAGACGATACCCCTATCAAGGACCGATGCTGCTAACAACTTCGAGTGGCTGCACAAGAAATGACTTCCTCCACTTATAATACAGCAAGCAGACTGCACAACCACCACCGCCACTGCCCGACCATTCTGCGTCTTCAGACACCTACGGGACTACGCCGAAATGATGCCACTCTGCTTTGCCGTTTATGGCTAAGAGTGGCTTTCACAAAGTCATTCTCCTTTCGAATCCAAATGGCTGAGTTTTGTGAGTGGTAGCGAGGAGACACTACAGCACATCTTCTGCGACTGTCCTCGCTACAATGCGCAGAGGAAGTCGCTCTTGCTCGCATAGATCCCAGACCGATGACGGCAGAAACCATTCTGTGTCGTCCTGATCGGTCATCGCGGGTGAAGGCAACGACAGGCAGTGCTCAACTTCTTGAAAGGCATCAGACCTTGCACCGTCGGTAAGACTAACGTCGTTATGATGACCGTGAGATGTGTGTGACTTTTTGTGCTGTGCGTGCTCTCCTTCTCCTCTTCTCTCTCTCTTATATCTCCCCCATCCCCTTCCCCCAGGGCAGGGTAGCATACCGGTCTCTTCTAGACGGTTAACATCCCTGCCTTTCCTTTCTCTCCTTCTCCTTCCTTCGATGCCTCATCAAACGTGAAAATTGATCGTGGACGGCGTCAACTTGAGTGGTTGACGTCACAGATTGCTCAAATTTGTGACGCCACACAACGTGACTTCACTTGCTGACGTCATCATATGACATCGTCACTTGCCAAAAAGTGGGCCGATCACGGAGGCAGCGCATAACCATGTGAGGTGCAGAAAGTTTGCAGTGCCTCCGATCCTGGAGGCAGTGCAAAACCACGTTAGGCGCAGAAAGCTTTTGAAGGGGGCGGAATATGAGGAATTTATTGGCTGAGAAGAAAAAAAACCCTTTGACAGTGTCTATGCAATTGCTATCGCAATAAAAGAAGACGATGGCTTTCGCCTTTGAATCGTCTTAGGCGAATGCATGAGGGACCCTGTGAGTTTTTTTTACTATCGCGCGCACTTCGTCATCGGTGAGAGCCTCAGACGAAGGTGCGCTTGGATGACGAGGTGCACGCAATGGTAAAATAATCTTGCCGCCATCACTGGGTATGTGCCGAGGTTCGCATTAGTGTGTAAACGCGTCGCTGATAGTAACGCGCGGTATGCGCTCCCGTGTTTACGGCTGTGCCTGCTGTGCTTTGAAGAGCAAGAGATCGAGGGGTGTATAAATTCGATGTTTTTGTTTGCATCTCAATCTTGAAGCAATCTACGACTGCTCTCTGGCATATGCTCTTGGTAACGTTCCAAAAGTTCTGCTGCATGCCCGTGGGTGCTTTAGGGGTATTCCGGCGAATTTTTCAGTGCGAAGCATTTCTTAGCGAGTCCTTTGGCACTTTGAGCGTTTCATCTATCTATCTATCTATCTATCTATCTATCTATCTATCTATCTATCTATCTATCTATCTATCTATCTATCTATCTATCTATCTATCTATCTATCTATCTATCTATCTATCTATCTATCTATCTATCTATCTATCTATCTATCTGACTACGTCTGGATACTCGCGCATGATCGGCTCCTTAACCTTGTGTAGATCAAAATTTGTATGGAAGGGTAAGAGGAATTGACGAATATGACGGTCGGGTCATGACATGAATAACGTGAAAACCCTGTCACGTTCGTCATCAAGCCCTTTCCCCCAGACACGTGTGGCACATACCCGTTTACCACGGGCCGCGGTATACGGGTATACGCCACAGGTGATTGATAGTTTACATCTAGCCAGAAACGTAGAGAACAGACAATCGTAATTTAAATGCGAGAGCGTTAGGAAAAACCGGCATCGGCAGCGTTGACCCGACGAATGGAAAGAATCAATATTAGGATCTCAGCAGGGATCGAACCCGAGCATTCTGCGTGGCAGTAAGGTATTCTACCCCAGAGTCACGCCAGCTATATAAAGTGATTTGGATAAACAGCTTATGCAGGCGTAATGTCAGTGCAACGTCAATTATGGTTGTGGTAGTGGCTATCTAACTTTACGAAAAAGCCATAAACACTACGCCAGGCCCGTAGCCAGGAATTTTTTCGGGGTGGAGGGGGGGGCACTTGCTTAAAGCCTTGAACATTTGAGAAAGACGCCTATTTTCATTATTTATGTTCGGTAAACCAACGTATCATAAACATGGGGGGGCTACCCCCCCCCCCCCCTGGCTACGGGCCTGCACTACGCATGTACTCCTACGATATAAGGGCGTCATATCAGATTGACGTCTGTGGTTCCAGTGTTGGCTGCGCTTTTATAGTAGTCTAATAAACATTAAATTTGTATTCCTATGATTCAGCAAGCTATATTGAAGCATTGCGCGACCCCGGATGAAGTCATTAAAGAAAGTTACGGATGGTATCCACATGATTGCACCATAAAGTGCACTTAGTTTCTCTAATATTGACGTATGTTCTCTAACGTGAGAGGTCACGTTACGTCGCACCATAATTAAGCCGACGATATGCACACATGTACTACACTTGAAAAACACGTCGAACCACTCGTAAAGCTTGGCTCAAAGCCATAAAATACAACACAGAAGTATTCGCTGACTGCTTCGCATGAAACCGATTCTCACAACGCGTGGGATCTGGTGAAATTTTGATATTCACCTATTTAAATGAAATTTTCAACATATGTTATTCTCGGTACCCTGATTATATGTGCCGAATTATGCAACCGTAACTCATTTACCTTTTTTAATACCAATTTATAAATTCCGGAATCACGCCTTTAAATGCGACCACCCTGTGTACGTGACGCATCGTTTCTACCCGTTTCCTACCCCGACTCGCGTAACAGACGGACGCAGCGCGCGCTCTCTTTTTCATTTTGCCGCGACTCGATGCCGTCGATGCGGGCACGTCAGCTGGTTCACGCGCCGGCAGGTGGAAATCAAAAGGCGATGCTTCCGCACTCAGCTGCACCCATCTCAATATGGTCGAAAATGCACCAGAGTTCCCCTTTAAGGTAAACTTATTCGCTGGACAAATGCCCCTCATGCATGACGAAATTTCATGTGACGTGTTAACTCTTACCTTCTCCACATCTAGCCCAATGGAGCTACTTACCTCTCGAAGCTTTCAGGAGTTCAATCATTACCATGCCGAAGCCACTAGCCACTGAGGCAGACGAAGTTAGGCTATCCTTAACGAATAAAACATATTGTCACGTTTACACACCAGACCATAAGAAACAATGCATACTGCAGTGGCGTCGCTAATATTTTTAAATGCGAAGCATTTCTTAGCGAACTTCTGCGACTTTGAGCGTATCTATCTATCTATCTATCTATCTATCTATCTATCTATCTATCTATCTATCTATCTATCTATCTATCTATCTATCTATCTATCTATCTATCTATCTATCTATCTATCTATCTATCTATCTATCTATCTATCTATCTATCTATCTATCTATCTATCTATCTATCTATCTATCTATCTATCTATCTATCTATCTATCTATCTATCTATCTATCTATCTATGTAGCCGCCTAACGAATTTGTGCTCTCCTGGCCGTTTCGTTCATGGGGTGTATACCAAAATTGGTATGGCATAACATGACTGTATGCAAACATAAATCACTGGTCATAACATGAAAACCATGACATCCATGTCATGTAAAGCATGATTTACATGCCACAGTCTTGGTTCTCTTGCGGCCGTTTCGCTAATTTGATATATACCAAAATTGGTATGGCTTGACAAGAGTATGGCGAACATAAATAACAGGAGTTATTATGAAAATCATGACACGCATGTCATGTATAACCTGACTTACACGCCACGATCATGGTGCGCTGGCGGACGTTTCGCTAGCTTAATATACACCAAAATTGGTATTGCGTGACATGACTGTGTGATGTACATAAAATAACAGAAGTTAATATGAAAATCATGACACGCATGTCATGTATACCATGACTTGCATGCCACGCTCATGGTGCGCTGGCGGCCGTTTCGCTAGCTCGATATACACCAAAATTGGTATTGCGCGACATGACTGTATGAAGAACATAAATAACGGGAGTTAATATGAAAATCATGACAGGTATGTCATGCACAGCATGACTTACGTGCAACGTTCGTGGTGCGCTGGTGGTCGTTTCATTAATTTCATATATACCAAAATTGGTATTGCGCGACATGACTGTGTGCCGAACATAAATAACAGGAGTTAATATGAAAATCATGACACGCATGTCATGTATAACATGACACATGCCACGCTCATGGTGCGCTGGCGGCCGTTTCGCTGGCTTGATATACACCAAAATTGGTATTGCGCGACATGACTGTGTGACGAACATAAATAACAGCAGTTAATATGAAAATCATGAAACACATGTCATGTACTGCATGTCTTACGTTCCACGCTCATGGTGCGTTGGCGGCCGTTCCGCTAGATTGATATACACCAAAATTGGTATTGCGTGATGTGACTGTGTGACGAACATACATAACAGGAGTCAACATGAAAATCATGACACGCATGTCATGTACAGCATAACTTACGTGCCATGCTTATATTGTGCTGGCGGCCGTTTCGCTAGCTTTATATACACCAAAATTGGTATTGCGTGACGTGACTGTCTACGAACATAAATAACAGGATTTAATATGGCAATCATGACGCGCGTGTCATGTAGGGCATGATTTAGACGCCACGCTCCTGGTGCGCTCGCCGTCGTTTTGTTAACTGGATATATACCAAAATCAGTATGGCATGACAGGAGTGCGTGTCGAATATCACGTATCGTATACATATACCAGAATGTACGTTTCATTAGCATGGCATATACCAGATTGTACATGCATGCATTCATGACAAACTTGCGATATATAGTGAACTAGATGTGACGACATGAATGAGTTCGTTTGCTTCAATGACAAACAAGACTGTATATACAGCTCTTTGCTGGCTGCTCCGCATTACATCGATTCCCACATTGCGTGGGATCTGCCTGCTTTTTTATAGAATGAAGGCGCCACCGAACTCATGGGCCGGGCTAAAACGTACTTGTAAGCTGGAACTCTACGATGAATAAACTGCATATCAAGGGCGCTGCACGCAAGGCATGTGCATGCAAGCGACAAGGTATATACCAACGTGATACAAGCGCCGCAATGTATACTGCAGAATGTAACTTTAAGGAATCTAAAACAGATCTGTCATGAACTGTCATGCCTAAAGCCATACTTCGCTTTGAAACTGTGAAGCGACGGAAAAGGTAAGGTGAAGCCATTTCAATCTCAATGCATCTTCACCACAAAATCGAAGCGAATTGTGAACGCGGGTGCAAGGCATGCATAAAACATTATTTCATTTCCTAACGCGGAAATGTGTGTGATGTGTGCGACACGTGGGCTCTGCCTACGTTAACTCGGCGCTGTGTAACTTGCAGAAGCTACTCGTAGCCGAGGGGATATAAACCTGAACTTCTCTCCAGCAAACCAGTTAGAACAGAATTCACTGAGGAGCTGAGTACCATGAAAGCCATTGTCAAAGTCCACCAACCTAGATATGTCTGGGTTGAATTTATTGAATTGCTGCTTTTACAGAAAATCCATAGATTTCCATAGGTTTACCATATTGATAAGGGCACACGGGGTAAATGTGGGACTTGCATTCAGGAGCCCATGTTAAAGACGCGTCCTTTTCATACGGTGACAGGCATTTATTAATTCAACACGACCAGCCTCGAAAGTTGTCCACCAGTGAAAGCCAGACTCTATTGGAAAAAAAGCATGCAAGGCCCCTTTTCTCTCCTCCGCCTTCTCCGACATCGCTCGCCAATTCCTTCGTACACCTACTCGTACGGAAAAGCCGAATATTATCGACAGGGATTCAAGGAGCCTCGCACGTTCTCCCCTCTAACGAAAACGTTTAGCGTTTCTTTTAAATCGAGAGCGTGCGATGTCCAACAGCTCAGCCATGAGAAGTTACGCAATAATGGGCCACGACACTGTTTCAGGCGTGGCACTGTCGGACAGGTACAGCGACTGATTTAAGCAAAGACTATAAAGGTACTTTACGCCTTTTAACGCGCTGTCTACAGGAAAAAGTTTGCTGTAGCCAAAGTGGGACGGTGGCTCGTCGAATCCGTAGCCACTGCGCACGGACTAAAGCCGACGAGCGAGTTTTTTTTTTCACCGCGACACAGAAGAGGACGAAAGACCGAGGAACAAAGAGACACAGAGGAGCGCTGTTTCTCGGTATTTCGTCCTCGTCTCTTTCGCGCTTAAAAAAAAGAAAAAAAAAGCTACTTGCTCGAGATTACGAACCAACTAACTCGCACCAAAGTCTTGCAAAGCCCGCGATATTATTTTATTTCTTTTTGCTTATGTAAGGTTCGCCTTTTATGGTTAAAGTAGAGGCTCCATGCTTCGCCATTAAATTAGACGTTCTCAAACGGGCAAGTGAATCGAGACAAGTCGCCCGACTGACGTTGATTCTCTTAAGTGAAGCCCTCCTGTATTTGCTCTAAAGGCAATTAAAGATGCCGACGCCGTTTAACTGCACAGTGTCAGTGTCCCGTGAAATGAGGGAAAGATTCGAACAGAGCGTGGGCGTTTGTCAACGCTGCGATGAAAGGCAGATAATTGACTCTGTTTAAAAATGACACCAATTAATTGCGGAGCGTTCTTTCCTTGTGAATGTGTGGCACTTCGCGCAAAAGAAGGTTTTTAAATTCAAATCGGATTTTTTTTTACTAGAATGGTGAGTTTAAGAGGGCGATCCACTTTGGATTGTGGCGTAGAGCGACACGTGGCATATTCGGATAAATTATTGGGCAAACTTAAGTGAGACAACAAATGTAAATTTAGCCAGGCTGTCTGGCAGAAAATAGAAGTATAGCGACTAAACAGCTGAATATCTGAAAAACTAGGAAATCACTGCTTCACCACAGTCCTCTGGGTTTTTTTTTTTGTGAATACGGTCCTGCCTTCTTCGTTCGATATGAACTTTCACTGAGTACATGCTGATATTGTTTTGTAAAATACACCAACTTTAACCAAATTCATCAATGCACTTTAGCAACTCTGAAGCATTAGAACTGGAACGTCGCAAGTTTAGCACGACCAAGAACTCAACATTACTTTGTACACGTGATAATATTGAGGAGAGGGCCTGACACGAACGAAGCAAACGAATACTCTGAGCAATACCAGACTCTGTGGTATACTTTCGAACGCGGTAGTCGCTGCGTTGGAATGGGTACGCACCCTCAGTTTTGTCTAATTTTCCAATACTGAAAGGAAAGTTTGCTCAGTGAATATAAATTATTTGTTGTTATTTAAGAAAACAGTAGCTGCTGCTGGCATAGAAGTGGCAGAGTAGTAACATAGTGCTGGCAAAGTAGTAACAATTAAGTGGTCTTGTCCTTCTTCAAGGCAGAAAGTTTTCCAAACTTTGGCTCCAGAGACATCCCCTGTTTAAGAATATTCTTCGCTTCAAACCTCCATCTTCTCCTGAACTTCTGACTTATCTGATGCTATTCTAAGAAGAACAGCGCGGTCATTGTGACCTACTTTGTGTCCTTAAAAAAGATTCTTTAGCTTTGTGTGTTTAACACAAAACTTTGTGTTTTTTAAGAAAACTAACTGTGCCCCTGCTTGTCAGACAAGCACACGGACAGTTTCAGAAAGTAGGGCGCTTTAAGGAAGCTTTCTGCTCTGCTGTTACTGGAAAATGTGCGTGTCAACTTTTTGAAATGAAGGGGAAAAAAGTTAGGGAAATGTAGGATATTAGTTTGACACTCCTTACGAGCGCTTTCTTTGTAGAAAGAAATGTTTTCTTTTTGAAGATTTCACGGGTCATAAAAAATGCATGACACTCGCTTAAGGTAAGTGTTTTTCTTATAGTAGGTAAAAAAAAAAAACGTTACGGTCAACGCGAGAAAAATGCGAAGCATGAGGTGTCAGTAAGAAAACGTTGCTTTATATACCGGCAAAAATGTCATCAGCAGTGTAACAAGGTAGCGCTTGTAATAGAATAAACCTTCTGAGGTCCTCATTTTCTTCGTACTAAGAGTAACAAGGTGTCGAAACTGGTCAGTTGATGTAAGCACAAAAAAGGAGAAAAGCAAAAACAAGAGAAGTAAATAGAAACAGAGAAAAAAAAAAGCGGCTAAACCGACTGGAAGTTAATGCAGCTGGTCCTGTACAATCCTTTTTTTCTTCCTTAGCGTTTACCAGCGCTTCTGTTTTTTCACAACGGAGCTGTTTAAACTTTAGTTATGTCGCTGAAACCTCGTCGCTGAAAACTCGTCGCAGCTGTACGAAGTTAAGTGGAGAAAGAAAGAGAAAAACATCTTAATGAAAAGCTGGAGATGTTTGCCTGGCTATTCGCCTGACATGCTACCCCAGGTGCTGGCTGATATGATATGATATATACACTAAAGCGCATAACACATACTGCCACACAAGTTTACAACGTTTCGTTGAGGCTCGTGGCCCGCAAGAAAGCTAACAGCGCTTACGTGGCACGTAGCGCACAGGTGCTGCTTTGCCATGGGCCCAGAACATGTCGCAACTCTAAGCACGAGCCCCGTAAAGATGCAAGGCCGCCTTCAGAGACTGTCTCTCTGATGCGTATCGCTTGCGTACACAAAGAACATGATTCAGATCTTCTTGGACGTTACATTGGACGCACATTGGTAAGTCTGACAGCTTAATCTTGCTCCTGAAGTAGTTGGTGAAGTAGTTGGTGAAGTAGTTGGCGAAATAGTTGAAGGTAAGTCGAAGCATAGCATAGCCATGAGTAGTTAAGCACACAAAGAGGTGGGAAAGAGAAGTGAGTGTGACGAGGAGTATTGTGAGGTTGAGAAGAAGGAAAACGGGGAGGGCAGAGGTTGAAGAATGGCATTGCCATATATATAGTAGAGTATAGCAAGTGGTGGGAAAGGGAGATTAGGTTGAGGAGAAATAAAAGGAGGAGGAGAGATGGTAAAGCATAGCATAGCCTTGTATAGTATAGTATAATAAGGGGGTGTGCGAGGGGAATGAGGGTGGGAAGGAGAGAAAGGAGGAGGGGCAGCTACGAACCACCAGGGCGTAGCTGCTTCAATCTTTTTTTTTTATTTTTCAGACTAAAATTATCGCAGTGGATGCGAAGAGTAGCACCCTCTGCTACACTGGAAGAAGCAGTAATAAGCAGATCTTTTTTTTTGCATTGCTGCGCAGCTAAATTTTGTGAAGTGGTCCGACAATATTAAAGAAACTTGACTTCTTCCAGATTTGATTCTTAGATAAATGGAAGAAAAGTTACCTACTGTGTCGTTAACGGGTTTATAAAATTGTTCCTGCTGAACAGCAGCTGACCATATTTTGAAGCATATTGAAAGAAGATGCGCACATTATTCGCATATTTTTTGATGCATTGAATTATCAAGTCATAATAATTTGTGTGGAACTCAATGCGGAATCCTTCCGAGCAACTGCCCTGAAATGTACCAACTGCCATGGATCACACGAAGCCTCATCAAGGGACTGTCCATTAGTGAAAAAAAAATGGAGCGTCATGAAACAGATGGTTCGGGACGGCTCGACACACAAACAGGCTGCTGATGTGGTGAGAAATAGACAACGACGCTCGCGTCGGCGACGAAGGTCTAAAACTACTGCTACCCAATCTGAACGGACAACGCGATCTTCTACTCCGACAGATCGTCAGACTTCCCTTAAGCGACAGCTACCACCACTGCCGCCACCACCACCGCCCAATGCATCACAATTGGAGAGCCGGAAAGACGCAGAAGCTTTGAAAGCGGCGGCGGATGTCGCGTGGCCCTCGATGCCACCACTGCGCACTCACAAAGAGCCGATGCAGAATGCCCCGCAGTGTGCTTCATCGTCCACAGATGATTGCTACGACAAGAACCTACAAGTCCTCGCAGTGTTGAGGTCTCTCATGACCACGATGCGCACTCTCCTCAACGGAATGACAACTCCATCAGCTCAATGCGCTCTGCAAGTTCTCGATTCCTTGGAGCCAGTCCTTGCAAGCCTTTTTTAACATCTCGCAGAGGAACCGATGGCAAATATTTCTCCGTTGTAACTGTCTGTGTGTATGCGGTGAACACTAATGTGTGTGCGCGTATTACTTGTTCCATCTTTCCTCCTCGCTATCTCTATTCTTTTTTCTCCCTTTCCCCCTCCCCCCGTGTAGGGTAGCAAACCGGGTACAACCTGGTTAACCTCCCTGCCTTTCTTTCGCCTTTATCTCTCTTTCTCATTAGTAGAAGTTTCAAAGTACATTTGAACGTTACATAGAAAACACGAGGTAATAAGCAAGAAAGAGTATTAGCAAGCACCCGTCATTTATCACATTATGGCTGCGCTGAAAATACAGGCCTTTCTGCTAGTTCCGTGCCACCGCATGGAAGTTCGCGGATACCTCTACCTTCATTCACGTTTTGCTTACTCCCACAAGGCTGAAATGTTGCACACGCTTTAGCATTGTCGCTCACGAAAATACACGTCTGCGTTCGCAAATTCGAGAGCATAAAAACCGATAAAAATGTTGGTGTTCCCGTCTTACGCATTTCCGGACGTCGAAGAAAGAATGCATTCTGTCATTGGTTATTCACGTGCAATGAATGTTTTAGTGCAGAGATCTCCTCGATTCCTGCTTGCATAGCAAGCGAGCACTCCCACTATGTTTTTAAAATGCCTGATAATGTAGAGAACTGAGCATCGACTCCAAAAGTGATCTACTGAGACGCGCGCACTATCATAGCGTCCGCTTCCAGAACGAAGTTTGAAGCCATATGTCACTTCCGTGGAAGCTTCAATGTCCTGTTCACGGTATGAAGCATATTGGCACAAGTGAAATACAGAGCGTATATATGTTCAAGGTAAGTTGCACGGGATCATGCGAGACGTATCGCTGAAAAGTGAACCTCTCTACGGGAATAACAAACGCTATTTCTCGAGAAGCGCTGACATATATATTTCCACCGTCATGTCTCAGAAATCAATATATAAGAAAAAAAAATACGAGGAGAAACAGGAAGCCACCAAAGTTAAATTTTATTACAGCAAAATTCGATCCGGCATGTTCGTGACGTCAAATTGAGTTTTGTCTCAGGCGGATGTTCGGAAACATTGGTCATGTACGTTCATCTATTCCGCACGCGTCCCATACGCTGTCATATGGTGCCCTTCCTTGAATTCTTCCACCCCGCTTGAGTGCAGTTTTCAAACGAAATTGAGCCGTTCGTTTCAAAATGGAGGAAGTAATATAACATTGATCGACCCTAAATTCGTATGGTATATGGTGACGCGGTGTTTTAAATATTTACCATTTCCCTTGATATGTGCTCTCTCGCTTCCAAAGGAACGCTTACATATTTTTTGAAGAAGTGGTTGTTAATAACTCTAGTGTAACATTGCATTAACATGCATGCTTGAACGGTGTCACACGTGTGCCAGAGTTCACACACATGTTGCTGTATTGTTCCACTAGTCTTTAACGAACAAATTCAAATGCAAATTTTCTATTCCTATTGTTTAAAAAGCACTCGTATTTTGCGAGCTTGCTTAGCGAAGCGTGCTGTTACATGTGAAATGCTAATTCAAGATGAGAGATTTGTGTCATGACCCCATCATTTATTTTTTTCAAGTCACGCCGTTGGTACAAACCATGTGAATCAGCAAAACATTTTCAAGAAAATTGCAAACAGCAGCAATTGACAACTCGACAAAACCTTATATTAAGAAAAACAATAAACAGGGGCAGCCACATGGCGTGATTTGCATCAAAATTGGCTTTTTTCTTTCCAAACGTAAAATGGGTACTCAGTATGCAGGAGCAATGTCGTTTGACACCACACTCATGCAAAAAATGCTGACAAGAAGCAAATCATAATCTCTGGCCAGCACGACAGTGTAATAAGGGTTACAAAACACTCCCCATTCTGCGCTCAGCTTTCCTTAATTATCATCAGTACCATGCAGTCACTTAAAAGCGGCAGCGACGCTTTGGGACATGCATGCAGCGACTTATTCACTGAGCGTGAAAATTATGTGGGCCCGTGGCCATTCCATGACGGTAATTTAAATGTAAGGCAGTGTAATGTACAAGGTTTATGAGCGTGGTCTGTCTCTCTTTATATTGCAATTCAGAACAATCGCTTTGTAACAAGGCTGGACTCCCCACAGACACAACCACGGCAGTCATATGCCGTTGTCGTGGATGACGTCAAGGCAATAAAGCCGTTGGAAGCATTAATCCATGACGCGGCTTTGCCCTTGCGCAAATACGACATTCGCACATTTAGGCTAAGCACGCACCTCAAAATCGAAGCAGGAAAGGCGAATGGCGTCATCATAAGCTAGGCGTTTGTCCAGAGTTATACGTTTCGCATACCGCTTGAAAGCTCTAAGCTGCGTGTATCGCACTGAAGGAACTGGCTGTGTGGCACGCAAACTGCTGCATGCTCTTAAGAAATACTCTATTGGTGCCTCTTTCTTATGAGATGTTGCCATTGATACTGCAAACAAACCTTTTCAAGTTCCCGGTATAATAAAGCGAAATCGCGGTCACGTTAAATTGCGTCGTTTGTTTGTATCAACCAGAACGATAGGGCTAACAATAATAAGATACAGGTATGTCAGTACCGCGCTGGAAATGGGGAATAACAAACATTGATAAGCACTCCAAGCGCCTAGTTACAAAGACTGGGTCCAGGCACGCACCCAGGCATATTTTTTTTTCGGGGGGGGGGGGGGGGGGGGCTAGGCCGAGGTAACTTTTTCATGCCACTTAAAGCGGGAGGAGGTGGGGGTGGGGGATACCTTCCCTAAACGTGAATGACTCCCACTGTTCGCCACAAGGTACGTAACAGCGCATAAGATAGAAGAGAAATGTGTATCTCACTGGTACGCCTGCGAGATACACCTCAATTTTAATGGACAAACAAGGAAACAAATCACAAATCACAAATCAAATGGACTCGGTAGGAAGGAAACGCAAGAGGGACACTGCGAAGAACAAGACAACAACAAACGAAAGTGTCACGTAAAGATTTCTAGTACCGTTTCTCGAATGAACTCTGGACGAATTATAGAGGAAGATATGTCAGATTCGTGAACTGTTACTCATTCCTTCCTTCCTCTGAGGAGCCGAACGTCCCAAAATGACGTAGCCGCTTGCACTTGGAGTAGAAAATGTCTTTTAAGACCAGAGCCTTAGATAGCAAAACAACTATAGACCTTATGCACACATAAAAACATAAGTAGAGGCAGTTACTTATTTGCAATGGAACTGTCGCCATATAACTACAGAGCCGGCAGCGTTGAGGCCCGCTCCCGCGACCTGTCAGGAGCCAAGTTTTGGCCTCTTGGTTGCTCGTCCCCGATCTCCTCACGACAAATCATGACATCCCAGCTCGGATTGGGCCAATTGGAACCTTTTGCTTTTCTTTTTTTGCTGACGATATTTTTCTCCCTTTCTCTGTTCGTTCCTTCATAAAACTGTGTGAGTAAGAAGAGGTTAACGACCAAAAAACGCGCTTTTAGAAGCATACGCATATGAAACACACAACAAACGGCCCAGCACCGTTCAAAATTATCTGCACATTGAGAGCGGGGCAAGAGCAAAACGCCGACTTATTCATCTGTGCGACCCGTCAGCGCGCGAGCCCATCACAACCCGCCAACGGCGGTGTACCCTTTGCGTCCACCTGAGTGCAACTGCACGCATTTTACGTCTGACGCGTAAAGAGCTGGTCACTACTGGCACCCATCTTGGTCGCTTGAGACGGTGACTTGCGGCTGTCAAAAAGCTCTCGCAGATCCATCAGAGAGGTCTCATGTTGGACATGTTGCCGGTTAGGGTGCATAGCAGTGGCTGGACGTAAAGTGCCTCGATGTCCTCCTCGCCCACCGCAGGGGCGGGCAGAGGAGGACATTGAGGCACTCTAACTGGACGCGCTTTCGGGGAGCATCATTGAAATCATTGAAATCCTCCCTTTTACGCGGTGCCGTACTTATATTTGAGGGACAATCACAGTTCTTTTGGGTGAATCGTTTACTGCTCTACCAAGTGCTAAAAACCGACCCGCAGTGTAATTTTGGGAAGTTGCGTGACGATCCCGTGCGGCCAGCCCCATAAAACAACGTAGGTTATAGGACGCTGCGTTTCTAGACGCGCTGTAGCCACCGCGGAAGCTTAGAAAAAGACTCTCATAACGACAGCGGAGAAATACCTGCGTTGGCCGGCTTAAGTGAAACCTGTAGAGGCGTCATTCAAAACGCACCGACTTATTGCATAGTTCTGCGACGGCGTTTCCCTTCTACACTTTTAAATAAAAAAAATGTTGGTCCTAATTGTTTTCACGAACAACCGTTCATTTTGTTAATTTTTACTTTACATTCATGTCCGGCTGTTGCTTCTGCTCTCTCTCTCTCTCTCTTTGTAGATCGCTTAATTTCTCAACGGCTTGAGACTTGTTTTAGGTTGCCATTTTTGCACGAGAAGTGCTGTATAATTAGAGAAAAAACAGACGAGGTAACAGGTAATACTCATATGGCTCCTTGGCTTAACAGTCGCTGAAGGGATTGATGAAGGACGCTGTTTCGCGTGTCTATTTTTTTTTTTTTTAGCGATGAGAAGACTGGCCTACGCCCGCGAATAGATGCCGATGTCTGCTCCCACCCAAAATGTGTGAAAAGGGCAGCGGAGTGCACAGCCTCTGCTTAGCCTCTCAAAAATTCCATCGAAGATTTTGAATGGAACGGAGAAGGATCTTCAGCACACAAAGTTTCATGTTCGAAAATCGTTTAACGCAACATCGTCGTGCACACACAGCAACAAGTTAACAAGAAAAAAGGAGCACTCGGCTAATTAACGAAACTTCGACTACGGAAATTAAAGACCTTCCTACGACACATTTCACGCAAGATCGTAACAAAATTCTTCAGTGAAGCAAGCACGAAATTCATATAGAAATAAACTGAAAATTACGCCGAAAAAAAGCTAAATACAGTATTCTTACTGGTGACTTAGTATGAACTGTCTTTACTACCTACGCGACTTACACAGACGAAGCCGGTGCGAAGAACGCGCACCGAGTGAGCCGCACACACATATACACAGTCGAACCGTTTAACAAAATATTGAGCATTGCGCAGGCAGAATGAATAAGAACATTACGAGGTCCAGAAATTTCAGACTTGTGGGAAAAGGTTTGAATTGTAGATAGTTAAAAAGGTATCACTAGGGCGGTTCCTGTGGCAGCACCTCGATATTTCGAAACAAATATTGAAATATTGAGAAAGGTGAAAATATTCCGTCGTTTTTTGTAGGTGGCACTTTAGGAAGGTGCATGAGGAGTGGAAGTATCGGCGTGGTTAGCGGTATGCCGCTTAATTTCGAAAGCGGCATGCCCCCCCCCCCCCCCCAATCTGTAGCAACTCTACAGGTGTTACAGTCTACGATTTTAGCCTCATTTACTCACCGTTCTGAATGAATTCGTCCAGCGCGCGGGTAAATTGCAGGGCATCAAAATACCGATATCAGAGACGTAGCTAGAAATATTTTTCCGCGAGGGGGGGAGGGTTCCCACAACCTTATATATGTTCGTGTGTGGGTTCGTATGTGTGTGTGTAATATACACATGCAAAATTGAGAAATATCGGGACAGGTTCGAACCCCCTCCACCCCCACCCCACCCCCACCCCCAAACACCTTCCCCTGGCTTCGCCAATGGCCGAGATGTCGGCAGTGTGTCTGCAAACTTATTTTTGTCCAAGTCTTCGTCATTTGTTTTGGTTACTCTCCCTATTTCTCTCCGCCTATCTTCCTTTCCTCTATCTCTTCCCTCCTCCCGAAAGAGTAGGCAGGAGTTGTACCCCTCTATGTGGCAGTTGTCAACCTGCTCTCTCCCTCATTTCTCTATACCCTTGTGTATTTGCGTATGCGAATCAAATAAACAAATAAACAATCAATAAATTCAGGCGATAAAGGTAGCATATACGATCGAGTGCGCTACCAGTACTCACAATTTATAACGCACAGTGCAAGTAAAAGGCTCCGTAGTTTCTTAAGCACTAGAAGAGCTCTTTTAAGCTTCAAGAAATAGTGAACGATACTTGTATACAGAGGGAGTGCGGTAGGTGAAGGAAAGTATAATTTGAGGATCCCCGCACTGCAAAAAAAAAAAAAGATGCAACTCGCTGCAATGACACCATGGGATTTCTCAACTCCCTAGATGGATGATGTCACCAGTATCCCGAAGAAACCTCTGCTGCCATGGAAATTCAACACGTGAAGGCAGAGAAGGCGAGTCAAGCTTTTCTCTTGAGAGTCGTGTCACATTTATTTCGAGTTACAAGGCGCTCCAGAGACAGTGTCCTCGCTTATAGCTAGTATTCGCTTTTTGTCTTCTTTGCAACTCTTCACGTCTGAAAATTTGTGGTATCAAGAAAGAGATCGAGCCTTCACGTTCGTCCCTTTTCGTCGCTTCGCGTACTAAGAACTGGAAGGGTAAGCCATGTTTATTTATAGTATTACGACTTATTTTTCTTAGGATTTTTTTTCTGATATGTTAGCAGGGTGCACTTCTCCAAAATCGGGGTGGTGAAATACGCCTGACGTGTAACGTTCGACGTTCCGTACGCCATGTTACGTGTGCCTCCTCCTGCCGTTGTTTAACAAACATTTTATTTATCTTTTTTTTTTTTCCTTACGGAGGCGCTGAACTTCTCGCCGGAGTTGTTCTTTGGGATTCGGAGTATGGTCGAGCCACGGATATGCATACACAGCTCACGATTTGCGCCCGACAAAAGCAGGTTTCTCTTCCATCCGCTGAATGGAACTCAAGGCAATTTTCAGAATAGTGTTGTATTTTTGTTCTTGTGTTCGAGCGTACCATATCTATATTTATCGTTTCATTCCATGCTTTATATTATCCTCGTGTTGGAGTGTTTCCTTTACTTAGAGCACTATGTCTATAAAGGTTTGGTCTCGAAATAAATAAAAAAGTGTCTCTGTCTTTAGCTCTTGACGAAGAGAGTATTCAGTGATGGTTCCATGTTTAGAGATATCTCATATACTGTACATGTTATGCTTCTCCTTGTGTCTTAGTGAAAACATATACTGATATGTTTCGGTATAATTTGTTAATTGGACTGATTTATACTAACCCCTTTGCATTCGGCGGCTACCTTACGAAATATTACCTGCGGTGTTATTGGCAGTCGTATTGTGTCAATATAGTGGCCACTGCTGCAGATAAAGTGCTGACTGTATCATCCGTATAAAATACAGCATGAAACAAAGAATACCTGTGAGCACTTTAAGTGTAAGTAAAGTCACTTCCAGCAACAAATTTTGTGTAGAAAATGAAAAGAAGTAAAGAGCAAGGTGGCAATATTTGTACATTAGCCTTAGTTGCTTACGGCTGGAAGTACAGAGCGATCCTCCCAAGTTGGCTTCCCAATTTACAAGCCGTGAAAACGGTCAGACAGTGAAGCTGTAAGCGCGCCAGGTTATGCAATGGGCAAAATGAGACCACGTGACCAGTGGGCTCAGGCAATGGCGTTTCAGCAAACGCATATATATATATATATATATATATATATATATATATATATATATATATATATATATATATATATATATATATTGCACCGCTTCGTCCGCCAATACGTGCGTTCATGCTCCAAGTGTCAGCGCCGGAAGAGCCCCCCACGTATAGTCCCTGTACCGCTAGAGCCGTTGCCTTGTCCTTCGCGGCCTTTTGATCGCATCGGCATTGAGTTGTACGGCCCCGTTCCGTACACACCAGACGGGAACCGCTGGGTGATCGTCGCTATCGATCATCTGACACGCAATGCTGAGACTGCCGCGCTGCCAGAGGCCACATCACGTGAAGTCGTTTTATTCATACTTCACCAACTTGTTCTTCGCCACGGCGCGCCTCGCGAGCTACTCAGAGACCGCGGACGCACGTTCCTCTCTGATGCCGTACAAGCCCTCCTCCGTGAATGCAACGTTGTGCACCGGACAACCACGCCTACCATCCACTAACCAACAGAATGACTGAGCGCTTTAACCGCACACTAGGCGACATGCTGTCCATGTACGTCTCCGCTGACCACACCAACTGGGACCGCATACTACCCTTTGTTACGTACGCTTACAATAGCGCCACTCAGTCTACGACAGGATTTTCTCCCTTCTTTCTTCTTTACGGCCGCGAACCTTCCTCATTTATGGACACCATTCTTCTGTACCGCCCGGACGCTTCAGAGTCCACAACTCTATCTGAAGTCGCCACCTACGCCGAGGAATGCAGGCAGCTCGCACGTTCCTTAACCGCACAAGACCAAGCACGCCAAAAGGACCGCCATGACGCAAACCTGCCTCCCCAGTCATATTCGCCTGGAACATTGGTGTGGCTTCGCGTTTCCTCCTCTGCTCCTGGTCTTTCCTCAAAGCTACTGCCGAAGTATGAGGGCCCCTGCCGCGTCCTACGTCAAGCCTCTCCCGTCAACTATGTTGTCGAGCCCGTTCAACTATCCGCAGACCGGCGCCGCCGTGGCCGCGAGATTGTTCACGTCGACCGATTGAAGCCGCACTGCGACCCAGCAGTCGTACCTGTTCCTTAAGACGCCAGGATGGCTCCTTTTCTGCGGGGGAGTGATTTGTAGAATGGATAGGGCGCAGACAGGGGCGCCAGTGAAAGACGAAGACGAGGACGGTTGTTGGTGCTCGTGCTTGCTCCGTTTCGGACTGCTGGTCGCTGAACCTGTGCTATTTATTAAAGACGATAGTCTTTCTTGGGATACTTAAACGGAGAAATTTTGGTCTGTCTTTCTGTCTGTCTTTCTGTTTGTCGGCACGTCACTCGATTCAGCCACTCGGCCAAAGTTGAACCACTTGCCCAAGGGCCAGCCATCTTGAACGGCTGACTAGGTTCATACTTGTGTAGATTGTCGATCAAAAATCAAACATTACGCATATCTGAGGCGCAACATCACTAGGTATTAGGTGGTGTGTTCCTTTAATAGAAAGTGCATACTTCGGTAATTCTAAAGACCCTAGTTTCCTAAGCTGCGTGGAAAATGCGACTGCGCTGAAACTTGCCTTCCTCCGTGCCCTCTGCACGAGCTCATTGTTGTGTTTCGGTTTCGGTTGTGTATTGCACTGTACGAATGCCATGGGGCGCCGCTCTGGCATTCCTGTTTTACTCAGGCGACGTGTAAATAAAACAGTGTGTGGAGAGTACTCGTTGAGTGCGGACGTTTCTTCTGCTTCAGCGCTTCGCGCCAAACCGCGTGTTCGGACTGGCTGGCGTCCCTGCCGGTCGTGTTGTGCGCCGGGACTACCAGCCCGCGTGTTCGCGTATATATATATATATATATATATATATATATATAAAGCGAGAGAGACAACAACAGCGCCAGCTTTCCCGTTGCCCTCAGTTGTAACATGTGATAGCATACACAAAAATTTTTCTTTCGATACCTAGCTGCTCAGCACTGACTTCGACTTCGCGAGTACATACTAAAGCCTCTGGAATATAGCTCTGCGGATAGGAAGTTCATCAGTCTCATCACAAAGTATAAGCCATATGAAAATAAAAAAAGAACCCACAAGGAACCGAAAAAGCTCCATCAAGAAAGGAAAGCTTGGCGCCAACTCATGTCCACTTTTACTTGCTAATAAATTTAGGAAATCGGGCTGTGTGTACCTACTTCAAAAGTGCGATACTACATTCGGAAAACGAACTCCGAAATAAGCCAGCCCGTAGAAGCACAAGCTTTTTGTATAGCAGGGAAGCAAATATGTCTTTCTTTGTTCGCTAATTAAATTGCACGAAAGCTGAAAAGCGGACAGTTTTATTTTCTCCTTGCGCTCGTAAGACAACCGTTGTAGCAGCTACTACCTCCACAACCTCGCTTCGTTCTTTTCACCACCATATGGTTATCTCAACTGCGCAATGTACCTCATCACAGTCGGCACAGCCTTTGTATAACCTTTGTATAAAAACGGTTTTTTCGGCTCCGTGCAAATTGGCAAAAGTATGTTCCATGATGCACAAAGGTTTGCGCGTGCCGTGTAGTAAGCGGCATGTTGATCCCGCTGTAGAGTGCGTAACAGGTGTGGTATACGAAATCCACCTGTCCTGTGGCCAGTGCTACATTGGACAGACGGGACGCTGCTTCAATGAGGGGGCGCGAGAGCACAGTCTAGCTCAGAGCCGTCGATGGGGAGAGTCTGGCGAATGGGCGGGGCAGTGACGTCGCGGCGCGGCGATGACGCTGTTCACGTCACCGCCACGCCTCCGCTCCGGCGGCGTCCGCCATATATAGTCTTTCCGCGCGACGGGCGCACGGCTGAGGCTATGTACGCGCTGTTCATTCGTGAAATCTAGCGCTCCTAAACAAATTGCGAAAGCGAAATTGTGCAAGAACATTGTTATACAAATTTAATGAAAAATATGGAGTGACTTAGACGTGTCCAAAACATCGTGAAACTGAGTTGTGCACGCCGATTCGAGTCCACGACGTTCTACGATACACGCTGTGCTTTTAGAGCGCAGCTCTTAGGCGTCTGTTCCTGCGTTGTTCGGCATCGCCGTTGGCGTAGTCGGCGTAACCGATAGAGCGAACGAGGACGAAAGACAGCGAACGTGGATTCTGTCGATATCACGGGCCACTGGCCTCTAACATCGCTTTCTTCCTCCGCCATGCGTGCTCGCCCTTCGGTCGGAGCTCGTGCGCATGCAGGGCTGGTGGGTGCACTGCTAGTGTCTCGTTTTTGTGACCAGGATGTCGATGACGCCTGCAATGCACAGAGTGGCGTGCGTAACACTCGAGCACTGGCAGTTTCTGTGGCAATATGTAACGAATGTTCCAATGCGGATAGCCAGAAATTCAAACACAGTTCGCGTTGCCTCAACACAAAGCTGCGCTCAGAATTCGCATGAGGGGGTATCGTGATCATCGGTGAATTTTCGAGCTATGAAGACCTGTGAGTATGCGTCTATCTTGTTTTTTTTTTAATTCGAAGCATTTCTTAGCGAACTTCTGCGACTTCGAGCGTATCTGTCTATCTACCTATCTAGCCGCCTACGAATTTGTGCTCTCCTGGTCGTTTCGTTCATGGGGTGTATACCAAAATTGGTATGGCATAATGTGACTGTATGACAAACATAAATGACTGGTCATAACATGAAAATAATGACATGCATGTCATGTACAGCATGATTTACATGCCACAGTCTTGGTGCTATTGCGGCCGTTTCGTTAATTTGATATATACCAAAATTGGTATGGCTTGACAAGAGTGCATGGCGAACATAAAAAACAGGAGTTATGAAAATCATGACACGCGTGTCATGTACAGCATGACTTACGTGCCACGCTCATGGTGCGCTGGCGGACGTTTCGCTAGCTTGATATGCACCAAAATTGGTATTGCGCGACATGACTGTGGGACGAACATAAATAATGGGAGTTAATACGAAAATCATGACACACGTGTCATGTATGAGATGACTAACGTGCCACGCTCATGGTGCGCTGGCGGCCGTTGCGCTAGCTTGATATACACCAAAATTGGTAGTGCGCGACATCACTGTGTGACGAACATAAATAACGGGAGTTAATGTGACAATCATGACACGCGTGTCATCTACAGCATGACTTACGTGCCACGCTTATGGTGCGCTGGCGGCCGTTCCGCCAGATTGATATACACAAAAATTGGTATTGCGTGATGTGACTCTGTGACGAGCATATATAACAGGTGTGATTTTTGTAACATGTCACGTGACAAGTGTTACGTGAGCATCATTGCATACCAACCACGCCGGAAAAATCTGTGCACGTGTTCTGGAAGCAAAGCAGAAGATAAAGAAGAGGACGGATTGCTTGCCGGTTCATGATTATGACAATTTTTATTCGCCACTAACGGGGATTGTCCAAGCTTAAACAGCTCTGCTTTTAAAAGAAACAGATACCAGCGCACGTAGTTGAATTAAGGCCACAAAAGCGCAAAAGCGGGCGTACACAAGCGGCTTGGGGATCTCGAGCCCTAAAATTCCCTCTTAGAGAGTTTTAGTGCCGGGACCCCAAAGTGCCTTTCGTACGTAAGCCCCTTACGTTTCTTTGTATAGTGCATGGGTGCGGCTGAGAGTACAAGGAAACGTAAAAGGGTGAATAAGGAAGTGGCTTGGAGTCCCCGGCACTAAAACTCTACAGTAAGAGAGAAAAAAAAAACTCACAGGGTCCCTTATGCATTCGCCTAAGACCACTCGAAGGCGAAAGCCAGCTTCCTTTTCTTCAGTTGATGTATTGTTCCTCACGCCCCCCCGCCCCCTCGAAAGCTTTGTGACCTAACATTTTGCACTGCCTCCAAGATGGGAGGCACTGCAATCTTTCTACACCACATCTGGTCATGTGCTGACATCATCGCGTGAAGTCACGTTATTCGACGTCATGATGACGTCACAATCTTTGGTCGTATGGTCACGTCATTACGTGCTGATTTTTGACATCCCTCGTGTTGACGCCGCCGACGCGGGACGCCGGCGGTCAATTTTCGCGTTTGCTCAGGCATCTAAGGTTTTCGTCAGAGCAGGTGCAGGGCCCCTATTAGGCGCGTGTTAAATGAAAATAATACCTCGTTCGGCTAGTCTGATAGCGGACATCCTGTTGGTTTACTTTACAAAATCATTTTTTTGCTCTACTTCTTCGCGCTCTATACTTCCTAATCACGAAATTTCATTGAGCACATAAAGGCCCCTTGCTATAGTGGAAGAGCTTCCTGCACGAGCACAGACATCGTGCACTATACGTGCATTACTAAAAAGCGCAAGGCACATTCACTTAGCACAGAGGCGCAGATTAATTTACATGCGGAATTAAACGTGAAACTGGTAGCATGTACAGAAGCGGCAACACAGCGGTAAATGACACCATAGGCTGACAGCCACAGAAACGCAGACCACATAACGCACAACACATGCCAGGTAACCGCCGCAGCTGACGCGCGGCGGCACTAACCTGCGATATCGAAATAAATCTTCCCTCACAACATCACGGTAACATCCCAAGCTCGTGCTCAGAACGCGCGATAAATTACGTAAACGCAACACATCCCGCTTGACACTTATAGCGTGATCGCTGCAAAATTTCAATCTGCCCAAGCGATCGAAACGCGAACCATAAAACCCCTTTTTTTTCAGCGTGACAAAATTATGGGCCCCATTGCACAACAAATAATAAGTTTGTGTTAATGGTAGGCTGTTTATAATACCAGCAATATTCAAGCTAAATACTCAAGTAGTACGTATCTCGCATAGCACGGAGCAGTCGGTCGGGGTCCATTTGCTGCGTCTGATGTCTCTGATCCAAAGGCGTCGTCGCTTCTATTCCTTCGGAAGCCTAAAAAAAGGCGGAAACCTTGCGCGCTGCTGTTTGAACAAGCCAACCCCGCAACAGCAGCCCATCGCACGCAACAAATTCTCGCTTGAATGCGAGGAGCAGTCGCCATGAATACGCGCGGCTTCGCACAAGAGCTTCGTAACCTACGCGCTCTCCTCAGCGATCGTGTAAGTGCGGCGCGCCGGCGTCTCGCGGCAGCGCCGGACTCCGCGCCGCGCTGTCTGTCGCCACTGCCGCCCGCCGCCGCCGGCGAGGAGAGAGGGTTTACGTCACGAGAAGAGGGCGGCGCTGAGGTGGAGCTCGGAGAGCGGCGAGATGAAACAATCGCCAAACTCTCCCGAAGGGTATATATGGCTCTGGTCTAGCTGTGCGCTCCCACACCGGAGGCCATCTCGATTTACACTGCAGGAGATGTGGTTGTTCTCCGAAACTAAAGGAGACCCGAATACTGCACAAGTCTAATGACAAGATGGAAAGGGAATTAATAGAGGCCTTCTTCATTGCGCGAAGCGACAATTGCGTTAGCATGCCTTCACTGACATTGCTCCCGAAGGAGCAGCAATTTTTAGATGGTTTTATGTAATCAGACGTTCATTTGTTTATTTTCTTGTTTGCTACTTCAGCGCATGTTACCGATCATACTCTACCTACATATCACTATCACCACATGTTTGCAGGTTGGCGTCTGCGCGGTGGACCTTAGATAAGGTTTCAAGTTTTTTGTTGCTCTTAGTTTTCCGCTTTTCTTGGTTCTTATATTTGTTCGGTTTTTTAGGCACGTGTCAGGCAGATGTTGATTCAGACTTTTTAACGGCTTTGGCCTTCCGTGCATTCAGTTGAAGTTTTGCGCCCGTCCTGTCCACTTCCCTTCGTCCTTGTTGTTTCGCGCAACCCTACACTATGTGTTCATTTGTATAACTGTCCATTCATTTACGCGAGCTCACGCTCTTATACGTAGGGATTAGTCACCACAAGGACACAGAGAATGAACTTTCATTGCGTGTGTCAGTGTATTTACTGCTGAGTTTACGTACGTATGAGTGGCCTTGACTTCCGCTTAGTAACTTCTAATATGGAGATAGGGAGATGCAAATAGAAGGAGAAGAAATGCAATAAATGATGTGCAATGTGCGGAGAAAAGAAATGTCTTGGTATGCTTGAGAGCGGCCAAAATGCATTTCGTGACAAGAAGAATAGAAAAAAGAAGTAAGTGCAGGTACTTCACTTTCTTCTGTTTTCTATCCCCATTTTCACGAAATGTATTTTGCACCACAGTCAAGCATACCAAAGCTATCTATGCACCAACAAGAACAAAAAGAAGTCCATTTGGGAAAGAAAAGTCATATGTGGTAGACAGATGCTCCATATTCTTCACAACCCGCTACTGTATTCGGAAATGTTATGCTTTAAGAAAGGAACTGAAGGGGGATAATTTGCATTTCATTTTTCATCGGACATGGGCTTCAACTATCTTGTTCGCTTTTGCTGGTATTGTGTTTCTTTACATACGACGCAGAAAACATCGTCTCAGCGAAGTGCTACCAAAGACATACAACCTGGACAGAAAAGACGCTCCCTGTCCACGGTGTTTGCAGTCTCTGCAGCGAGAAGCTTGTAGCACGAGCCTACAAATATAATTACAGAGAACCAACCGATACATGTCGGAGTGATTGTTGTGCGATCGCATTATACAAAGGACTGTGAGATGAACTCTTCGGCAAAGTGCGAACGTTTCTTGTGTTTCTTGTGTGTGAGCATTGTTGTCGACACGTGGACACTATGCACGACGTGAAATCATTCCTTTTAAAAGGACATTGCCGTGAGTGAGTCTACTTTTATTTATAAGTTCGTGACGATAATTAGTAAGTAAGGGAAGAGGAGTAGCCGGAGCCATGTATAGGCACCAACCTCTCCTTAAACACATTTAATAAATAAAAAAAAAGATTTATGGAACCATTTAGAGAATACATTTTTACACTACCGCCGCTAAATATTTATTTATGCTACCTGAGATTTTGTGCTGCGTTGCTTCCAAAGCACTCTCGGAAATCAACAGGAGTACACCTGACCCTGCGTTTTCCAAAACAAAACGTAAGCCCCACATCGCGAAAGAGCATTTGTTCGCAGAATCAGTTTTTATCAGGAGCGTGGTCTTTTAAAGTAGGACTACGTGTTTTATTTACACGAACAGTGGTGTCCATAGTTCCAGTAGTTGAGAACAACAAACGTGGTGGTATATTCGCGTATACGATGTATCTAAACGGCATACTCATACTTCTCTACATATGCAAATGACATAAGCGATCACATCTGGAAAATATATAGAATATAACAAATTCACAAAAAGCGCTGTTCTTAAAAAAAAGAAACAAGGTGCACGCATGCAGTTTCAGTTGAAGGGCTTCATACAGCTACTTTCAATGATCCTGACATCCTTCCAGGCGTCTGAATTTTATCCCGATTCCCAGTTCACTGGATGCTGAACAGTAAGTGACAGCGCACTTGTAAATCGAAACCTTTTCTATTCGAAACAAGAACTAGACACAAACTTCTCGTGAATCCCTCCCCGTCTGTACTTTTGACATTCGGTGCCAGTAAGTGTCACATCTGGAAACATATCGTGCACCTTTTGACACTCATTTAAGAAGCTCGAAGGATCGACCACCTGAGATCTCAACTCCGGAGATGGGGATCAGTTAAACGAAGTGCCACAGTGTCAAAGACATGCTGCCAGCACTAATATAAAGTAAAGAATGCGAAAAAGTAAACGCCATTTAGTGACGGCAGCCTGCATCAGAATAAAATAAAACGAATTGATGGCGTCGGAGAAAAAAACGGACAATGCTAGCAGGGATGCCTAAAGAGAGAAGGCTGCTGACACGCTATCTATCTATCTATCTATCTATCTATCTATCTATCTATCTATCTATCTATCTATCTATCTATCTATCTATCTATCTATCTATCTATCTATCTATCTATCTATCTATCTATCTATCTATCTATCTATCTATCTATCTATCTATCTATCTATCTATCTATCTATCTATCTATCTATCTATCTATCTATCTATCTATCTATCTATCTATCTATCTATCTATCTATCTATCTTTCTTTCTTTGCTTCTTCCTTTCTTTCGTTTTTCTTTCTGATAGGCGTGACCAACGGAACAAAATACATAATATTATTGAGAAGATGGCCTAGCCTTTCCGTGCTCTTATATCTTTCATTTTTTTCCCCCGCCTCCCATAACGACTTTGCACCGCCCTCCCATATAGGCTGCACAAATGAGCGCAATTCTGGTTAGCTCAGCGATTGATAGATCGATGTGTCCGAACGGCTTTGGTCTCGTGTTCGAATATCCTACTATAGGACGAACGTTTCGTCACTTAGGAAGCTTTCTTTTTATCTTCGGCTACAAACGGGTGGGTGGGAATATTTTTTTTCGGTAATCTTTCCTCCTGCCCGAAGGCCTCCAAACAGCTGATTCACGAGAAATGGGCATCTTTCCTATTAATAACTGTTCCGGTTTTACGTCCCAAAACTACGATATGATTATCAGATACCGTAGTGAAGCTCTCCGGAAATTTTGACCATCTGGAGTTATTTAACATGCACCTAAATCTAAGCACATGGTCCCCTAGCATTTCACCTCTAGAAATTCGGCTGCCGCGGCGGGGTTCGACACCGCGACCTGCGGGTCGGCACTCAAGCACCATAGCCGCAAGGCCACCGCGGTGAGTGGCGTCTTCTCTAATATTGAAACATTATCCACCAAATAATCTTGCCAACTAACCCATCTCTCAAATTAATCTGCGAAGTTAAACACGCCACAGCTGCCATCGAGAAATGGCGTGATGAGCATATGCCCCGCTAGCAGGGGAGTGAATACCTGTGTCTCAACATTGAAAACAACTTACACAATAAGACGCTACAATGTTTGCCTCAGTGCAGAGTAAAGCCAGCACAGATGCAACGCACACCATGACAATGGGAGTACGTTTTGCTCTTCAGGTGATGTCGCTGTCAAGACATGTTGGCCGTCCTTTACGGCGGGCATTCTATACGCATATTGTGAGGCATCACCGATCTGGATATCGTGTTTCCCTCGGCGCGATGAAAGCATCCGTGCTCAAAGAACTTTTTCGGCTTCCTTTTAGTCTTGTCTCGCGTTCGCCCTCGCACCGATGCACTCCTCAGGACCAGTGGGAGGCGAAGCCGCAACGGACGACAAAGGTACCTTGGTCCTAACTGCATTAAATGCATCACTATGCAGCTTTGGATGTAGTGGCGGTTTTCGCGGTGCGGTTGGCTGTGTTAGCAGGGATGCTGGAAAGTTCGAGTAGTCTCTCTGAGACCGACACATAAAAGACTGCTTGGACATATATGAATGCCGCGCTGTGTCAATAACCTATCCTGTTATTTCCATCTTTATAAAAGCATCGGTCCCGACAGATCAATCTGTCGTGGTAACGCTCCTACACTTTAACAGATGGTTGCTCATCAATTACGTTGCAGATGACGTCGCTTTTACTTTCTTTTTTTGTTTTAAAACTTAGAGGTGGCTTCAAGTTGACACACAAATTCTTGTAGCGAATCCCACGTGTTGTGCATAGATAGAGACGCATTAAATATGTCGGGAAAAATGCATATTATGCAAGACAAAGTTTTGTGGGAAGCCTTAGAGTCTTGAATACGTAATGTAGTTTAACAATACTTAGCGCAACTGATGCACCGGACATAGCATCTGTCCTTCTGACAAATGGAATGAAAGTTCGTCAGTACACTTTTCACAGGGCAAGGAACCATGGGCAACAGACAGTTAATTCACTGCACCACTGCTCCCAGCGTATGAATTATCACGCTTGTTTGTTTTTTTAATACCGGAACTGTTTAGCACATTGTTCCTTGTACCTTGTATCACAAAACTATCATCATAAAAAACGGGTATGTGCAACTGACATTGGGCATACCCCACCACTCACCACTGGTTCGCTAAAAATGAACAAAGCAACAGCTAGCCCAACACATGGTCGTGAAGCGACGGCGGCGAGCCGAAGACCCTGAGTACGTACAATGAGAGAATTGTAGGGAACAGGAAAGGCAACGGCGGCTGCGAGAAGACCCCGAAGCGATGGAAGGCCTACGTCAACGACGACTTGCCCGTAGATCTATGAGAGGTGCGAACACTTGGGTTCAGCGCGAGGTTCTGTCTTTGGACATTGGACATCCGTGTCCTGTCTGCGACTGTCTGTGGTTTTAGTCGAACCTTTGCGCTGAGAATAAACGTAGAAACAACCTAGCATCGCCTAGCTAAAACCTCGCAACAACCTAGAAGCAACCTAGAACCTGCATCACCTAGCTGAGGCCTAGAAACAACCTAGAAGCAACCAAATTATTCTTCAAAATTGTCAAGTTTGGCTGTTTCGAGCCTTGCGCGGCTTAGTGCAAGCTTCGCCGTTTTTTTTTAGAGTGGGTCTGATTTTAGCCTTCCAAACTCGCTGCTGAATGAACCCATCAAGGAGCGGTGGAAGACGACAAAATGACACTTGTTTCCGGCAAACATGCACTCGCATCGAAAACCAGAGCCCATGGGCAGGACTGTCGTTTATCGGCTTAAGGGACAAACAAGGCTATATAATATAATATAATATAATATAATATAATATAATATAATATAATATAATATAATATAATATAATATAATATAATATAATATAATATAATATAATATAATATAATATAACATAATATAATATAATATAATATAATATAATAATATAATATAATATAATATAATATAATATAATATAATATAATATAGTACAATATGACTGCACACGCAATGAGCATGCTTTTCGGTGATGATTCTAATAGTTAATTTATCTTCGACTTGACATTTTTGGTTCTTCTTTTCGTGTTCGAGTGCGCAGGTATATAATGCGTGGTTTGACGAATAAAACTTTTGTTGTAAGTCAGCGCTGTTGTATGTGTCTTTCTCTGCCTGTTCTTTCGTCTTTCGTGCTGTTTTCATACAATACTTTTACGAGCTCGCAGCTGACCAATAATCCCTCGCATACTACCTGAAGGCATCTAGTCTGACAGAACAAGACCCTCGCTATGAACGAACGGATGAGGGGGAAATTAAGGGCCCGTCTTTCTTTCTTAGGCACAACCTTAATGAAAACCAACAGACAATGACATTGAGGTTCTAGATAAGAGAGATACCGTTGCAAGGTGACAGCAAAAATAAAAGAAGCGATGCACCTCCACCCCGCATATCATTTGTTCTATACAAGTACATGGGTTGTCTAAAGTTCACAGGCCACCATCCCATCTAGCGTAATCCTGAGTCAGCTCGGCCTGAGAGCTTTTGACCACCCCTGCTCCTCCCTTTCCACAAGAAGCAAGCTGCTTTATTATGCATTTCTTTCTGCATCGGTAGTGTCTGCTTTTAACAGTCGCGCATGCTGGCGCGCCACGTACATGTCATCGGTCGTGCGCATCTCTTTCGCTAATCTCTGATGTGATGGGTGGCGCGAGCAGCTTAATTGGGGCCTAAAAATTGAAGCGTTAACCGGAGTAAAACAATTAAGAAGCGCAGGATAGGCTTCCGTTCTGCAGTGGATATAGATTAGGCTGAGGACGATCAAGACGATGACGAGGTTTACCAAATGCCATATGATAGTCATCATCATGCTGACTGCACCCACTGAAGGAAAAGATTCTCGCCCATGTTCCGCCAATCAACCCGGTCGTGTGCTTGCTGCGGCCACGTTATAACCGCGAACTTCTTAATCTCCTCTTCCCACCTAACTCTATGTCTCCCCCTCGCTCGTTTGCCTTCTCTTGGAATCCAGTCTGTTACTCTTAATATCCGGATGTCATCTTGCCTACGCGCTACATGGCCTGCCCATGCCCATTTCTTCTTGATTTCGACTAAGATGTTCTTACCACACTCTGCTCTCTTCTTGTCCCTTAACGTTCTTTCCATTGCTCGTTGCGTCGTCCTCAATTTATCTTGAACCCTCTTTGTAAGCCTCCAGCTTTCCGCTCTGTAGGTTAGTACCAGTAAAATGCAGCTGTTATATGCCTTCCTCTCGAGGGATAGTGGTAAACTACCATTCATGATTCGAGAATTCTTGCCGATTGTGCTCCACCCCATTCTTATTCTTCTAGTTACTTCAGTCCTATGGTTCGGCTCCGCGGTCACTACCTGTCCTAAGTAGACGTATTCCTTTAGCACTTCCAGTGTCTCGCTACCTATAGCAAAGGGCTGTTTTCTTTCGAGACTGTCGCACATTACTTGAGTTTTTTGCATATTCATTTTCAGACCTGCCGTTCTGCTTTCCTTGTGCAATTCAGTAATCACGAGTTGCAATTCGTCCCCTCAATTGCTCATCAATGCATTATCATCAGCGAATCACAGGTTACTAAGGTACTCTCAATTAACTCGTATCCTAACTGTTCCCACTCTAGTGCTCTGAAAGCTTGCTGTAAGCACGCGGTGAATAGCATTGGGGAGTCCGTGTCTTCCTGCCTTACACTCTTCTTTATTGAAATTTTGTCGCAAGCTTGGCTAACCTCCCTGCCTTTCCTCTTCATTTCTCTCTCTCTCTCTCTCGCATTCTTTATGGAGGACTATGGTGGCTTTGGAGCCGCTGTAGATTTCTCACAGTATTTTAACAGCGAAGCTGCTAAAGCTCGCGGGAAAACGTCCCTGCTCCGAAAAAAAAATTACAGCATATCCACGGGGTGAATGATGATGAGTGGGGCGAAACTCCGGAGGGCATCATCGGTAAACCGTGAATACGAGTAATTCGCCCCGCTAAAGTAAACACGCCGTCGCCGTCGTCTTGCAAGTTCGTGAGGCGGCTCCAATCAATTTTGATTTTGAGGTACCTGTACAACGGAGAATGTTCGAGGTGTTTGAGCCACTCGTGGACGTTACGTTTCTTGACGAGACCTTTCTTGTACGACGGTATATGGCATCATTCATATTTTCATAACATCACATCTTTTCATCATATTTCATCATACTACAAGTATAGTTTTATAGCATCTCGCATCACGCATCTCGCATCGGCTGCTCAACTGTCACCTGTGAAGCGCCGGCGATGGCCATTTCTCCTGATGTAGGGCTTGGCTGGAGAAGTTCCAGAGGGATGGCCTCGGGACTAAGGCCTCGCAGTCGGCGACTGTAGCGGTGGACAGGAGTATCCACTGCAGATACGGGTTGGGGGATCGGACTGGCAGAACCGCTTCGTGAAGGTGTGGTGAGCATCAGGCGTTGAAGTCCGAAGAACCGAAGACCCGAGCGTCGTATTCCTCAGAGAAACCGTGGTTGCTGCTCGAGCTTCCCACTTCGTCGTCCTCAGTTATCTAGCCGGCCTTGAACACTTTAGAAGAACCGAAGACCCGAGCGTTGTCTTCCTCAGAGAAATTGTGGTTGCTGCTCGAGCTTCCCACTTCGTAGTCCTCAGTTATCTAGCCGGCCTTGAGCCGTGTTTTCATCATACACAAGTACCACCATCTAGCGGACACTCCACGAACTAAACGAGAGCTGGCTACTACATACATCAGGGACGCGCGACCCACGGCTTAAGGAGCTTCGCCCCTAAAACTGTCGTCTTCATGAACGGGCATGTGCCACAGAGTTTGGGTGACGTCTACTATACTCACCACTCCGGCGTGTCCTGTAACGTCCCTGATGGGTGAGAGTCCGAGTCTCAGCCCTGCAGTGTATGTCTTCAGCTTTACGTCGTGGTGCACAAAACCAACTAGTATTGAGAACAGGAAAAATGTATGAGCAATTAAAAAACAAAGCGCATGACATACATTTTCAGATGCATTCAGGCCACTTGGCATCTACGGCAACGAACATGCCGATAATCCTGCTGGGAATGCTCATGAAAGTGGCGTGCAGGAAGCCATTCCACTATCAGGAACCGATGCAGCATGAAGAATTCGCTCGCTCGCACGTGATCTAATGCATTCAATGTGGAATACGTCCGGTTTTCTGCATACCCACCTTCATCGTCTGGATCCGTCACTTCAACATCAAATTCCATCCGGACTATCCCGATCCGAAACAGCAGTCCTCTGCCGCCTGTGGCTTGGAGTGTCTTTCACGAACAGCTTTCCTTACCGAATCGGAATGGCAGACAGTGCTGTCTGTGATCACTGTGGCAGCGAGGAAACCATTGCGCACGTCCCGTGCTATTGCCCTCACTACAGCTCTCAGAGACAACAGCTCTCAGCAGCAACGCTAGCACGCCTCAATGACCAGCCGCTTTCTGAGCAATCAGTTTTGGAGTGTCGAAAAGTTCGAGCTTTCAACCTGAAAGCGATGAAGGTGCTGCTGAAGTTTCTGCGCTCGACCTGCCTCGCTAAATGACTATGACTCTCCCGTGCTTGAGTGTGTCTGCGCTTTTTTTAAATGCGAAGCGCTTCTGAGTAAACTTCTGCGTCCTTGAGCGTATCTATCTATCTATCTATCTATCTATCTATCTATCTATCTATCTATCTATCTATCTATCTATCTATCTATCTATCTATCTATCTATCTATCTATCTATCTATCTATCTATCTATCTATCTATCTATCTATCTATCTATCTATCTATCTATCTATCTATCTATCTATCTATCTATCTATCTATCTATCTATGTATCCGCCTACGTCTTTATGCTCTCCTGGCTGTTTAGGTAATGCGATGTATACCAAAGTTGATGTGGTATAACATGACCGTATTGCGAATCTAAAAGACCGGTCATGGCGTGAAAAATATTACATGCAGGTCATGAACGGCATAATTTTAACGCCACGTTCTTGGGGCTCTCGACAGTTTTGTTCATTTGATATATATCAAAATTTGTATGGCGTGACAAGCGTTTATCACGAACATAAGTGACCGGTCCTAGCGTGCAAATCATGACATGCATGCCATGTACAGCATGACTTACACCACGTGGTCTCGGAGTGCTGCCGGCCGTTTAAATAAGTTGCATGTACTCCAAAATTGACATGACGAAACATTTCTGCATGGCGAACATAACTGGTGGTAACATGAAAATCATGACATGCATGTCATGTACCTCATGAATTACATGACACTGTCATGGTGCGCTTCCGTCCATTTTGTTAACTGGACATATACCAAAATGTGTATGGCGTGACACGAGTGCGTGACGAACATAAATGACAGGTAATGCATATTATACGCAGAATATACGTTTCATTAGCATGGTATATACCAGACTGTACCTGCATGCATGCATGGCAAAATGCGATATACAGTGAACCAGATGTCATGGCCTGAATGACTTCATTTGCCTCTAAGACAAACGAGGAAATGTATGCATCTCTTTGCTGGCTGTTTTGCGTTAAAACGATTCTGCGTGAGATTTGCCGGATTTTTTTCTTTATTTTTTACCCTTTTTCTCTTTTTTTCCTGCCTTACCTTTCTGTCCCACATTAACAGTTCACCAGTGCCGGGTAGCAAACCGAAAAAAATTCTTCTGGTTAACCTCCCTGCCTTTCACTCAACCTTTCTCTCTTTCTCTCTCTCTGATAGGTGAACGAACGAGTACAGAGAGAGAGAGAAAGAAAGAAATACAGTATGAAAGCGAGAGAAAGGCAGATAGACAGAAAGAAAGACATAAAGAAAGAGAAGGAAGTAGTGATAGCAGTTCAATAGATGCTAACCGTTATTATCTCTAACGCCATGCGGAGAATGAACTGCATAAATCTAATCATATGCAACGATGCCCACGTCCCCCACACATTAGAGTTCGATAGAGTTGTTCATAATATCTCTTGCTATTGTTTTTCTTCAAAACGCGGTACGTGGCCCAGGCAAGATGAGTCTGAAATTGACAGCTACACTCCACTGACAGTGTGACATTAGTTTTCGCGGCCTTTTTCTTACCTCCATCGAAGTTTCCATCGAAGTTTAAGATTTTCTCGTGAGGTTTTATTTGCAAAACTCTTCGAAACATTAGTGAAAATTTAGCAACTGCAGAATGTATTACCTCAACGTGAAGTTTACTACGTGTCGCTAACGATTTACCTCTACAGGAACATACTAAAGGTATTGAATGTTGCCATTGCTACTCAGCGTGTCAGGGCTAGTAAACGGTATTAGCTTTACTGGTCGTATGTTATGCTGTAATTGTGGCATCCTTATGGGAAAATCAGGCAAACTATATATTTTTTAATATATTGGAATAACAGTTGCGCGCTAAACCATGGGACACCTACATGTAAGCAGTGAGGTGTAAGAATCTGGGTCCGAAACACGAATTACATGTCTAAATTCATTACTGATGTCCTTTCGTTTCAATTTCGGTGGTAGTTTCCTTGTCATTCTGGCGCGTGCTCACGATACAGTTTCGCATTTCCTTTAGAAAAGCGTCTTCAAAACACCGATGTCAATGGATTAGATATAGGCTGCAATTTGTAATACTATTGTCACGTGGTCGTGACGGGGTAAAAATAAATAAGGGCTCGTGGCAATATGATAGTCAATAATCTAGAATTTCTAGAAACCCAGTGAAGCCGCTTTCAAGTGACAGTTAAAACCGTTCTTGACTCTAACGTGGGAAGCGGGAGCATCGTCATTTAATGACGATAACTCATAAACACTGCGTTAATGCTTCTCTTTACAACAAACGTCTGTAAAGGTCAACTCAGACGCACTATTTTGTATGCAGAGAGCGTTTTTGACACTAATTTCTCACCAAATAAATCCTGACTACGATGACTGCGCCAGCGCGTAGGTGTCACAACCAACCACTAATGGTGGTGGTGCCGCTTTCAAGGCAGCAGAGAGATGCCGCCAGATACTTTACGACACCTAATAGCGTTCCTGAAAAATAAGCAAGGAGCATCAAAAAGGAGGTGCAAACTAGTTTACCAACTGTGCGGGTTATGCGAGTTCATAAATAGGAGCACAGCATGACTGCCAAAGTCAAGAGCGGCTGACGACGCTCCTAGCTTAGCCTCAGGCCATTATGCAGGGTGCCCTTGCTAACTTTAACCAGAGTTTTAAAATGTGCCGACAAACTCTAAGAGAACGCGAACAAATACACGCGTTTCACTATTGCATGGAGTAAGCTATAGTGCAAGATCGCTTAGCCTCAGGTCATTATGAAAGGTGCCCCAGCTAACGTTAGCTCGAGTTTAAAAATATGGCGATGCACTCTAAAGCAACGCGACAAAATGCTTGTTGGCAGTTGCATGGCGTAAGTCACAATACTTTTAAGGTGAAAGCCTAAGATTATAAACAGAAAGGCGCGATAATACGGTACACAAAGAAGAAGATGGACACGGGACGACGCGCTTCTGGCAACAACGTCGTCCCGTGTCCATCCTCTTCTTTGTGTACCGTATTATCGCGCCCTTCTCTTTATCATGAACCAACACCAACTCGCCCAACTTTTTACCTTACTGGGCCTAAGATGGCTCATCAAAAGCGAAAATTGACCGCCGTGCCACGTTGGAGCCCACGTCAGCGCCGTCAAGACGAATGGTTCAAAAAATCATCATCACGTGACAACATCAACATATGACGTCATCATGACGTCACATATCACCAAGATTCAGGAAGTCGCTCGTGACGTCACAGTGTCGTCACGTGACGTAACGTCACATGACGACGCCATCATCAAAGGTAGGCCGATCACAGAGGCAGTGCGAAACCAGGTGTGATGCCACCGATCCTGGAGGCAGACGAAAACCAGGTTAGGTGTAGAAAGCTTTCGGAGGGCGGCGGGGAAGGATCAATACATCGACTGAGAAGAGAAGATGTCTTTCGCCTTCCAGTCCTCTTAGGTGAGTGCAGGGATCCTTTGAGTTTTGTAGCGTTAGCTACACTGGCCTAGCCGAGCCAGTTTCGCGTGGATCCTCAAGAGCCGTGCTGCGCATGCGTGAGGATCAGTGATGCCACGCACAGGTGCCGGCAACTCCCGCGCAGTCCGCCGCCGCCGCGCGCGAATCGCCGCCGCCGGTCTGCGCTTTCCGGAGGAGTGACGTCGTAGCCTTGGTAGACGTATTGGCGCCGGCGCGCACGCTGCCATTCGCCATCGCTGTGCAGTCGCCGTCTAACACTGCGCTGGAGCCGCTTGATGGCGCCTCTGATTGGCGTTTGCTAGAGTTACTGTATATGCTACCTTTAGGTAGCAGAGTTGCGCATCTGTCTTCCAACGCCGCTAGCAACCATGCATTGCGGAGAAGCTGCCGCTTGGGCCAATTTTTTTTTATTTTTCGACGCCTCCGCTGCAGCGAACTGAATTAACACTATAGCCATCGACAGTCAATGTTTGTCGCCGGTCTTCGACACGCCAGACAGGTTAATCGGCGACACGATAGGCATGTCGCCTGCAAAAACGAAGTGCGACTTCATCGCATAGCTGCGGTTGCTAGCCGGACCTATGCGCTACTCTGCTACCTAAAGGTAGCATATACAGTGATTCTAGCGTTTGCCAGTGTGGTATAGCCATGGAGAAGGAGAGCGCAAATACTGCTCAACGGCGCAGAAGAGCGGAGAAGCTTAGCTCATCGGATACCGAAGTAGTTGCCTGGCAAAATAAATATACATGTGCCACATAATACGTATACCGTGTGTGTGTCGTTGGAGCAGCAGTAAGCTTGATAATCAAGCTAATCCTGGACAATCAGGAAAGCTAAGAATAATTAGCTGAACCTTTGCTAACGCTACGTTATCCTGGCACAGCTGAGCTAAGCCACTGCAACATTTCTTGTGTTGTGAATAATTGCCTAATTAGGCAATATTAATTCACCAATTTCCGAAGCAATGTAAATGGGCATACAATTCCAGTGACAAAGTTGTAAATTGGTTAGCAAAACGTCCGATTTGACCGCTTCAAACTTTCTATTCATTAATTATTATTGTTTTCCGCTTACCGGAAGTGCAACGCTTCACATGCCCGCTTGCGTGCCGTGATTGCAATGCCCCTAACGTTCCACGTACAAGCTACCATGGTAGTTGGTCGGGTGCACCGCTGCTTAATAGGGGACAGAGGTGCAACGCAGGCGTTCGCTGCGCCATTTACGCCAGCGGTGTGCTTCCCCGCAGCGGTTTCTGGCTGCGATAAGCAGATGCAGCGGTTATCGCTTGGCTGCCGCAAGAAACAAGTGCGTCATCGCAGAGTCAATGGCTGCATTGCCCCGTCGCCTTTGAAGCGGCAGCTCACCCGGCGAAATGTTATGATCGTTCGTACGCGAGAGTTTAAGGAGCACTAATATCGCGACGCGTACGCGGACATGTGACACGGTATTCTGTGGAATTTCGCGGGCATCTACGGAAGCAGGGAAGTGCCAATTATTAGATATAATTTAAAAAATTTCTAATCGAATGCTTTGCAAACCGTTGTATACCTTTTTAATTGGAATTTTTCGACCAACTTCACTGCTTCAGTATTTCGTTAACTTATCTCGCCTAACCAAACAATTAAGCGGAACAGCAAAAAATAGTATGGCACATTCTATGCAACAGTCAACAACATGCGTTTGGGCGGGTCGACATAGAGTGCGTCGCTATGTTTTTAAACTGTGGCTAAAATTGTCTGGGGCACCCTGTATATATTTTGGTGATGTATTACTTCAATATCTCGGCACGTGGCTATTGTGAGTATTTTAGGAGGAAAATGATACTAGCACGCCTTAGCTGAATTCGTGAATATATTGATCGTGACCTTCAATAGAATTCTGCCTTCAAAAGCGTGAATCAAGAAAAGAGCCCTTTGAAAACGCTGCATTTCAGTGCCGCCGTATCTTTTTTTGATCGTTGCTTTGTTGTCGGTTTATGCAACCAGAAACCCAGGGCTCCAGGCTGTATCTTGAATTTTATTATTTTTATCCAGTTCGAGAGCAAACACGGCGCTAAGCACCATGAATGGGGCGCGATCCTGTTTCACCATCGTGAACGCCAGAGGAAGCAACGCGTGCAGCAGTGCTTCACCCGAACTGCGCCCATATAGGAATAATATGTATGCTTGCATACACTCAGGACAGCCCGTTGCTTGTCATTTGTGCACTTCTATTACGTAAATGGCCGACTTCTCTTCTACTATAGTAGGTCATTACCACAGTGCATTTAACCTGTTATCGTGTACCTACAGAAAAGTCGCACAACATTTAAGAAACACGGACAAGCAAACAGTGATGCAGACAACACAGGCACTGACTCGGAGACTGCGTTGTATGTATCATTCTTTGTTTGCCCGTGTTCGTTAACCTTTGCGCAGCTATCCTCCCGCCAGTACCACCTTAGCAAGCGTACTTGTAATTATTCGCAATGTGGTTGAAAAAAAAGGCATAATCGTTTCTATTGAAGCAATGCCATGAAGATTGCAGTCGAGCATTCTATCACACAACCATGCCGGTGCTTGAACCTCGATCCTTCACAAAACCGAATGGCATCACTGTGAAACCTCAGGAACTGCGTAGCACAGGCACCCAGCGATTTCCGTTCGTAGAGTTCCTACTGTTCCGTTTAGCAAAGCGTCAGTGACGCCAATGTTTTGAGGTAGGCATGTAAGGTTTCTCCGGCGTGAGTAAAATCTTGTTAGGCAGACTCACAAACTCGGTGCGCGACATGTGCGCTATTTTTTGCTGTGCTTTAAATTGAGATACGCGTCGTCCCCAGCGAGTTCCGTCAGATTGTTTCCCCCATCAAATGTAGTCACGTAGCGACGCAGCGACGCGCTGGCGCAGAGCCGACGCAGAGCAAATTGTGACGTTGTGCAGAGGCGGTGCAGGGGGAGAGGCATTAGCTCGCTTTGCGAGGTGGTGGCGCCCTCTCCTGCGCCCCGCCGGAGTCAGCCCCACGTTTCCGAAACCTTTTAGCGATTTTAAGTGAATTAATGCGAATACTTATTGGCCATATTTGTTAATTATAATATTTTAGACCTTGTCCGGTCATTTTAACCCGGATTTGAGCATTGCTAGCCTTGTTATGGCCTGTTATGGGCGCTTTGCTGGGAGCGTGATCACGCCACATGAGATAGATGGACGGCAAGCCGGTCCACTAATGTGCTCCGCACTTAATGACCCTATAGGTAGGGCTGGGTGTTTCACGGATAAATCTGAAAAAGCGCAGTAAACACTCGCCGGTAATATTTCTGACAATTCGAATTTATTCAATAAACTCCGATTTTAAGAGGGCATTTTCAGCGTTCAAACGGCATTTTCAAAGTTGAGAATCATCAATCAAAAGAAGCGCGCCTCCATCAGCGGCAGCAGCCTCGTAAAATATGCTTGCGTCTCTTACAACAAGCTTGAAGGCTGTAATACGAACAAACGTAGGTGTTTTGTATTCACTTATTTGCGCTTGTATGTATGTGTTTGTGCGTTCAAACCTTCAGGAGATCTATTATACAGTTAGTGTGTTCAGATATCATTTCAGCTGAGACTTCGGAGTATTGATGATAATAATAATAATAATAATAATAATAATAATAATAATAATAATAATAATAATAATAATAATAATAATAATAATAATAATAATAATAATAATATTATTATTATTATTATTATTATTATTATTATTATTATTATTATTATTATTATTATTATTATAACAAGTCTTTTATTTTTCATCAAGAAGATGAGGCAGGCCGGGAGAAAGAGCTGAGAAACAGCTTGACTACCTCCTGCGCCCCCAAAAGTACACTTTTAAATAGGTAAATGAACAGGAAATGAGGAAAAATGAAAGGGTGCATGAGCAGGACTATCAGCAATATTGCAACGCATCTTCATTGAAATTAAAATTAATAAGAACACATTGCAACCACTTATAATGCGAAATTAAGCAACGAATTTTGCAGAATTGGAAATTTACGTGAAATAAGCTCCGATAAATCCCGAATCTCCTCTAAAAAGATGAACTCCGAAAACACGGAGCCCTACCCATAGAGAACGCCCCGCCACGGTGGTCTAGTAGTTATGGCGCTGTACTGCTGGCCGGAAGGTCGCGGGATCGAATCCCGGCCGCGGCGGCTGCATTTTCGATGGAGGCGAAAATGTTTGAGGCCCGCGTACTTAGATTTAGGTGCACGTTAAAGAACCGCAGGTGGTCGAAATTTCCGGAGCCCTCCACTACGGCGTCTCTCACAATCATATCGTAGTTTTGGGACGTTAAACCCCAGATATTATTATTACCCATAGAGAACCCAAGCGCATATTTGCGGCGCGACGACAGCTCGGAGCTTTGGCTCCGGCGGCAAGCGCAGGAGCTACCGGGGGCAGGCGCGGCCGACTCAGCCTCGTTCACGGCAGCGCTAGCACACGCGCGCACGCGTTCTTCTGTCGGTGCGGGTAACTGGGCTGCCGTCAGCTTGGCGCGCTGAACCGAGGGGCTTCCTGTGCGAGGCTGCACATTTCCGCGATGGCAGAAGCGACCCCACGGAAGCGGAAGCAAAGTCCGAAGTATTGCTGTGGTGTGGGCTGCCACAACAATGCAGACAACACCAAGGCTCGCGATTCACTTGTGAAACTGTATCGGTTCCCGGGCATGTCGCACGAGAAATAAAGGCTACAAGCTTTGAGCACCGCTGTAAGGAGAATCAAGTATGTCCTCGCTGAGAGCGTTGTCTCGTCTTCCGTTTTGGCTCTCTCAGTTTACCGCTTTCGTTCGTTTCGATTACCTGAATCAGTACGTAACGCGGCGCATACGTGCACGCAGCGACTACAGTAATGATTACTCGCTGTCTTCTCGCATTTCGCATTGAGTCGGACGTCGTTGTCGTCGATCGTCTGCTCTTCACCGTAAACCTGATTGTCGAGCCTTTCTCCTTTTTTTCAATGTTCACTTTTCGGAGGTGCCTCTCCAGCTTGAAAATCTTTTTGAAGCCACACTGCAGCTTGTACATCGTGAGGCGCCCTCAACTGCACCGCGAGAGCTCTCCGCGTGCACGGAGGCGAGCGGCCGCGCGATGGCGAGAACGGAAAACGCGCGTTGTATGCTCCCAGTTTATTTATTTTTTTAGGGGCGAAGCTCCTTATGCCATGGGTCTGTCCATCCTCCGTTTGTTTGTTTGTAGTAGCCGCCTCTAGTTCGTGAGAAGCGCGCGTTCTGGCATGCAGTAGAAGAAGAAGGCGACGTTGACGAGTGAGACTCTCGTGCGTGTTCGCCTGTGTGGCGTTCTCTTACTACGTCTCGTGCTTTCCACGACGCATGAAGACAGCATTTCAGAAGTAACGCGCCATGTGGCTCCCTCTTGGCGCGCTTTCTCTTTCGCTTGGAGTCGCTGGATGGAAGACAAGGCTACAGACCTACTCACGAGATAGCCGTTAACTTTGCAGTGGTCGAACGTCTTGGCAAAAGATTGCCGTTCTCTTATGCTTCCTTTACTTGTTGTTGCCTTCTGTAGTTTCCCGCCTACCATGTAAGCCTAGCTGGTTTTATGTCAAGCTTTTAGACGATGTGGAACGGGACCCCATACTTACTGCGGTGGACGTTCTTTGTCTTACCGAGACGTGGAACGCCAAAAGACCGTATATCAAAGGATAAGTTCCAGTCGTGTCCATCAATGATGCAGAGCGTCTTGCAGGTGGTGTGGCCGTATACGTCAAACAAACAGAAAAGACACAAGATCTGAAACTACTACCAATGACACAGAGCCACAACGGTGAATATGCTGCCATCGATTTTGATGTATGCATCATCATGACCATGTACCTTGCACCCAATTTGTCGATTGGGAATATCAAAACATTCATTGACACGGCATTGTGTAATTATGACAAGTACAAGAATAGACCATTTGTGTTAGTTGGTGACCTGAATGTCGATATTACTTAAAAGAACAATGAGTGGCTAATACAACGTATGGCAGCCAAATATGCTCTCACGTGCACGTGCACGTTGGTCATATGAAATTAACGACCATCCGAGGGACGTGTATAGACCTGATATTTTCAAATTTCCAATTGCAACCCGTACAGGAACCGCTATCCCTTCATTTCATGGACCATAAAGCCGTGATAATGAAGGGACAACACAAGCCAAGCATCTTCTAATTAAGAAAAATAAAAGTTTGATGTTTGTAATATAGACACAGTGTTTCTCACTCTTTATATGAAGATTGATGGGGCGTTACACAGAAGATTCACAGTTTACCGATGATTCCCTCCGGGGCTTCGCCCCACTCATCATCATTCACTACGTGGATATGATGTGATTTTTCTGCCAGAGATGGTGATGCCTGTCAAGAGCGGCAGCGCCACTGAGCGATGTTTGGGGAGCCTATACAGGCGTCATGTCGGGCAAGGGATCACACTTGCAAAGGTAATATAGCGTGGTACAAGAGTAAAATAAAACACAGGCGTCAAACAATCCGAAGTGCGTAACGAGTGGGTGATTTAAAGCTTCCCAGCTATTACAATGTGCTCACCCATAATTCCTTGTCGTCGTCGGCCACAGCATGAACAACTCGCACATAATGCCTTACAGATGTGTAGTGGGCACCGCGCTTCTCCGCACAATGATGCATAATGACATGGTGGGTGCTTCCCTACTTCTTTAAAGTTATGATCCCTTATGGCGCAGTGGGTACCTTGCTACTGTATGTACATGCCGTAGTCGCTACAAGGGAGTTTGGAAAGGGCTTCAAAAAAGCCGCTCTTCCAGCTTTCGCTGTGACAGTGCTGCGTGTTTTACGCTGGCCTGGCGTTTTTAACGCGACAGCGTTAAAGAGCTTCTTTCGCAGAAATGGCGTTGTTGGTGTCGTTGGTTGTGAGCGAAAAAAATCGAGCAAGATGCGAATAAAATATATAAATTAATCTCCCGTGCCCAGACCTTCTGCGCCGCACGCAGGTCTTCAACCACAGAACCACGCCATGACTTAAAACTGCTTCGGAATAAACACTGCAGGAATGTCATGTAGTGGGAGGAGTCTCTTTAACCCTTGTAGTATTGCGTCGCAGAAGCGTAGAATCGGACCGGGCGTCAAAACATGTGAACTGCGCAACGAGTGGGTGTTTTAAGCTGCCCACCCATTACAAAGCGTCCAGCTGCGTGGTACCTTACCGACACGTAGTGGGCCTTTCGCTGATTCGCAAAATAGAAGAATTGGGGCGTAGTGGGCGCTTCGCAACTGTACCTTCATTACACATTCTAGGATAGCTTGAAACAGCCAATGTTACACGCACAGACCTTTCGTTTTTTGTGGCACGCTTGAGGCATCCACCGAGAACCGAAGCCAGGCTAGTATTTCAGAAGGTTCTACTCAAGCATCCTCCAAGTTTTTTTCCTCCTTTTTGTTTGACCTCTCTGTCCTCCTTCTGACCCTTATTTCCCCACCCCTGTGCAGGGTGGCAAGCCGATTACTGGTTCCAGGTTAACCCCCCCGCATTTCCTTTTTATCTAATTTAACAAGGAGGTGTTTTATGCCGGGTCCACCGAGACTTCACTGACACCATTTCCGTCACGGAAGCGGCGTCGGTAAAATTCGCACGTACAGATGGCAAAGAAAAACCAGAATAAAAAGTTTTATTTATTCAGATGACCTGGGAATCGAGCCCATGATATCTCGGTCCGCGACGAAAGGTACCCAACGCTTAACCCACTGCGCCACCGACGCAGACATGCAAGACTTTACAAGTGCGCCTTATATCTCTCACATCTCTCTTTCACAGTGATCTTCGTTTGAGGGGCGGTGTCGCCGTCTAGAGGCGGTGATGTGAAGTACTGCGTCATAATACTAACGAGTGCCGACAGGGAGCGCTGCGGTAGTTTCAGCGCAACGGATGCTTTCAATGCAATTGTAGGAACCTATATACGGTCGGTACAATGCGCCGTACGCGACTATTCTGTTTGGTGACGACTCCGTGTGTGCTTTGCCTTTCGTGTCGCGTTACGTAACGACTCGTCGACAGAGTAGTGCAGCTTCTACATGCACCAACGGCTTTTTTTCCGCCGCCTACTGCTTCCAGTGCGGTATCACCGGCTAATAAAAATACTTCAATAAGCGGCACAGAAAGGGAACCACGTCGACGGGTGAGTGTCGCCCAGTGAGTGATATGGGGCAGCGAGAGATAGCGGTTTGGTTGAGCCGTGAACGCCTTCCCGAGTTCACAGCTCAAGCCACGAGCTCTGCCTGTCGCTTTCCTAAAACGCTGTGTGGTACATGCATGATCATAGGCGTAGGTTACACTGTTATTGGGGAGCGCACGCCTTGCCTTTGTCTTAAGCGTACGAGCCATGACGATTGCCTGTTCCCGGGGGGTTGTGCTGCTCGGCGTGACCAGGCCCATCGAGCCCTATTAACTTCCTTAAACAATACCAATTTGTTCATAGACATTTTCCATGTGACTACTTATTTGTGTTTACGTCTGTGTTAATGTTCTTTTTTCCTATTTCTTCCCCCCCCCCCCAACCTCCATTTCCTCTGTTTCCCCCTTCCCGAAGGAGCAGGCAGGCGTTGTGCCCCTTTAGGTGGCAGTTGTCAGCCTGTTTCCTGCCTATTTCCTCTGTGTCTTCGTGTTTTCTATGTGTTCAAACCAAATGATAATAATAATAATGATTTTTCTCGTGAGATAACGACGCTTTGAATCAATGCATATCGAGTACCAGTGTAAGTACTTCAGCTACCTCAAGGGCCAAGTCAATGTCACGGACGTTAGTCATCGGGATGGAGACGTGCCACAAGTCTTCAACGTTGGTGTATCCACGTCTAATGTTGCTATAGCTACCAAGCACCAATAGACATTGGAGAAGGTCGCATACATCAACGTACAATGAACAATCAACTACTTCTGTGAAAACACGGTTCACTTTTGTATTTAGGCACCGTGCCGTGGAGTTTTCAGTGTGACCGCAGCGCCAGAACACACAGCCTATAGCAGATATAAAAGAATAGTATTGAGCCTGGCCCGGACAGGATGCGAATGCGGTGCAGGCGTCTCCGCACGGCATGAGTGGGTGGACTGTGGCTATGAGACAGGGGGGACGCGTGTGCATGTCTCATTTTCTTCGTACCCCTAGCGGTACATGCCAGTGGTACATGTCAGCCCCCAATCCCCTTCCCCACGCAGAGTAGCAAGTCAGCGAATTTACACACACCGGCTAAATTCTCTGCATTTCAATAAAGAGCTCTCTCTCTCTCCTTGGGACGTGCACTGAGAGCTACGTAGCTCCCTCTGGTCAGTGGACAGCCATCACAGCGGGCGGCTCGTATAACCTTCTACGTGCTGCGCTCTCAACGCGAAGTGACTATGCGGAGAGCATCTCTCACTGGAGCGGCCGTATTCTCTTACGGTGCCTATACCGATTCCTAAGGCGGAGGGATCAACTATGTTTTTTCTCCCTTTGTCCAAAATATATTCATTTTTTTATTTTGCCTATTCTACTTATATCATTAGTCAGCAGTTAAGAGACTCTTACTTCTATAGCTTCGACCATACGGATGCATCACGTACGTCTTTTGCCAATTGATAATCAAACGCGCCTTTCCTGCGATAGCGCCTCTCATGATTACTTGGTAACGTCAATAGTCTTTCAACACGTTAAACTGAGTGTTATTTGGCACCAGCTTATCGTGAGCGTGCGAACCCATTCCGTGCCACTTGCTGCGTATAAAGAGGGTCCTATATCGGCGTGGCGTGGGCATGTGTATGTATTCAGTAACTAACTTGCTATAGTAACCTGCGCAAGTCAAATTCATTAGTGGGAAAATCTGAATGCGCCACTCTCTGCGACTAAGTTCAGCGGCGTGATTTGTGCCAAATATATCTCGCAATCATTCCTTAATATTCTTGCACAACAGCCAATAAATGGTCGCTATCAATCGAACAAGTTGTTTGACATACACGCGAAACCGAAAACCCTATATATTTTTAAAGAACCCATACTTAATGTTTAAAGAAGTACGGTTGCATCATTACTTCCTAGCGGTATACAGCAATTGTGTATTCGGCTAGAAAAATAAATTGTGCAATTTCCCTCGCGTCGCTCAATAATGGAGCTTTAATCACACGTTTCAGAATTAATTACAAGTACATGCAAGCATAAGGCATGCATTGACTGCTAACAGTACATATTGTTCCGTTGTTACCCCAGCAACAACGATCCGTTTTCTGGGGGGAAGGTGACTAGAGGGAAAGAAAGTAAAGTACGATTGGCAAGGTAATTACGCCAAATGCTCGGTAGTTTACGGCCACGTGAGTTCGCACTTCTATAAATACGTGTAACGCCCATTCTATATTTTCCTGTATTTCATTAATGTACAGGAGACTACTCAACCATTCTTTCAGTGGAGATATTTCCCAGGTTTCCCCTGCATGAGAGTTTTCTCCAAATAGATTACTTTTTCTACGAGAACAGACGCCGAATACGAACGCACTGCGAATTCATCGCAACAACTCCTCGCAACAACGAACTTTCCGTGATGTTCAAACTCTCGGTGATTATTTGCCCAGCAATAGATAGATATTTCGTAAGCGCCCTTGCTGATTCCCCCTGTGTCTGCTACTCTGTACGGGCGTCATCACCTGCAGTAAAGAAAAAAAAGGTTCATTAAAGTAGGTTCATACATCAATGTCGCACGCGGTTCTGGCGAAACATTTCGTTGCCAGAGAGTTTAGTTGCACGTTCGCCTATAAATAGATCACGCTTCCACAGCCGCACGCTTGTAGAAGCTTCGCCGTTATCGTGTATTTCGGGAGAAGCGCTAATTCTGGACTGAGAAATGGGCTACAGCAACTGACACGGCTTCGAATTGGATGCCGATTAGGTCTTCCACGCTCGTCTTCTGAGATTGGTACGTCCGCCTCTTGTTTTGTTCTTTTGTTTATTTCTGGCTGTTTTCTTTTTTTTTTTTGGGGGGGGGGGGGGTGTGCAGCTTCTCTGTGCAGTGTTATCACCCGATAAATCTCCTTAAAGCAACCAATAAGCCTGAGACGTTCTGGGTAACTTAGCACCATGTAAAGCGACAGGGTTTCACGACAAAGAAAGCACACGTAGTAGTGGGCAACCGTCTTGATCGTACATGTGTTGGTTTATGTCCATGTAACTAAAGTCTGTTTTGTTATTCTCGTTAACGCATGTCTAGCAAGGAAATGTTATGTTGAATTGTGAGTGATGCTAACCGTCTGTGACTTTTTCTAAACAGAGAAAAAAAATTGTAGAAGCGATAAAGGCACATCAATTCTCTCGACCAGCTGAATGACCACGACCACTCACTAGAACAAAAATTACACATCATCTCCCCGCGTGTGCTCTAAAAAAATTACGCATCATCTCCCCGTACGGGCAACCATAGTGGGATGTGAAAGCATCGCGGGGGGTGCGCATCGAGTTTCCGTTTCTCTTATGTGACTTATGAGACGGTGGTTATCGAGGCGTTTGAATTACCGCTTGGCTTGCCGACGCGGACGTTTACGTTCGGCTTCCCGAGCCTTCTTATGCTCAGCGGCGGTGGCGCTGGCGCTGCATCTAGCGCCGACGTTGACGTTGTTCACGGCGTTTCGCACACCGTTGCCCAGAGAGAGAATGACGGAAGGACAGCGAACGCGCGCTTTCGCAGCCTCGCAGCTTCGAGATTCGCGTGCCGGCGTTGCCGTTTACCTTCAGCTGCACGAGCGTCCATAGCGCCGTGGCGAAGGAGAGTGCAACGCTTGCCGGCGTTGCCGTTTACGTTCAGCTTCGTGAGCGTCCATAGTGTCGTTGCGAAGGAGAGTGCAACGGGAGCGAGCGCGCGCCGCATTATATACGAGCGCACAGCTGTGGCGGAGATAGAGAAACGGGAGAGGAGAAACGAAGCGGAGGCAGCGCTCACGCCACCTCCTCCCACCTCCTCGCGTGCAGAGTTGGCGCATGCGCAGTATGGGTGCGGACGCCGCAAAACGCACACTGCCCGGAGCATAACATGCTTTCGCATCTAAAACATGTTTGTTTTAGATGCGAAGCAGCTTTTGCGCTGGACTGTGTCCGTAGTTCCACTGGCGACCGTCCCACCTAGCATAGCCATCTGAGCGCGCGCTCGCGCCAAGAAGAAGTCTTCTTCCTCTTGTTCTTCAACCGCCTTGATGATGATACGTGCAGAGCACTTTAGGAGCCCAGGCTGCCGTATTTTGTCCTAGCTTGGCGTAACGCACTCGCACGCGCTAGCGCGTTCGCGCCTGTGTAAGGGGCTGGGTAAGGCGCTGTGGCCTCTCCCCCTTACACTGTCTCGGAAATCACGTGATGGCGACGGGGAACGAGATTTTGTAGACGCGCGATGAACCCGCGTGGCGTGCACCAACAAGAGTTCGGGACGAGTAACAGGAACTACAGTGAATTCATGGTGTGCTCCACTTGCAAGGACGGATTAACATCGGGCAAGGTGCCCGTGATGAACGGAACTTTAAGTCGACCCATGAACTGCTTCACATCCCCACATGGTTTCCATTAGTGGGAGATGGTGTAATTTTTTTGACAGGTGGGCTGACGTACATACCGTAGGCCTGTTGGCATGGTATACCGAGTGACAGAAAAACATCCGAGATAAAAATTTATAACGGCCTGTGCTCGTAGAGTACGAGAGTACGTGTATGTGTATTTACTAAGATTAACTGATTTAGTGAAGCTTCTGAAAAAGGACTGCCGTAAGAGTATTTTACGCGTATTTGCATTGAGGTGCATTGCGAGTTGTTTCTTTATCATGACAACATTACGTAGACGAAGGATTAAGTCATGAGCGTCGAAAATTTAGCGCTAATTAAGCTCTCCAAATGATTAGGTAATGATGACACGTTTGTATATACAGTGATTCACCGGAGAATAATGATCTGTACTAAAGAGAGTTTCTTAGACTCAGGTGGGTGAGTCCAGATAAGATTGAGCACGAGGTACTGGTCACCATTCCCGATTTTTATTCAATTTACTGTAGGCACAGGCATTAGACGCGGAACAATGATTTCGAAGATAGTTTTGCGAAAAAAAATTTTTTTGAAATTCTTTGTCACAATATTTATTTCCACCAATCAACAAGTTAAATACAACCTTATCAGTATTTTATTTCTCTTGGCTGCCGATGGACTTCTGAGGCAAAAAATATCATGGCAAACCGCACAAAGTACCCGTATTTCAGAAATTTATCGCTGCAGACAAGTTAAACTGAGGATGATAAAACTCGGTACATATTAATTCTCATATCTGCGCTTGCTTTTAAAAAAATTTTCGTGGTCCTCTTGCTCTCAGTTTGGCTTCAAAATTGTGCTGTAGCGTATGTCGTTTACCAAAAAACGCCGTAGTTTGAATATAGGTTTCTCAAAAAGGCCATTTTAATTTTTTTTTAAATTTCTCTGGTTGAAGTGAAGGACGTTGCTTACCATTCTGCGCCAAAAAAAAATGTTGCATTATTTTCGTTGCTAACAAGTTATAATGCGTCAGGCGTGACCAAGTCAGCCTAGCGGCCGCGCCATTGGTTGTGTGCTGAAAATCTGGTTCAAGATAATTGTACTCGACATAATCAGAAAACAGCTGCTCTAAAACATTGAATGCGAAGCCAGGTTTCACGTCGCGACAAGCTTTGTCTTGCGATCAGCCTCCACTCGGCAAACCCGCAGCGCGGCCGCTCGGGGCAGCGGGCGCTCACATTACACGAGTGCCCGCTTCTATCTCCGCTGTGCATGAAACCTAGCTCAGGAATAAGATCGGGAATGATGAAACCTAGCTCAGGAATGAGATCAGGAATGAAATCAAGTCTTCGACGGACACCCGTCTGGTCGGGAAGAACCATTGAATCATTGAATGTATCACTGTGAAAGGTAAAGGCTGTTAATTGCCCACGAGGTTACATTATACAACGAAAACTCTGCCTGGTATTCTGCCGTGAGCGCCTCCAGCGATAAATTTCTGAAATACAGGCATCTTGATTTTTTTTTTTCAGAAGTCCTTCGACTACCAAGGGAAACAAAATAATCATAAGATATTATTTTCCTTGTTCAATGATGGGAATACATATTATGATCAAGAAGTGCACTGTTTGTTTGTTTTTTTTCGCTAGGTGCGCTCAAACATCGTAAATTGGGAAATTGGCGTACAAGTGCTTTTGCGGCCAATGTTTATAGATATTTTTCAGGCCAACAATTTTTTTTTGCTAAACAACTTCGACACCACTATTCTGGGTCTAATACGTACGCCTACAGTGAATTCTATCAAAATCGGGAATGGTGACCAGGACCTTGCGTTCTGTATAGATCTGTTCTTATCTGTGCACACCCAGGTGAGGTGTCTTTTATTCTATGCGTTATCGCATCCCTAAATACTTCGAAAGCCGGGATCGAGCAAAACGAAGTGTTGCATAGCACCATACAGTTTCACAGCAATTTAGCTTCATATCGTGGCTAAATGCGTGCCCGCTAGCTAGTTTCGCAACCACGTAATAGATTTCACGCCAAATTAGGCGGCGTAATAGGATAACTATATCGTAATAGGACCTCTGCCTCTCTCACTTTCTTGAGACTTATTCATAATGCGGGCTCTATTATATAAATATAATGTAGGAATAGCAAGACTTTGAATATAAAAATTTATAACATTCGGTTGAAGAGACAAACACTTAAAAATGGATCTTTGTTAAACATATTTCTCGCCTAAAACTCTGTGCAACTCTACCAACGAGAACACACACCTAGAGTTACACAATTTTTCCAGAGGTGCAAGAGTGATTCATTTCTTTAATTAACTCAGTTAAGCCGTAATCTGCATAAAGTGCTTTCTTGACAATCTCATCAGGGCCATAAAAGAGTCTGTTGCACGCTTCTTCAATGGTCTATGATGCACCTTCTCCAGGGTTGCCAAACCGAAAAGACTAAAAATAGCCAAGAATTTGGAAAAACTAGCCAAAAAGCAGCCAACTTCGCCAAGTGCGCCAAAAGTAGCCAAAACTACGACGCGTGTATAAAAGGAATGCCGCGTTTTTATTTAAATGACTTGATGCGAAAGGCTTCTGGCGAAAATGTAAATAAATAAAGCTTGAAACTTAATAATATCTGGGGTTTAACGTCCCAAAACCACGATATGATTATGAGAGACGCCGTAGTGGAGGGCTCCGGAAATTTCGACCACCTGGGGTTCTTTAACGTGCACCTAAAGCTAAGTACACGGGCCTCAAACATTTTCGCCTCCATCGAAAATGCAGCCGCCGCGGCCGGGATTCGATCCCGCGACCTTCGGGTCAGCAGTCGAGCGCCATAACCACTAGACCACCGTGGCGGGGCAAAGCTTGAAACTTAACATTCAGAATTGCCGAGATTCAAGGATAAGTTCCTGACCTTAGCGATCATTTCTTGCAGGATGACGAAGTTTCTTGCTATGTTGCAAGAAATGACTCTTAACGTTTCTTGCGTAACTTTTCTTAAGAGGACGTGAAGTAACAGCCATGTAGCGACAATAAAAATGAGTACCGCATCAATGTAACCAAATTCACAGTTGCGGGGTTTGAAGCATAAATTGTTGTCGTTTTCATAATAGGTTTTCCTGCTGATATTCCTGAGCCACAGCCAGCACTTAATATTATGAAATGACAAAAAGGGTTCGTTGGATATCCTATTTCTAATGTCAATATGTGCAGAGTGCCCTGGACGCGGAACGCTTTCGATTGGTCTGGTCACATCGAATTGGGGCCTAAAGTCACGTTCAGCAATACAGGTGGTGTGCGAAATGAGCTCCCATGCAACAGTTTTTCCCGAGTGCTCGTGACTCATCCTAGAGTCTGTTCTTTTGTGTGATGCAAGTGCCAAACTAAATTTTGGGAGCTGGAAACGCGCCTTGGCCGCCTTGTTTTGACATCACGTACTAGAACGGCAGCGGCTGCGGCATCACCAAATGTTGATAATTTAGTTAAAATTCAGAGAACAAGAAAGTAGCCAAGAAGTAGCCAGGTAGCCAAGGCATTTTTTCTGCCCCACCGGCCTAAAGAAGTAGCCAAGTTGGCGCAAAGTAGCCAAACCTGGCCACCCTGGCTTATTCGCGTGCAAGAAAAAAAGCGTTGATTAAAGATTTCCAGGCACTCTACCGAATATCTTGTGATTCTAGCGAACATCTATGTGATTGTAGCACACCATAAAGCTGCGTTACTGTGCCGAAAAGGAAGTCATAATATTTTTTAGAGCACACGCAGTCAGTATGCAAGAGCGTTGCAACCGTTACAATGCGACGGCATAATTATAAGCCCAAGGTTACCCATGAAGATTTCCGGCATTATGATGCAGTAGCTTGCCTTAGTTGATGTATGTTTCTACGTTTTCATTGTGGCCATCTGATACTCCACTGCCTTGAGGAGCTTATTTGTCGGTTCGGCTCATTTGGTTGAGTACGTGGTAGTTATAAGACTAAACAACTAAGCCTATCAAGAGTTTGTTGCAGGACACATTTCATAAAAAATGTATTCAGTACACTGAAGCATTTCCCCTTATCAGAGATTCATCGTAGAACGTGAAAAATGGCGTTCACTCAACCATAGCCCTGCGCTACAAAGGAAAAAACAGAGGTGGCTCATTTTAAGCTTCGTGTTATAGTCTGGTACATGACAATCCTCCTTTTCATGAACCTCGTATTATTCCCTGGCTCTAGCGAAACCCATTTGTCATACCGTTAACTGAAACACGCGGGAAGACGTGGCATTGCGCTCTTGCATAACAAAAGCTCCATATATCATTTCTCGTCCCCTGATACCTGAGAAGTAAATACGTTTCAGCAGCCCACTACCTAACCAAGAGTATTGAAGAAAAGAATGCAGATGAAACATCCACCGGCAATGGACCTGAATCTGTCTTTCCGCCGCACTGACAACTCGACGAGATTCGCCGAGTCTTGTGCCTGGGGGAAAAAGAAAAAAAATCCGCAGACAGTGATCCCACGGGTAACTTTTTTGAGGACAGGTCATTAAAACCTGAGAGGCCTCTCCTTTTGTGCTCTCGGTGGCTCCTTCAGGCCAACTTCATTGTACTGCGTGAGGACCGCACAGGAAAGCCTTTTGTTCATTGGGCAATTTATGGTGTCAATGACCAAAGGTTCTCGGGAGTTGAATTGGTGTATACAATCTTGGTTCACGAGAGTTGAATGGGTCTATACAATCCTGTGTCGAAACAGTTTGCTGCTTAACGACGAAATGTAGAACTATACAGACTACTTGTACGATTGCGCTGTTGTCACACAACAGTTCAGTAAGGAAATGAGGAAATAATGCCGAGAAAAAGAGCCCTGATCCACGCTGTAAAGGTGCTTGGCCAGCGAAACTGTGGTTACACCTGATCCGGGGGGCAAATGTGACGGAGCCTTGAACGAGTGAACAGTACACTACATGAAATGATAGACAGCAAGACATTTAAGTGCACTGTACCAAAACTTTATTTCTTTGAAACATGTGTCGCAGAATAAGCATATCAAAAAATGCCGAGCGCACAGTGGATCGAAGAGAAACATTCGTGGTCTTCGTTAGTGTGTATAATATGGGCTTGAACCAGAAAGAAAATGGGTGGGAAAGACGACGAGTAACTGCATTCGCGCCAGCAAGTGCGCGACAACATTACTGCCTTTGCGCAAGAATACAGCACTCTTTTTCATCTTGAAACGTATCTTTTATTCACTCGGTTAGGAGCATTCAGCGTGTAACACAGAAATACACACTAACCTCGTATCCTATTCGGTGCTTATTTCATGCTTTGATATTACCTACTTTCCCTCCTGTTAAAATATGTTAGTTTCTGCAGCGCCACCAAACTCATAATAGCCATTATCATACTGCTGTACTGCTGCTTGTTTTCACTGGATAATATTTTCTACATTTACATTTTATTATTGTATAAAGTATATTTCTGAAGTGTGTTTGTTTTGCACATATGTCTATCTTTTTATTTCCCTCGCATGTGTAGCTTTGTTTCTTTCTATGCCTTTCGATGAGTTTTTTTTAATCCCTTTTCTATATATACGTACCATTTTCTAGTGTGTATTTGCTGCTGTCACACCCCCTCCCCCTCTCACAAAATGTTCCAGACATTGGAACCCGTGAGGTATTCGTATAAGTAAATCAATAAATAATGTTTGTCGTGTGACAGGCTTCAGGTGCCGTCATATATTTATAAAGAAGAGGTCTAATAAAGTTATGTGCAAATGAAAACATATAGTTTCGGTTTTCTACTCTTCGCAGTACCCTCGTGCGAAGGGGCTTTCTTTTGCACATTCTGCGCAGCTTCGCGTACTTGTTCAGCAACGAATTACTGGGTTAGTGAATTTGGATTAGGGTTACTGAGCCGGTTGAGAGCTTTGACAGCCTCTGAGAACCCTCGTTACGTACAATGCTTGCTTCAATTCTTCCGACTCGAGTAAATCTGTAAAACGACCACATCTCGTGGATTTCGCTTGATGTATGTATGAGAGGGGTTCTGTGGCGTTTGTCAAATGCAGAAGCTAACAGTCCTCTGCCAGTACTGAGAACCTCAAATAGAAAATGCCATGCTTGATACTAGTATCAGTGAAACAACCGTAATTGTATCAATAATTTCTAGTGGAGAAGCAGATTTACCTTGCTTCTCCACAAGTAACGGAAGAAAACTGCGATCGACAAAGGGGTCAGGCAAGAAGCTACAGTGCCCCCAATATGCACTGCGTGCATATCTATTTCCATATGCACTGCGAGCATACTGGGCACACTTGGCCTTGTTCATGCACTGCGTGCTTATAAATAATTAAACGACTACATAGGGAAGAAATATGAATAAATATTAACGGAGAACACTTTCGCAAATTACCGTTTACGGATGACAGTATACATGTGCTCTTCAGCAATCGATTGTGAAGAATAGCAAAGCATAACTTATAATATAAACCAAGAAAATAGTAATGTTGGGCTGAAAATATATATCCACAAGACAGAGGTAATATTCAGCGGGTCAAGGGTAGAACGAGAGGTTGCATTAGGCAACCATTTCTTAGGTTCCTAGCTAGCTTGCTCGGTCTTCTACCAAAATCTAGGCCCTCGATAAGTCTACCATGCCAAAGAAAGTATAATGACCCGTTGTAACCGTCACTCTTTTCTTTTTTTTCACTCAAGCCGCACTCGATTCAACTCCGTTGGTCTCCTTTTGAAGAAATTACTCAAAACCATTTTTTTTTCGCTAAAGCACCGAACTTATTTTGTTTTTTTTTTTTGTTTCCTTTTTGTTTTATTGCTGCGGTTATTCCGGTGTTCCATTTTCCTCCCATCGTTAATTTCCTTTCTTCCTTCTCGGGCCATGTATATGTCAATTACAGCGGCCGCAGTATGCGAACATTGACCGGGTGGGAGAGGTTAACCGCGTTGTGAAGCAACCGCTGCGCCTGGAAAACCTGTAACGTGTAGAAAAAACAGTGGTACTCGTCTGTCTGCCAGAAGAATCCATCTAGACTTCATTTATAACCACCCTGAATTGTTCTCGAAATGTCGCCACCACACCGCTTTCATTGAGTCATTCCTTTTCGCCCGAGAGGAACGTTATCGGAAGAGTAATGTAGTTGCGTGCAGTAATTCATAAACGTCGTTTTATTTCTTTATTCTACTCTATTCCAGTGCTGTGTTCCTTCGGCCAATACAATAAATAAGCCGTAGGGCAGCGACCAGTCATTCCATTTCTTTTGTGCTCTTATATATACAGCAGCTTACGACCGTTCCACGAGAGCAAAGGAAATATTTCTCTCCTTCTTACAGAATATAACTGACCGTCCCGAAACCAGCAATTATTCATGTGGGCACAAGGAAGTCGGATAATTTCCTATAGTAAATAAAATATAATTATAGAGCGATTAAGGCAAGAGAATCTGTATAACGATGCTGCATTATGGAAAAAGCACCGGTTCACAATCATGGGCTAACCTGATAAGAGGACAAGGGTACCGCGCGTTTTATTTACATTGGTTGCCACGGAATGCTTCTGGCCGATTTAACCTGGACAAAAATTTGCCCGAAAATTTGGGGGGCTTACTTCGTCACGAAACCATCTTTTCTTATTTTTTATCACGGAAAAAGAAAAAAAAAACAACAAATAAGAACGGATGAAACCGTAACTCCGATAACCTTCATCTGTATGCCGGTGTGGTGCGAATCCTCGTAAAGTATTCGCGCAAATAAATTATAGCTTAGTGATTCTACTGATACACTTGGCGAGAATAAACAAAGACCTAGACAAGGACAGATATCTCAAGCAGAAAAATGCATCATTATCTCTTCCATGCTAGAGTTCTAGATGAGCGAATGATAAGAGAGGAAAAAAATTGAGCGTCAAGATGTGCTGAATAGGCAAAATTGAAAGCGTTTTCGTGCACGGGATGTTTTCTTTGCTCTTTGAAATGTATTCATCGAATTGCAGAGGCCATGTAGTGATATCGCAAAAGAATGCATACTTATCGAGAAACGCATAGGCTGCTAAATGCGGATAAATGTTTGGCTGACGTGGCACTTGCGATAACGAATATCGCATCTTGCCATCTAGACGCTGACATGGCACTCCTGTCTAGTTTGTTCGGGCAGCTATAGCGAATCTGACGAAGCTGTCACTGTTGTTCCAAGGTACACTTCGTGTGCGGAGGCATCTTATAGCTGTGGTAACTTGGACAGTGTTTCAATCCACACAATTGAGCGACACTTTAAAAAAAACCATAAGCTAAAAATGTGTCTTTTAGATCGAAGGTCAATCATGTAGTTGAAAATTCAATTAGAACGTCAGATTTATTATGCCCAAAACTGTCATATTTCTTTCTTTCAATAAGTTTTCTCTCTCGCCCGTTCAGCTGACGCAATTTATATCACCACAGTGTGCGAGTTGAACGTGCTGGCTTCACGCCCCATGAACTCCATTGGCCGCTCGCAGTCGTTGTAGTCAATACTTGCAAGGGCCCTCTAAGGAAAGTTGCTGACGACGGAATTTGACAGAAGTTTGGCATACGTTCTACGTACACCTTTTTTTTTTAACAGACCGCACGTGCGCACGCGCTGAATGTAGGTGAAATTGAAACCATATTTCTCGGACGTTTCCTTGTTTTCGAGCCGCGCTCTTGGCAGACGTTCTTGGCAGTCCGTCGTCTAGTATTAAAGATGTGGGCACATTTGGTGGGTGGCTATAGTCTTTAGCAGGGCTCTCGTGCCGGCACTTCAATAGATGCGGACGACACGTGGCGGTAACTCAGTGGTGCGATATTCTGTTGGATGAAAGTCTTCGTACGTAAGTTATGCTGCACTTGCACGTCTGAAGGCCAGAAGAACGTTGAAGACATTGACAAAAATCGAGTAGCCAGGAAGACAGCGATACAAAGAGAGATAGGGAACGGTAATGGTCGGCGGGCAGGGTTAAGCGGGTCAGAGAGAGAGTGGAACTTTATTCGAGAGAGCAAGGACAGGGGTATCTTGGAGCATCTAGAGCTAGGGCCTACTTCCATGGCTCCACTGGCTTTGGCCGCCCGCCGGATTTGATCCGGGAGCGCTAGTTGCACTCCCGGGTCTACGCTGGCGATTTGCGCCTCTCTCTGCTCCGTATACTAGGTATTATAGTTTTGCCGAGAAAATTGACTTAGTCTCTTGGTCTACATGAGCGCCGTGCGTGCGGCATTAGGCCGACTCTCAGGCAGGGGACTCCCTTTCGATTTTCAACCGCACACTTGGAGGAGCGAACCATGAATGAAAAAGGCAAATGGGGGGAAAAAGGGCAGGTGTGTATGACTTAGATGCCTGTTACTCTATAGCTCAAGCAGTTTAAAAGCGGTGTGAGCATCTCTTCCGCCGTGACGATCGTATTGTAAAGGTACTGCTCATCGGTATGGTTTAACGCGATGGCAGGCAACCATGCACCTGTCTGCACTGTAACAAAAAAAAAAAATCGTTCTTTATTCTTTAACTCACATTCCGCCACGATCATCAGAAGCGCTGCTCTGCATATTCTTAAGTGGAAAGTAACTATGGGCAGAGATATTATTGTTACAAATCAAGTACTGAGTCGTATTGTTTTCCCAAAACTGTCCAAAAGTGCTTATTAAAGAAAATGTGAAAGATACTAGGAAAGGAAAAAGAAACGTTTTCCGTACTCGAAGTTCTACTGGCACCTAACACATGTTTCTTATTAGTTTATCTTTCTTCTCTATCTTATCGTTATTCCCTTTTTGCCTCAGCCCACGTCTAGGACAACCAATCGGGTCAGTGTTTGGTTAACGTCCATGCTATTCCTTTGGTTTCTTTCTATCTCTCTCCTGCGCACCCACCACTCATCACGGCGTTAAGCACTATACTGGAAAGATAGACGTGGCAACGTTTGATGGCGAGTGGCATGAGTACGCGCAATTCACACAGGGCTTACGTTGATTTTACCTGAGTTCTCACTGATTCAGTCTGAAAAAAATGTGTGAAAAAGAAGCAGGACCGAGTCCCGAATCCGATTTGCTACCTCGACCGTTTACACATTGACTTACGGCGGCGTTTATATGAGTAGTAGAAGTAACATCACAGAAAAGCGACAGATATAATCAAGCACTTGAATCGATTCTTCACATGACACTTTTAACAGCGGGGCTGTTTAAGCTCGGAGAAAGTGTGTTAGTCGCGAAAAAAAATTATCATAATCATGAACCGGCAGGCGCTGTCTTCGTCCTCTTGTTCATGTTCTGCTTTGATCCCAGAACACGTGCACCGATTTGACCGGCGTGGCATGCAATAACTGTGATGGACGCGGTAACGAGTACAGGCAAACAGAAAGAGAGAGAGAAAGAATTGTTGTGCGGCTAAGCACGTGGATGACGGCCCAATGCCCGGAATGGAAGAGGGAAACAGTGAGGAGGGAGCATTAATCTCTACGATATAAATAAATAAATAAATAAATAAATAAATAAATAAATAAATAAATAAATAAATAAATAAATAAATAAATAAATAAATAAATAAATGCAGCGTCGCACATAATAATAATAATAATATCTGGGGTTTAACGCCCCAAAACCACCATATGATTATGAGAGACGCCGTAGTGGAGGGCTCCGGAAATTTCGACCGCCTGGGGTTCTTTAACGTGCACTAAGTACACGGGCCTCAAACATTTTCGCCTCCATCGAAAATGCAGCCGCCGCGGCCGGGATTCGATCCCGCGACCTTCGGGTCAGCAGTCGAGTGCCATAACCACTAGACCACCGTGGCGGGGCGCAGCGTCGCACAAGTGGGGCCAAGCCACAAGGAAGTGCGAAGCTGGCCGGCTTGCCCTGTTTCTCTTTATTTTTTCTTTCTTCATTCCTTTCTTTCTTTCTCTTTTTTTCTTTCTCTCTGTTTCTTTTCTATCTCTTTTCTGTCTCTGTTAATTTTTGTTTTTGTCTTTACCGCTTTTTCTAGCTTTCTTTCTTCCCACTTTCTCTTTCTCCCTCCATTTCTCGCTTCTCTCTCTCTCTATTTCTCTCTCTCCCTTTCTTTGATTCTCTCACTTTCTCTCCTTCTTTCCTTTTCTTTCTTGCTCTCTTTCTTCTATCTATCTTTTCTGTCTGTTTCTTTCTATATCTTTCTATCCTTGCCTGTTTCTCTCTTTGCCTTTCTATCTTTTTCTGTCTTCCTTTTCGTTCTCTTTATTTCGTTCTCTCTCTTTCTCTCTCTCTCTTTCTGTGTTCTAGTCCTCTCGCCTATCAGAGTTATCTCATCCCACGCCAGGAACGAAGCAGAAGTGAACGAATGCGTTATTCAAACATAAACTTAAAATGGTAAATTTTAAACGGGTAAGAAATGTTATGACATCTCAACGAACTGATGTTTAATGCTTGTTGAGTCGACAACGCTCATGTCATGTAGCATTCTTTACATGGAGAAACTCTGAACAAGGCCTACCGCGTAGATAACGTCGATAACGTTAAGGGAAGAGTACGTACAGCGACATTTGTTTCAAAGAGCTTTTGCGAATTTCGCACACTGAGTTCTCGATACACGCATGTCAGTGCAGACTGGATTAGTTCTGGCGAATTGTGTACATGAGGGGCACGAGTAAACGTGAAATATACTGCCACTGTATTTACACAAATGCGTCTACCACGCTTAGAGAAACCGTCGGTTTATAAGATGATACAATGAAAGGAATCAGTGGCCAGCTGAGGCAGGGGTGCCGCACGTTGTTTACGTCGGCACACGTGGAATAAATGTCACTCAATTACCGCTGCGCCTGTAAGCAAAGATACTTTGTTTTCCTCCCCGATTAATTTAATACACGGAGATTTCCGCGATCCAGCTGTATGACAAGAGTCCCTCTTCCGCTAAGCAATACGCCTGCTGCAACTTCCCTCATTTCTGCGGCAGCGGTGTTCAAATAACGACTCCATTCGCAAAATTACTACGGCGTATTGAAACTTGCCGTTGCGCGTGCATTCCTTCTTTTCACGATCGATGAACCAAGCGTGTGTTTAGGCTTCCACCGAACACGTACATAAGATGTGCTTGTTTGTTTAGTGCAACGCTTCTCTTGCGACACAAATTTACCGAAGTGTGAGAACAGCGCGCTCTTATGTAGGAAGGGTATCACGAGTAATGAAAGCGTTTTTGAAGACGCCGTGCCTCGTCGATCACCGGTGCCTCATATAACAACGTACTCGGTCGGGGTCGGTCGAGTATTTCCGCGTACTCTTGCACGCAACGAATTTGCGCTAGGCAAGCATGCGGGAACGAGCGCTCCTAACCTAGAGACACAGGAAGAGTGAGGAGGTTGAAATAAAAATGAGTAGTATAGAGGAGGCTTGTTGCAGAAGGGTCTCTCGAAACAAAGTATTGGCGAAGTAGCGACCTCAAATGTTTATAGTTCGTGGATGCCCTTCGTGTACTTTTTTTTTTTTTTTTGGAGAACGTGCATACCACTCTATGCTGCAAATCAAAATGAAGTCTTTAACGGTGCTAAGAACTGTGCTTTGCTTACGCTGGTTTATCCGCGTTTTCTACTGGTTACAGCGAAGCACATGGGCTTCAGTGGAAGTGAGCCTATAGACTGAAATCAAGAGTCAGGTGCGCTAACACTGCAAACATTGGTGCGAAATCATAGCGTCTACTGCAAATTCACCAGAGGTTGCGTGGCAACAACAGCTTCTCTTAGCAGGCTCCAAAACGAGAGAAATTAATTACTTCATTATACTAATGCGTTTTGCTTGCCCACTAACGCCAACACCACTTACATCGTTACGTTTACCCGCCACGGTGGTTTAGTGGTTATGGTGCTCGACTGCTGACCCGAATGTCGCGGAATCGAATCCCGACCCGGCGACCGCATTTCAATGGCGGTGAAATGCTCGAGGCCCGTTACCCAGATTTCGGTGCATGGGTAAAATCAGAAGAAGTTATGGCAGGAGCTGCTCGTATACACTGCCAGTGTATCTGGCGTTAGCGGAAATGTTACTTCTTGAACGTCCTTATAGTAACCACGATTCTTCTTCTTTTATGTCAAGCTTGCGACATGGCATGCACACCGATGTGCAGAGAGCGAGAGCGATTTTAATTGTATCAGTAGTGCGTAATAATTAATGTACGCTTCTGAGCTGCAGAGCATAACCGTTGGGGAAAAAACTGAATCCAGTACTTACGCAGAAAATAAAACACACATAGGAAATTGCGCTGCTGTAAGACCTCTCTTTACTATAGTGAAAACTTTTCAGTCAAGCAAGGCAATCTCACAAAAGTAGGCATTTATAAAACACATCTAAAGCTGAAGCCCTCTAAGTTGTCTTTAGCCACATGACTGCCGAGAAGAGCTAAGCGACAGATGGAGATTGGATCACTTCATAAAGTGCGGTTGCGTCTCCTTGTGAAGTCGGCAGAAACCACGACTCAACCACTTTGAAATTCCCTTTCAAGAGAGGGCATTCTGGCTGAACAAGATTCACTTTCGTGCTTACCCTAGTGCAAGAACGGATATTACGGTGGCACAAATAGACTTTTCAGTGCGGTTTCTATGTACTTTCTGACATGAAATAGAACGAGAACTAACGTCGTGCGAACGTCGTTACAAAAGCTTCCCATCGATCCTTCTCTTTTTCTTGCGGCCAGCGTAGAAACGTAGGGTTCACTGTTGTCTGATCCTCGAAGTAATGTGTAATGTAGTTAGTTCTAATATCAAGAGCACAGCTCGAGTGCACAAGTGAGAATTCGCAATGCAAAGGTTCTTTGAAGCGCCTAACTAAATAAATGACACTAAGGGAGATGCATGCAATAGTATTTGTTTTATTCCATAACAGCGTCTACTTTTATGCAGTGCTAGCCTAGAGGGTAACAGCGTGCTCAGATGGACTGCAATACTGAGGGGCCAACCCAAGAGAAAGTGCGGAGACAAATAATTGCGTAAATTTAGAGCGTTATACGCTCATCATTACACAGTCAGAAAAAAATAACCTGCATTCCTCAGTTATGTCCTGTTTACAATATCAACAGCACATGCAAAAACTGATACAGTAACGGGGCATAAAAAGCACTGCGTTGCAATACTGCTTTCGCATTATCAGTTAAAAGTAACATGCGCTGCACGTTCTGTCGCCAAAAGCAGGCGAGGTTGTAGTTAGTCTCTGAACATAAGTAAAAAAAAAAACAGCTAGACGGATAATAGGTAGGGCTTACTTAGTATTTTCTCATCACTGGAGATCGTGGCTGGCTCGTCCTCACCTATAGATGAAAATAACCTGGCCATGTAGCATGAGGTTTCTGTAAGTAGGAACACGGCTGCACATTTGGGTTGTTCATTTTGGTTCCTGTATGTGTGATGATAAGTGTTCTGAATGTGTGCATATGATTTAAGTATCGTTTAAATGTCAGCATTGATGTTTCTGCAGTGATTGCCATAGTAATATTCAGTTAGATTTCTTCCGTTGGCTTCCTGCTGGTGAAGTCCTCTGCTTTAGGTAACAGTATAACAAAGCTTGATATTAGGCGAGATGGTGCATATTTTTTGGGAAAATTAAAATGCAAAAATAGATATACACAAAAGTAGAGAAACACAGAACAGGCACTAACACAGAATAGCACCTTCTACCTCTGTGTATTTATATTTTTGTGCTTTTCCCAAAAGGTGAGAGTAGCAGCGGCTGAAACTAATTTTTTTTAATGCGCACTACAAATTGTTAGTGATAAGAGCAGTAGTATTCCGCTTAGAAGCTTGTTTCTGTCGCCAGCTCTTGTCCTCACGTGGTCAACGCCAGCTTCGAAAAATATGTGGCGATGTCCATTATTAGATAATCACAGCTAGTTGCTTAGACGTTAATGGTTGCGGCATGGCAAATCGTTCGGCAAAGAATGAATGGTCATAGAAGTCAGGAAACCTGCGAAATACACCCAAAATGTTACAGCATCCACACGGCGTGCCCCAACAGAATAGAAGAAAAAAAATATACTTTGTTTTTGTCACCGCCACACCATATATGTCAAGCCTGTGATCACGTATTTCTAGCGCTTAGAGTAAGTGAGCAGCCAAGAATATTAATGACGGAAAATTCTGGATGTGTGCAATCAGCACTGTCAACTGTACACGAATAATGGTGTTCCTCTAAGAGAAAGCTCGTATAAAGCGAACAAAACAACGCTTCGATGACCAGGCCCGTAAGCAACGACTTTGAGAGTATCGTAAAAAAAATACTGTATGTTTCTACGTACAGCAGCAATAGTCTTAGAGTAGGGGAACTACTGGAGACGAACGCTAGAAGCTCTAGATATATGTTTTGTTATCTTCTGAATCTTTTTCATAAGCGATTCCCATTTTCGCTCAATGACATTTCTTGCGGCGACGTATATGATTCACGTTCTATATTTTATTATACACCTTCTGAAGCTGAATGAAATCATTAGGCAATTGGATTTTTACATAGCTCAAAGCGTATTTCTGTTGCGCGAACGTAAATTCAAATTAATGTAGTACATAAGTGACCTAATCTTCCCTCCCACGTGTACATTCAACCAAACGGGTATGAAGAAAAGATTCAATAAATATTTTCTTGTTTCATTGCTAACCGAAAGCGTTGATTATTCGATCCACCCCACTACGTGCGAGGTGTGCGCGTCGCCGCTTGCTTGCATGTAAGGATTTTCAAAAACACAACATGTCACAAAAGACCACCGCTCCGCTTCATCGACGCCTGTAATGTATGGCGCCCATGGTACCCTGTTTAACCTCGCGGGGTCGCTTTTTTCCTCACGGGCGTCTCGCCGAGAAGCCCAATCGCGCGAAAATTCATTCTTTTTGGCTTTCTTTCTTCTACTGTGTACACAAGCACCGCTGAACCACGGTTTGGCGGGCCAACCTTTCTGCATCACCAAAAGCTCACTCCGGCGGCAAACTCATGATATTTCCTATCCGCTTGCATGAGCAAAACTTCTTGCTTCCCTTCCTCGAGTTCTTGTAGCTTGTAACCGATACCTTTCTGTTTTTAGTATATTCTTCTTCGTATAGCTACCGATAGAGAGGAACGTTTTCGTGGTTTGCCCTGAAAGAGGTCCAAAATAAGATCGCGAGAAATATTCGAATAATACTGTACAGCGGATGTATACGTGTACAGGAGCAAGGCACATGAACGCAAACGCGCACATGATGCTACTGTGTTGATTTGAATTGCCTGCGTATTTTCCATATGCGCGCCAATACATATCCTTACCAACTAGTTCAATCTAATATATTTACAGACGTAAAATTCGCAAATCTTTACGGACACAAACTAAAGACCATGATCAAAAAATAATGATCACTGACTACACTCTAAAAACTGATACTCCTGCAGCGAGAGTTATAGAGCTGTGTTACTCCCACAGATCCATTATACTCTCCCTCAGGGAGGCGCTTTACTCTCTTTTGGCCAGGAGGAGTGAAAGGGCCTTTCACTCCTCCTGGCGAAAGAGAGTAAAGTACCTGTTTCACTCCCGCATCCCACGAGAGAGTAAAAGGTTGTTTTACTCTCTTGCCATATAAAAGCTTGCTTCAGAGCTTGTTTTAGTCTTGCAACTCTCCAAATATAACGAGCTGTAAAGAAAAGTTCGTGCAGTCTAATATCTTTGGCAGTAGCTCAGTCGATGAAGTGACGGCGATAGATTCCTCGTCAACTTATCGCGACGAAAACCGCTGACATGCACAAAGAATCTGCGATCATAAATGTACGCGATTATACTCACACGTACGCACACTCTGAGTCAGGTCCTAGTTATTAACTGACTAGAGACGGCACGCCGCAGCGTACGCAATAAAATGCTGTGGACAGAAAGCACGAGAAAAAAAAAAGAAAAAAAGGGGGGGGGGGAATCTTAGTTTTGCCTTTAAAACACGACAGCGGTATTCGTACACACGCATGGTCGCGCGCGCGCGCGCACACACACACACACACACACACACACACACACACACACACACACACACACACACACACACACACACACACACACACACACACACACACACACACACTCTATCGCCTTCTCAATCGCTAGCTTGCCTGCGCTTCTCGATGGAGACGTATACACAGTGCCGCAAGGAAAGCCAAAGTGCGAACGCCCTCTCTCTCTTTGCATCTACCTGGACTTTTCGCTCACGATCAACCAACGCTGCTTTTTCGCTCAGAACCAATGACGCCGACGCCGCCAACACCGGAATTTCTGCGAGACGAGCTCTTTGACGCTATCGCGTCCAAAAAAAAAAAAGATATATATAAACGCGACTTCCTTCAAGCAGCCGCTAAACGGGAGGGCTGTTACATGAGCCGCCGAGAGAAACACGATAACGCAACCTTACGACGCAGGCACGCAGGCGCGAGCGAGGAAAGACAAAATAAAAAAAACAGACACACACACACACACACACACACACACACACACACACACACACACGCGCGCACCAGGAGAGGAGAAGCGTGCGTGCTGAAGTCGAAGTCTCGCCGTCGCCCGTCGCTGCCTTCGCCATTTTCTCCCGTTTCCCGGTCATCGAAGTTTGCGAATTGCTCAGCTGTGTCGGCTTGTGCGTGCCCGTGTCCTGTGTGTGCGCGACTCTGATCTCAACGCTGGACGTGAACGGCATTTAGCGACGGCAGTGCAACATCGCGTACTGTGAGCGTGTTCGTGTTCGTTTCATGATGGTCTGAAGACTCAAGCGTGCTTGCACCTTCGTGTACTCGTGTTCGGCCAGCACCTGGTTAGGCACAGTCGGAAATGCGAATGGTAAGTGGTGCTTCTGTGTTCTCAGTTTCGCGTCGCTCACGTGTGTAGTGCTGCACAGTGTGTCGCGTGGAAAGTACAATAAAAAGCAGAATGGAAAAGCATTAGCGCACATACGTGTGATGCCTGATGCGCGTTTAAAAAGCTTTTGTGAAGGCACACGCTTCGCACGGCCAGTCTATCGAAGAGCGGGTACGCCTCAATGAAGACAATTTGTGCTATAAAATTTCTTTGCTTGCCATAAAGCGTGAATGCGGCAGCGTGCTTTCAGAAAATATAAACAAGCGAGAGGCCGCGGTTATCACTCCGTCATGTTTGCATTAAGGCTAACTTTTGTTTTCAGTTGATTCAGTTATTGTAGTTGTCAGCCTCGGTTGTACGATGGTTGCGGTGCTCGGCTGCCGACCCGAAAGTCGCGGCTTCGATCTCGGCCGCGGCGGTAGCATTTCGGTGGAGGCGAAACGCTAGACGCCTGTGTACTCTGCGATGTCAGTGCACGTTAAAGAAAACAGATGGGCGAAACTTCCGGAGCCCTTTGTTGCGCCCTTCACTTTTTTAGAAAAACGCCTATTTTCATAATTCATTTTCGGTAAAACACCCCCCTCCATCAGAATTTCGCTCCCCCCCGTCCCCTGTGGCTACGGGCCTGGCTTACGCTATTCCAAAACTCCCTAATATTAGTAAGTGGGAATACTTTTCGATAAAAATTTGCATTTCGCACTTTGTTCGTCTCTAAGACAAAAAAAAAACAGCATACCATAGGGTAATTACGTCATTAGGTTGGACTGGAGCGAATAAATTATGCTGCAGAGATATGATTATGGCCATATTATGTGAAAGTTGTCTGCTAAGTGACAGCGTTTATGGTGAAGCACGTGCATTTTACGATATTGTCACTTCATTCGTGACAATTTTGTGACATAATTAGTGACATCTTGAACGTTCCTGAATTTCATGCGGATATTCTCATCGAGTTGAAGATGTGCGAGCTGTGCCAGGCTTATTCAGTCACATCAGTGCAAGTCAGCTCAATGCAATACTGATGGCAGAGGGACAATAATTTAAAAAATGTGACTGTCATAAGACTATTATGAAGCTTTGAAGCAAGGCTAAGCAGCCATTAAACATTATCACAGTTAAAAAAAACTAATGTTCAGCAAGAACAGAACACCTTTCGTCATTTCTTAAGGTTTACTTCTTCAAGTCATATGTAAGCTTCCTACCTTCATGCTTCTTGATGAATGTGAATATTGTGTTTAGTGCAGCACCAGAAGCAGTAGACAATGGCACGCAGGTCACCAGATGACTCTATCGCAAATTCTCAAAGGATGTGCTGTTGTGCACCTACTCCTTGCTGTATCATGCTTTGTTTTGAGCTCTTTCATTAGCATGATACACGGCAAACAACTTAATTTATGAGAAACTCAAATGCCGTGTTTTTGACGAAATGGTAGGTGTGGAGTGAACTTGAAACCACAAGTATTTGCTTTCTAGTCTCGCACAGGCAGCGAAATTTGTAATTGGCTGTAGGTTGGCTGTAGGTTAGCTGTAGGTTATGAATGTTTGTGCAGTTGGCAACACTACACTACTGAACTTGATGTGTATATTTGTAAATGCTGCAAGACTTAAAATGAAGGAAGGAAAGAAAGAAATAGATGGGAAGACAGGCAGGTTAGCCACTTCTCAAACTGGCTGACCATGCTGTGCGAAGGAAGAGGGTACGAGGAATAAAGGATAATACAAAATAAACTTTACAGAAAAAGAACAAAGCAGGAAAGAAGAGTATGATGCCTCGTAAAGTCTGTCTCTAAGCTCACTTTTGCGTAAGAAGCACAGCAGCACTTTCAATGCTAACATCAAACGGGAGCAGCAATGAAAAAGCTCTGGAATCTGTTTTCCCTGAGATTAAAAAAAAAACGCTTTATCTACACTTTCAGTTTTGTATTATGTACTGAATTAGTTCTTGGTGTTCGAGTGCATTAGGATAATAAATTTAGAGTTAAAAGATTGTTACATGCATGGACGTCTAACTGAATTGATGCCGGTTATCTGAATTAGGTATTGGTGTGCTTTACAGCTGTTTAGTGCAGCATAAAATAGTGAGTCACTGCAAAAAATCTGTACATTTTTTTTCCTTTGCAGATGGTGCTCAAGATGGAACATGCAACGCTATGCAGCTGTGGACACCAGCAGCTTGATAAGAACTCTTGAAGCTCATCTGGATGCTTCACAGAACCTGGGTTGGTAGCAGTAATCTCGTTAGGAGAAAGTGATCAAATAGAATCCATTTCTGAATTGTGCAATGCATACCTGTGTTTAATGAAGCAAGTCATTGATACATTGGAAACATTGGGAGTATCACTATTTTGAGTCCAATGTCATGGTAGCTCTTATCTCAGTCATCCGATACAGTATGCAGAATCTGCACCTGCACTCTGTCACGCCTATAACACTATATTGAATTTACAGTGGAGTGCCTCGATAATAGACACCTGTAGCATGATATTGACTGTATTGTGAGGGATTCATAGTGTTCCTGGCGAAATGGTCAGTACTTATATAACGGCAGTGCTAAGAAGACAAGGACAGAAAGTGCACATCAAGAGCGCTTACTCACAACTGAAAGCTTTATTGCCTAAACTTGAACCTCGCCTATTACCCGCCAACTAGTTCACATTCCCGTTTTGCTTCAAACGGTCAGTATTGTGATGCATTACCTTAACAATGAAGTGGCATATACATCGATATACATTGAAGCTCACTAGCGCATTGTTATTATGGTGTTTAACTTTATTTTTGTGTTCGGTAGTTGCAAAACCGTTCACAATTTGTGACACAAATGTTAGTCCTGTTGTGAGTCACAACAGGACTAACATAGGATGGGCTGCATCCGCCTTGTGATTTAAGTTATCACTGTTAGGAAAATTTTTACATTTATTTCCACTTGATAGTTATATTAATTGCTTGTCTAGTTTGTGTTGGCTAGGGGAGATTTAAGGTAACAGCAAGCAGTAAGCAGCATATAAAATTTTCAGTATGCACGCATTTCATAGTTGGCAGAAGCAGGATGGTGCAGTGCTTACAGGCAGGTGCTATATGCACAGTTGGTTTAGTCCGAAGTGCTGTGAGAAGGACAACATCTAGATGTTGCTTTGGCATAAACAGAGTTTTATATTTAAATGTAAATTTAAAAATCGAGGCTGTACACTGTGGCATGCCTCGTAAGTACTATATATCTATATTTTGTGCCGTCTAGCCTAGGATTTTAAATAATTTATTTGGGATAACTTGCACTAAGTTTTGATGATAAATGAATTATTTTTGTAATAGGAGTTGCTTCCACAAAACAACAAGCAACACTGCACACTAGCTATCGTACCTTGTTCTTTTGCTAGGTGTATAAAAACATGGCATTAAAACATGGACAAGCAATTGAGCCTCGTCCTTCTGTATTATAATGCTGCGTCTTTCTAGATATTACAAGAATGAAAGTGTGCTGCACACTCATTGCATAACTCACAAGAAAATACTTGGCAGCTTCTTAATTTTGTATTTTTCTGTTTTTTCGGAAAAGTCTGCAGTAAGAGAAGACAAGTGGGTATTTTGTATGGATGCAGAAAGCTTAATGGACTTCTTTGCTTGATATCTTTTTCAGGAAGACTGAACACTTTTGGCAAAGCAGCAACAGTTCTGGCCCACCTGTTTGTCTACAAGACGGTCTCTTCTGTGAACACTCCTGTGCCTTACAGTATACTATACTGATGATCTTGTACATCTCTCAGTATTTAACCTTGTCAGCACTTGGACTGCTGCATTGTGTTATGCACGGTGCTGAGTCCAAACTTTCCAATAACAGTGTGCATTTGAAAATTTTACATGGCTTGAAAAGATGCTGAATGTAAACTCATTTAATTTACTAAGCATGGTTCTTGACTGTTTTACAGCCGTTATTGATTCCCTGTTCAATTTTTATTCAACCTCATGGCATGTCCAGTCCTTGGCTCTAATGTGCCAAGCCACCACCAGTATTGATGGGCAATTTTTAATTCAAAGCGTGTTATTGCCTAACTCCGAGGTAACTTTCCTGTCACGGTATGCGGATTCATTTTCAATGTGGCACTTCTGCATGAGCCATAAATTGAGCTGTTGAAGGTGAGGAGGAACCAATTTTCCGGTTGCATTTCATGGCACTAGCTGGCATGTAAATATTGTAACCATTGGTCTACTATTTATGGATAATAATACGGGTGAATAGGGTTGCGAAATAATGCCATGTTCCCAAGCTTAACTTTATAAATTTACATTATTTCTTAAAAATATGTGAATAAAGGCGACTGTGTTTACAAACCTTGGCAGATGGATCTATGGTCGACACCACAGGCCTTTATAGAAAACATTGAACTGCACAATCATGCGTAACATGTTTTCATGCCTGAGGGCAAACTAATGCAATATATAAGAAAAATGGTACACCACCATGCCTAAGTGTTGCAAGCCTTTATTACTTATCGAGTTGCCTTCATGTGTAAGCAGACACCAAGTTCTCTGTGCATCAGGGGCATAGGCAGAATTTTTTTTCGAGGGGGGGGGGGGGGGTCGTCTCCTTGATTTGAAGTGGGAGCCGGGCAGGCAGACGTGTTCAGTTGTCATTTTGGGCTCTGTATGCCATAGCAAAAAAAAATTTCGAGAGGGGGGGGGGGCGAGGGAGGCCCGGTGTGCCCCTCTGGCTACGCCACTGCTGTGCATGCCATCTCTTTGGATTGTACTTGCATACTGGCATTTCGAAGTGTATGTGTCTTGCTTTGTGATGAATTTTCGAACTATACTTTCATAATATTTTACTGCTGTGAATTAGTGCTCAGGTTGCATTGTGTATGTTGTTTCATCTGTTCAATAATGAGCATAGGTTTTGTGGTAGATGAAAATGTATAATTTACATTGACATTGTGAATGTTATTGTTTTGATTCTAATAAAGTGCTACAACCAGCATTTATTGTATCATTTGAAGTTTTAAGAATTTGTAATGCATTCAAACAAAAAAGTCCTTGTACATGTAAAAGAAATTGTTCAGGCTCTGATATATAGGTCGTGGTTCTCAGCCATGGATGTTTTGGAGACCCCTTGTGGACTGGTGGAAGTGATGAGGGACCCCTTGCAGTGAGAAGTAAGGAGGGGGGGGTGAGGGCTTATAAATTAGCACAACATGCAGCGTGAAATGGGTGCCTTGCGTTTCTCCGTGGCAAAGAATGATCAAACTGAAGTGCCACGCCAATTCAATATCAACAGCTTGTCACTAAGTTGTGCGATCTGCCGCCACGTTTCAGCTGTTTCTCGCTACGCTTTCTCTTAAAATATGCAAGCCTGGAAAAGCACATGTGGTAGAAAATCGCAGTAAAAGCTTTACAGCCATCTCATGGAAAGCATAAGTCAGCTCCGCCGCAATGCATAACCGTTATGCGGTGAAGCAAAACAAAAAATAGTGGGGGCCGCTGTCATTGGACATATTGTTTCTTCAAAAAAGGCGTATTTTCTTTTTTGTTCGAAGATGCGTTTCGCGGACCCGCAGAAATGGCTTCGCTGACCCCCCCCCCCTTCTTGAGAACCACTGCATGCTACAGATAATGCTTGCGTTACCAGATGGGTTTAACCGATGATTCTTGCAAAACATCATGCAAATAAGCGACAGGCAGTAAACGGAAACAGATAACTGTGATCGAACATTGATGGGTTGATCATTTATCAATGGTAGCATAATTTGTAGATTTGGAATCAACTACAGGTACACGAGGTAGTAGGAGTGCACATGGCACCCACTTTTTTCAGTTTTTATTTATCTGCTGCACTCATGTTCGTGCTATGTGTAATCCTGAATCACGAAAAAGTCAAGTTGTGTCCTGCCGTGTCAAAAATATCCTAATTAAAATGACACCTTATTTTCTAAAGAACAGCTGTTTCACTGAGGCATACAATAATGCCTTTTTTTTAAATAGGTAGTACTGCACAATCTCTTCAGGAGTAGTGCCAACTAGACGCGGACGTTCGCAATACAGAGGCGCAACAGTATTATCTTTTCTATTTTAAGGGAGACATGTATCTCGCGAATTAATGGACATCGTGCTTAACCTTGGTGGACGCCTTCGACATACATTTTAACGGCGGCGTGATACGGAAGAGTAAAGTTAGTTAGTAAAACGTAGCTAGTCTCCGAGTATAAAGCAATTAAATACTGTCTATGACTAATTCAGAAGCACTGTATGTCGTGCTTCAGCGCGCGTAAGTGCTCATCACGCAAATATTCGTCTAACTGCTCAGCGGTGCCGCTGACCCTGCGTGCAGATCGCAACAGCACCTACACGCGCAATAAATGCACATGCTTGTATAGGTGCACGCTAAAATACCCTTGGAACTCTGACATCGACGTATGTAACAAAAATATGCGACATACAGGGGCGTAGCCAGAAATTTTTTTCGGGGGGGGGGGGGGTTCAACCATACTTTATGTATGTTCGTGCGTGCGTACATATGTGTGCGTGCCTATATACGCAAGCAAAACTGAAAAATTTCGGGGGGGGGGTTTGAACCCCCCCCCACCCCCCCCCCCCCCCCCCTTGGCTACGCCCCTGGCGACATATGATGGTCTTCGAACAGCTGAGAACGCACTGCCGACACTTGCAGCTCGCGGCAAAAATAACCAAAACTGCTCCAACAGCACACGCTCGTGGAATACACATACGTGAGTTTCGCTATCTAAAGGTACTTTTCACGCCGGTATGAGCAAATTTTTGGGCGAGCGAGACATCCACGATGTATGGTGAACACACAAGAAACACACGTTTATCATTTCTCTTGCGGCACGACAAACGACGAACAGAAGTCGGAGCTGAAGGTGCTAACGGTGGCCTTCGTGAGTTCATGGCGCCGCGCTAACTATTTACTAGCCTAATCCACGCGCAAACACACGCCGATGATGCAAAAAGGAGACGGCAGCGAGAGAGCACGCGCCAGCCGACCCACGGAGGTCTGGCCGTTTTTAAGTGCAAAGCACTTTCACTGATGATGATGATCTGTCTTCCGAACTCGTTCCAAAGAACCCGCAACGCGTTCAACTTGTTGGCGGCGTTGCGCACGCCCGAGATGGGGCTCAGGTTGTTGTCGAACCACAGTCGATCGCACACCGCGCAGCTATATCCGAAGCTGCGGTCCAGGAAGTCTCGCTTGAAGCGCGCGTCCGGCCAATCGAATTCGAGGGCCCGTGCTCGCTCGCGCATCGCGCGTCCCCGCGCCAGATCGGCTTCGGGGTGCTCGGCTCGCTTCGCACGCTTAGCGCGCGCAGTCACGTGGGGCGTGACGTCGCTGCGCCGTTGCTACAGACGCTCCTCTCCTCTGCTCGCGCCGTTGCTATGGGACGGCGGACACAGGGTCGCTTATAAAGTGCACTTAAAAAAGAAGTAGCAAGCTCCGCCCTCTCGTTGCAAACCACTTTGTAAATATATAAGGCCGTGAAAAGTCAACGAAGCATGCGGTGGTTCTGTGGCATAGTGGTTAGAGTGTCTGCTTTCGGTGCTTGTGGTCATGAGTTCGATTCCTGTGTCGTGTGCGATTTGTATGTGTTGTCATATGTGCGTGTTTACATTGATGTCCATTTTCTAATTACCCCTAGAGATAAGCATTACAGAAATTATTCCGTGAAACGCTGTTCGAGTGCCCAAATTTCTTTTTCGCAGCCGCTTTGTGTGCCGTAGCTGCCGCCACGTCAAGTTGCGCCAGCTATGGAGGATAAAAACAACTAACCGACACATAATGTATAACCTTCGAGATTCCGGGATTGTCACTCGCTAAGTTGATTATTTGAGTATGGCTCTCGAAAACGGTGCCGAATCGACACGAATACCTTGCTGTCGAAGCTTAAGGACGTGAACCTAAAGCAAATAAAAACATCAGTTCGGAGATAACGAGCGACAGCGCGCGCGACGGCCACTTGATAGATTCGAGGTGGGCGGCAATCGCTTTCGGCGGTGCGGCCATGTTTACCGGGCGTGCGTATGCGCAGTTCACACCCGGTATTCTGGTGCAAAGCATTTTGCGTATACCGGTGTGCCGGACAGACTACAGACTGCGTGAATGTGTGCGCGTATGAATGTGCCATTTTCTGTGCTCGATTAATTTTATTTCAAAGCTGTTTCAACGTGATAGCTTTACTCCCTCGGAGGAGTGCTTTCACTCTATCGCAGACGGAGTACTGTACTCCATGAGGAGGCGTTGAATCACTCCCTGTCTAGAGGGAGTTGTTTCACCCCGGAAAAGGGAGTGCCCAGCGGGACAAGCCAAAACTCTCACAAAGGGAGTGCCCCGACGCCCTTTGTTCTGAGAGTGTATAAGCACTGACGAGTGCCGTGCCGTTGCAATTACATCGTTCAGTACAGAGGAACAAAGCTAACAATAATATAATTAAATCATATCCCAGATTGCTGCTCCAATGCGTCAGTATTTTGTCTAAGATGGTCATCTATATTGTATAATTGAAATCGTTCGTTGGCGGGCAAATTTCTAGCCATAAAGGACGTCTAGTGTCATTTCAGCGTGGTTATTTGCGAACATTGTTGATCTTGTCGTAGAATCTTCAACGTGCACTAAATGCCATAGTTTTAAACAGTATTGTGATTTTCGGGGCTTTCGTATGTTGCTTATTCCACGTATTACTCGAACATCTAGTCTTTAGACAGACGACGGACTTATGTCACGAAATATATATCATAGATACTCATAAATCCAACGCGTACATTTTTTTTTTATTTTACGTGATGTTTTATATTTAACAAGCCGATCACATTGAACTCTGACATGCCTCATTATTAACACAAGTGACATGACCAGCGTTCGCACGGGTTCATTTTTAGCCTTCTCGGTCCTTCCTGCTCTGAAATACCAAAAATGAAAGAAATCCTGCGAGCTGATAATGTTACGAAGGTTTTGTTTTAGTCTCAATTAGAATTATACTTATGGCGTCATACCACTAACTATATGCAACGACAAGAGACACCGTTCTCGGGTGAGCACTTTCGGCTGCTTGTGATTACGCAGTTCTCGTTTTCCTGCGCTGTCAGAACCCACAGGCCTCCCTAATCACCCGTCCCAGCTAGCTCTGCGTTTGCCTCAAAGTCTGCGCACGCTAGCCTGCAGAAATAACATTCGCTGACTGCTTCGAAAAGCTGGCCACCAAATGCTCGTGGTAATTAATTAATGCTGCGCAAAGAAAAAAAGAGCGGTCATAACACAGAATATCTCGGCGTGTCTTCTCTGCAAACGTTTTGTGGTTAGTGTTGGTTAGAGAGGCAACTAGCACTAACTAGCGTCACGTGCTACGTGACGCCAAGAGGCAAAAAAAGAGTGTTCCACACTCGCCGCCACGGCTGCGATTGGCGCTGACTAACACTCCTAGGTTTAATCAACATATATACCCCAGAAAGTGGACGGGAGGATGACCGCCGCCGTAGCTCAGTGGTAGAGCATCGGACGCGTTATTCGAAGGTCGCAGGTTCGGTCCCTGCCGGCGGCAAGTCACCTTTTCGTCCACTTTACTTTCTTCACATTTACATTCTAAATACTACAGATAACACCCCCTGTACATTCCTTGGCGTTATTGTCTGTTAGTTCTCATTAATATTTGTCTAACAAAGATAAACGAGCCCTTGAAAAATCATAGCTTTCCTTCATTCATAGCGAGGGTCTCGTCCTGGCAGACTTAATGCCTTCAGGTAGTATGCGAGGGATTATTGGTCAGCTGCCAACTCGTAAAAAGTTCACGTGCTACGTGACGCCAAGAGGCAAAAAAAGAGTGTTCCACACTCGCCGCCACGGCTGCGATTGGCGCTGACTAACACTCCTAGGTTTAATCAACATATATACCCCAGAAAGTGGACGGGAGGATGACCGCCGCCGTAGCTCAGTGGTAGAGCATCGGACGCGTTATTCGAAGGTCGCAGGTTCGGTCCCTGCCGGCGGCAAGTCACCTTTTCGTCCACTTTACTTTCTTCACATTTACATTCTAAATACTACAGATAACACCCCCTGTACATTCCTTGGCGTTATTGTCTGTTAGTTCTCATTAATATTTGACTAACCCCAGTTAGTGTAGCGATTCAACCGTTGGTTTCTTTATGGTGTTTAACGTCCCTGAGCGACTCGGGCTATGAGAGACACGGTGGTGGAGGGCAGGCGATAAGTGCAACCGCCTGGGGTTCTTTAACGTGCACTGAGATCAGACATTACACGGGCCTTTAGAATTTAACCTCCCTCGAAATGCGGCCACCGCTGTCGAGATGCAAATAAATGGAAGACGCATTCCCAGAAGGAGCCGCTAAGACAACGACTGTCACGAAGGAGGCTTCGACCACGTACTGAAAGGTTTACGCAAAAGTTCTACCTAAAGATGTGACAACGATGCATTAATAAAAAAGAACATATTGAAGAGATAGTGCATACCTTTGTTTGATAAGGTCAATTTGTTGAATAAACTTAAGGTGGCTTTTATCACACGAACTGATAAAGCAACCTGCCTGTGGTATTCTTTTTGCCAGCCTTTATGGCTAGCGCGAGGTGAGAGCGCTGGCTGCTTTCAGTTACCAAATGAGTTCAAATAGCCCGACCTTTCCCCTTCATGACCCCTCAATTTCGGTGTAACCGCCCACTATATACGCGACCACCTTGGAAGTTGTAAATATCCCTTCAGAAAGAAGCATGTGTTCCCCATAAGGTGGCTTCAACCACATATGGTATATTACAGAGAACAATGATATAATGAGTTATCTGATGACGACACAGAAAAACAACAAACAAAAAAGAGATGTTTTATATTTCTCCAAGTATAGTGTGAACGGTCGCGCCAGTCATAGACTTTTTCATTTCTTAAGCTCAGAAATTTCGGTGATTCATGGCTAAAGTGGCGGCGCAGAATTTTCTTGGATCTTATAGGTAGTGCTCTATTTCAGAAGAGCTGGGTTGTCAGGTCTGTAAAGCGGGCTTCGGTAATATTGAGTTTATTTCTAAAGGCCGTGTAATTTAACATTCTCTAAAATGACACAAAACGGTGGGGGCGCCATAAATTAGTAAGACGCCGTGCTGCAACCTGAATGGAGTTACCGATAATCGACCTACACCGCAAACGAGCACCGAGTAGTGGTGCAGTGCGCACTAGTACGTTTACCGTGCTTCGAGACGCCAGAAACGAGAGCTTCATTAACTTCTCATTAACTTCTTTGTCAAAGAAAAAAACTCCTTTCGGTGAGTCGCTTAGCTCTATTGAATGGCAATTCTCGAGTGCCGAGTAAAAAGCGCAAGTCGGCAGCGACAATAGCTGAAACGAGAGAAATCGTACTGTGTGGCTCTCTCTGCTCCAGATAACATCAGGTTCAAATTAGACAGTCGAGAAAATCGGTCCCGTAGCTGCGCACGCGGAGAGTCAGGTTTATTGATAGATTTGTGAGACCCCTTGTTCTTCTCACTTCAGAATGATGTCTCTTGCAGTGAAGGTGACTTTTTTTTCAAAAACAAAAAATAAACAGAAAAACACTGATTTGCGTATTCTTAAATACTGGATAGCGCGGATTCGACGCAGGACGTAGAACGAACACCGATGCACAGCACAAGCGCTTGTTCTGTGCATCACTGTTCTTTCCTCGTCTTTCGTCGAAATGTGCTATCCAGTATTTAAGATTATGAAACAACTAGCTGAGCAACATACTTTTTTGAGTTGATTTGGTTTTTCTTGCGCCTTTAACCGACCAGGAGTCACAGGTAACATGAATTTCGGTCGCAAAGATACGCTACTGCTTGAGACATTGATATCTGGGAACCGCAAACCAGGAATCGGCTGTTTCTGGGGCTGCGGGTATTCACCATTTACTGAATGACCCCTTGTCCTCTGTTATAGACCGCTAATGATTGATGAAGGCTATGCCGTCTTTGTCGATATAAGTAATGACAGCAGATTTAAAGGTGATGGCTCATATCGGAAGCCGTCATGGTGGTTTAGTAGTTGCAGTGCTCGGCTGCCGACCCGAAAGAGGCGGGTTCAATCCCGGCTGCGGTCGTCGCATTTCGATGGCCGCGAAATGCTAGAGGCCCGTTTACTGTTCGATGTCAGTGCACGTTAAAACACCAGGTAGTCGGAATTTACGGAGCCCTCCACTACGGCGTGCCCCATAATGATATCGTGGTTTTGGCGCTTAAAACCTAAGATATTATTATTATTATTATTATTATTATTATTATTATTATTATTATTATTATTATTATTATTATTATTATTATTATTATTATTATTATTATTAGTATTATTATTATCATTATTATTATTATTATCCAAGCGAACTTTGTATTCACTGAACTGTGGTGGCGTTCTAAAATTCCTCCTGACGGGCCACACCTACCAAAGAAATAATAAATAAAACAAAAGTTTTCTTTCCGAGGCTTGGGTTTGAACCCGGGCCCCAGCAGTTCGAAAACATGTGCTTTGAACACCAGGCAGGCCACGCGCCCTTTTCTTTATTTACTGCCTGGCTAGGCCACGCGCCCACGCTTGCCCAATGTGAACTGAACTGAAGCTTCTGCATGCGTTCTACCGAGGTTGCAAAAAAAAAAAAAAAAAAAAAAAAAACGGGGAAGCAGTACATTTACTATGGTCACTTCATTGCTGTATTTCGTGATGGCGGACTCAAACCGACCTGCTGGACAGCGCGTAAGGTCAATATCAGGAATTGCACATTTGAGCAAATTCCGACTCCGAGAAAACAGAATTCCTAAACAGCGTTTCCATGATCGCGTGCTGCTCCTTTCGTTGGGCGTTCTACAGACTGACAAATGTGTGGAAAGAACATGAAAGACGCCAGAACGATTCAGCCCGAAAACAGCATTCTGGAGGCGGCCGCTGCCTTTATAGAAAGAATGAAAGAAAGAAAATCGGTACGTCAAGAACGTCCACGCTCAGGTTCGCTTCCCCATTTCCCCGATCGGGGAAGGGCTCCTGAATTAATAATAATAATAATAATAATAATAATAATAATAATAATAATAATAATAATAATAATAATAATAATAATAATAATAATAATAATAATAATATCATCATCATTGTTGTCCTTGTCGTCGTCGAGAGTACGCTCTACGTAATACTCATTCTGGTATCATAAACGCTACATACGCCGAGCAATACACCGCACGCAACCGACGTTTCACCCTAAAACTACAATTCGACATGAGGGCGTCAGAATAGCTCCTTTTTAAGCTGCAATACAACACGTGTCATGTAAGCGTATAAGCAAGGCGATAGTACGGATACAAAATTTACACTGCGCACTATTTAGGAATTGCCAGTCAGTTATACAGTGGAATAGCGAAGACATGGTGTACACGTGGCGTACAGAATTTTGCCCCACGAGTTGTGCATATTTAGCAACGCAGCAGAAGTCACGATGTCAAGCGACGTCTACACTGAATTTCTACGCCTCATAAAGAACGGCCCTGCCGCTGTCGCAAAGCAGTGCCTCGCGTGAAGGACTTCAAATTTGCATATAGAAATCCTGCTTTCTCATATGTCAGACGTGCAATAGAAATAGACTTTTGTTTCTTTTTATCGTTCACGCTTCGGATTGAACTAGGTCAGGCCAAATGTACACGCGACAAATCTGCGTGCTAGGTTTGCATACGAACGACGTCATTGCGAATGCACTTCGCTCTTTCACGACAGGCCTCGTTGACTACAAATGAATGGCGAACTCCGGTTCCGCCGCGACCTTTCTGTGTCTCTCATTGGATGACGTTCATGCAGCGTAAAAACGCTAAAGCAAGACCAGTAAGAGACTGCACTGCCATATGCCCGTGTACCACGATGACGTATATGATAACAAAGCTGCAAAACATAATGGGGAGCTTCCGTATTTCGTCAGAGTGAAAGCAAGTTACAGAGCCGGCAAACACTTACTAAACAAAAGCCCGGGCGAATATTAGACTGCATGTTGCAGCTGCAATAGGGAGACAGTGGAGGACACGAAGAAGGTCGGCACTTGCACTACTTTGGCAAGAAAAAAAAAATCACACGGTCCCTTACGCGTTCGCCTAAGACGACTCCAAGGCGAAAGCCATGTTGTTGTTGTTCTTTTTCCTCTTAGTCGATTATATTAACCCTTATCACCTCCTCCCCATACACCCCGAGAACCTTCTGCAATTGACGTGGTTTTGCACTGACTCTGCAATATGCCCACCTTTGACCAAGCGACGATGTCCTGCAATGTGATGACGCCATGAGGTTGTCACAAATCTCAGCTATCTGTAAAGTCACGATGACGTCACATGTGGACGTCATCGCTTGGAGAAGGTGACGTGAGTTTTCGGAGAGAGCCTTTCGAGACTTTACGAGATCCTTGCTAGACTTTGCGGCTTCGCAAAGCCTCGGGCAAGTCTCGCGGACGGGATCGCCAGCATAGCCACTTAAAGCGTTCGCCTTAAAACTCCCTGCGTGCAGCTTGAAATATATTTAATAGGATACTGACAGCCGATGACAACCGAGTTCGACAAGAAATTTTGGCTGCCCTAGCAGTTGATGTTAGACAAGCAAACAGTGTGGTCGTTGATGTCGCAGGTATCGCCCTGTTTGTTAAAGAGCCCCTAAACAAGCTCTGAAAATATAAAGGACGAGCGCGTTATTCTTTCCTGGCGTTTCCCGTGTTTTCGGCACGATTCATGACGCCAGCACTCTGCTGACGCGATGTCATGAGGAAATAAAGCTCTCAGTTGGTACATACATGAGAGATATCAATTGTGAGGTATCTTCTACCCTGCTTTACCACGCAGACGCACACTAGTGCTGCCTTGCGTCATATGACTATCGTGCTCGATCAATTCATTTCACTTCATTTTGCGCGTATTCGACTGCTGAACTGGGAATAACGGCGTGTAGCTGAACAGCGCGAAATACTGATAGGCTCAACGCTTAGTGGAGGCATTGTCCACATATTTACGAAGAAATAAATGGCGAGGGGCAGATAGCGCCTGTAGTAAGCGTAGTAAAGGCGAGAAAGAAATCACTCTCTCGTTTTTGAACTAGGAATGGTTTAGAAGCCCTTTAACTAAGTGCTTGCTCATGCGCCTTCTAAGGGCAATATCCACGTTGGCCCTTCAGTACAAATATATCACTCTTCCAAAATATAATGTGAATGATTAGTACCAAATATTACTTGATTTCTAACAACACATTCATTTGAGTTCTTTGCTCCACCATAATGTTATAAATATTCGAATCGAAACATGAGCGTACGCCTCATTCACCTCCATCGCACCGGAAATCTATTAAGGTCTTATTTAAACTTTTTTCGTGGGAGTGACCTATTGGATAGGCTATATAGTACATCCACTCAGCACCTTGCTTTTGCAGTTTGTTTTCGTGCCTTTTTTTCCTCTCCACACTTCTTAACATCTTTCTTTCCCCCTCCCCCTAGAGTAAGGTAGCAAATCAGACATTGCAATTCTGGTTGATCGCCCTGCCTGTTCCTCATTTTTGTATTTCCCTTTCTAACCATTAGTCGTAATCCTAAAGGAAATTATAATTTTGGCGTGACCTCCTCCGCTTGATTGTCATCCCAATAATAACGCGATACGCTTTAAAAAAACAAATACTTCCTCTTACTGAGTTGCCGTACTGCTCTTTCATGTCTCTGGCTTCTCCCTCACCACTGATGGAACATACAAAGGCTTTAGCACAATTAGTGTTTCAACTAACTTCAGTTCAGAAAAGAATGCGCCAAAATAATAGGCCTGTCATTCTGTACACTAGCGGAACAATTAGCGACGGCGGCGGCTCGCTGCTCATACATCTTTGTCGAGCGCGTGCAAGACTGAACGAGCAAGAAAAGTCATTAGCTGGGCCATGGCGCATGAACAAAAAAAAAAGTTGTACACGGGTAAAGTTACACGTGTGCCACCAGAGTGTGGACGTTGTTTTCGGAAGTTTGTATGCATCTGCCTGAGATGATTATATCACCGGCGTAAACATCCCATTTGCCCCGTTGGCAATGATTACCAATATTTATTGTTTCCGTGAAGTTGTTCTTGCCGTGTAAAGACCGGAAGCAGCCTCAATGTGTCAATATCACTATTTCCTTGCACTGTCCCGTTTTTCGTATTAGGGGATGGAAGGAAGGATCGCCAATAAAACGAAGTGTTTTCAACAGACAGGGATATATTCCGTCGTTTGTACTAAATCATCGTTAACTTACACCAGAGTTGCCAGGTCCGTTTATAATAAGGGGATTTGTGCATATTTTTTCACCTAGTCGCTTGGGGAACTTTCCAGTCGCTTGTCGCCTTTTATTTTTTTCTTAGTGGGGGGGGGGGAGCTTATTCTCGGCTTTCCTAACACTATAGTTATTTCAGTGTTCATCACGTTAGCCAATATCTTATTTGTCGATGAGTTTGTGCAGTTGAGCGCTGATGGGATACATACGTTGGGGGAGTCAACAAGTAACTTTATTCGTGCAACGGCAAACGTGCAATGAACAGTGTTGACCCTACCCAGGAGACTACGTTAAACAATTCAATATGTACTTTCGTTCATGCTTACGCATATATGCCGATGTATCTTCGCTGTACAAAATAATTAAGGCAATTCTCAGTGCGGAACACATTAGGTGCCAGGACTATCGTACGCTGTCATATCGTCGCTTGGCGTGACGCAGTCAGAACAATGTATAACATAGCCAGTTATAGCATAGCCATGTATAGCGTAGCATAGTATAGCATACTATTGTATAGTAGAAAAAGGGGGTGGGAAAGGGAAGTGAGGTGGAAGAACAAGGGAGAGGGTAATGCAAGACATAGCGATGTATGATACCACGCAGGTATACATACTATGCTCTACACTCCCTTCCAATTGTGGAAGGGAGTGTAGAGCATAGTATAGCCGTGTATAGAACAGTATAGCAATGATGTAGAAAAGTGAAGTGAGGGTGAGGTGTGACGTGAGCGTGAGGAGGAAGAGGATAAAGCGTAGCACAGCGATGTATAGTACAACAAGGCGATGGTAAAGGGAAGTGAAGGTGACGCAGAAGGAAAGGAGAAGGGAGAGGATAAAGCCTAGCATAGCCATGTGTAGTACAGTACAGCAAGGGGTGGGAAAGCGAAGTGAGGTTGAGGAGAAGTGATGTAAGGTTGAGAGGGAGGGAAGTGAGGAGGGGGAGGGTAGATCATAGCATAGCCGTGCATATTATTCTAGAGCAAGGGAGTGGAAAAGGGAAGTGAGGGGGAGGAGGGGAGGAGGGCGCAACTGTACCAAAAATGAAGGTTTGCTTTCCCGCCATAGACACCAAGCATGCGTTTGGAACGCTAGCGCGCGCTTGCGCGCGTGAACGCGAGCGTCGCTGAAGGGCAGGCGAATCACTGCTCCGCACTTCCTACAGCTTTCACGTCGAGTGCAACTGTATACAGTTTTCTTCTTCCTTTCACACTTGAGTGGCTGTTTTATTACAACTAAGAATATTTTCAAGAATCATAAAATTCTTAAAATTCCACATTTTCGGGAGGGAGGGGGGCACTTTTAGGGGCGAAGCTCCTTAAGGCGGCACCCGTTCGTCCCTCGTAGTCGTAGTCGTAGTAGTCGTAGTGCGTAACCAGTCTTACGCTTTGACCTCCAAGGTGGTGCCGGTTGGAGATTTTTCCTGTGCGTTGTTGAACAATAAAAAATTCGCAGCGTGCGCGTTAACTAAAAGCCGAATTCTTCTGTCTCTCATTCCCCATTAGCAGCCATCGGCATGTTCCAGTAGGAAACGTTAGTAGAAGTAGAAGTGTAAGTGTTAGCTAAAAGCCGACTTCTTCTGTCTCTCGTTCCCATTAGCAGCCATTGTTTACCTCCAAGGTAGTGCCTGGTGAGATTTCTCCTGTGAGTGATTAAACAATAAAAATTTTGTTCAAAACGCCGTTGATTGATGAAATAAACCAACGAAAGACGCCAGATGTTTTGTAAAAGCAAAACGAAAGAACGCCAGATGTTCCTAAAGCAAAACGAAAAGACGCCAGCTGCTTAACGAAACACGCCAGATGTTTTCTAAAGCAATGGTTTTCTAAACAATGAAAATTCACAGCGTACATGTAAAATTAAAGTGAGCTGCAAGTCGTCATAACTCATCGAACCTTTAGTATAAACGCGCCCGATCTCACGTCGGTGATGATGTACTGGGCAGAATTCACGGAAGATTCACGGTTTACCGATGAACCTCCGCAGCTTCGCCCACTCATCATCATTCACTCCGTGGTTATGCTGTGATTTTTTGGATGACTATTTGGTTGTTAGCTTGGTAGCCGCTGGCAACTCTGTTATACACTTCTGCTACCCTGCTAAACCAAGTGTCATTTAACTGCCTGTGTCATTTGCAACGAAAAATGCTGCCTACGACGCTGGCAGGAATCGGTGTGGCAACACTAAGTGAAAGTGTTATTTTGTCAGCAGTGAGCGACTAGACATTGTCAACAACTGCTACAAGGGCAGTTAGTGATTTCCCTAAGAGCAGAGGACTGGACTCCAAACTGTAGCGAAACCACTATACTACGTGGTTATTGCATATACGTACGACTTCATCTTCCCATCATCACCCTTCACCCTTTCTTTCCCTCTTCCCTTCTCCTTTGAGCACAGTAGCAGGCGAGAGCGCACCAGCTCAGGCCGACCTCTCTGCGTTCTAACAAATTCACTTCCTGTCTAAAACCGTCCAACTACTGTCGCCGCGGAGAAAGCTGTCACTTCATACCGCTCCTTGAGTGTAAGTGTACTAGCGGCAGAGCGATTTGCGGAAGTGCCGCTACTAAACGTAATTACATTTCCTGCATACTTACGCCTGACAAGACAAAGAGCCGACAGCACAGCGCATTGTGATCTGTTTCTTTTTTTTGTGTCTCCCAATCCCTCATATCATGCCTTCGCGTCACCGTGTCTCCAGCTAAGTATATGCTTACGACTATATTAGGTGAATGGCTCAACCCCATTGTAACCCCGATCATTCTAGTTAGCTGCCGCGCTTACAGCACGATATATTGCTGTAGGCGATATTGTGGCAGTAGACGAGTCCGCTGACAGACTAAGCTACTTAATACTCCGGATCTAGGGTCGAAGCCACTGCTACATTAATTTTAGAAGGCAAAAATGTGTTGCTCCACACGACAAGTGGAAATACAAGAATGCCTTCTGCTTTGTTTTCAATGGGGAATCCAACCCAAGGAAGAAAGGAAGAAAGAAACAGGCGGAAGGACAGGGAGGATAACCAAAAAAAAAAGACGCTGCGAAAAAAAAGAAAAAAAAAGAGAAGTAGATTCCAACACTGCTTAAACTATTTCACTAAGCCCGGTTGTCCTTAAAAAAAAACGCGACAAGGCTTTCAAAGCCTTCTTTGCTGAAGACGGACTCGTCCAGTGTTCCAGGACCCTTTCTTCCGACAAAGGGCGATTATGAGGTTTGTCTAACGAATTGCAGAGTTCTTTCCTTGGCGCCTGGGTTTCAATTCGAACCGAGCTAGTCAACTTACACATGCAACACCTTACCAGAACTCATGATGGGTAAAATCATCGTTGAACGCACAAACTAATTTTTAAAAATATACATACTAACCACCATTTACAGAACGAATGTTATATTTCTATTATCATATGCGATTACATCAAATGTGTAACAATTGATTTTCATAGATTTTGCTCATGTGTTTTGTCGCAGGTATGAACAGGACACATACGCAGATTTTGAAGACCGTTTAGTGCAATTTAGCTTGTTTACGAAGCTGCATGAATCTTCTCAATTTATTTTTCATTCGTTTCTTGTTAGCTTTACACGACATTGAAGAAAGAGTAGGTGGCTTTACCTCCAGTACGCTAAGAGTGCATTTAAACAGGCTTTCTGGCACCCGCCTCAAAGAAGCAACGAAGGACTGGCACCAGCATCAAGTGTAGTTTGCTCAAAAAATTCTCATACGGAATGAGCTTTCACTCGTTCTCCTGGACACCAAGTACTTTTATTGCGATAGCAATTATATGGACAGTCTCGGCTGGATTTTGCCGTCGCCGTCGCCGCCGTCATGCACCGCATATGTATAAGTATGTATATATATATAAAAGCCCCAAAGAAAAATAATTCAGAAAAATGCTTCCGAAGTGCGGTATCGAACCAGGGACCTGTTGCTCCGCAGCGAGTGGCGTTATCCACTACGCCACGAAACGCAGATCCTCTACGTAGCTAACGGCGAGCGTTATATACACACCCTTTACCGCTGGACGGACTCAGAGACGGCAGGCGATAATAAGCGTTTCTTCATTACCAGCGAGATGGCGCTAGGAGCCCGACGGGCGCATTTAAAAGTCGTCGGTGAGCTCGTTCGCTTCTTCTTATTTTTGCGCATGGGAGAACCTTGCCCTTCCGCTGTCTGCTCGTGCGGTTTTTCTCGTGGTGAGGGGAAGAGGGATGTTTCAAGCTTTCACCGTGATGTCCGCGCTCATGTTACGGAGCGTACGAATGTCACTCGAGCTCAGGGATGCCGCTAAACGAACAAACAGAAGATGAGCGCGAACTATCAAGTGTCACAGCTCGACACTTGAAGCACGCTAGTTTCCTTCGCTGCTTCGGCCGCCTTTGCAACAGGAGCGCTGTTCAAATTGAGAGTATCCATTGGCGAGCCTCACTTCATATAGAATTAATTTCTTGCTATCGCATTCATTGCTTCGCCCTTGCGGCGAAACTGTGACTTTTTTTCGTAGGTGCGAATGGTGTATCAGATTTTGTGTTTGGCAACCATTACCAGTAGTGCAAGGTTCTTTGTTATGAGTAACACCTTGGGTCGTGTGAACTTCGATAATACAGGCACGTACACGACGGTCAAAGAAAATTCCGTTACGCGTAACCGGCTACCAACGCGCGCCCAGACAATTAACTGATAATTTAGTGCACGTGTACGTTGGTCGATGGCAATCAGTGTCCCAGTGTTCGACGCTGTGCTCGTAATCGGTTTTGGTGGTTCTGAGGAATCGATTTTCGATGTGAGCTGCCGACCAATATGCGTCGTTGGTACGAGCCATCTCTTTGGATGTTGAAAGCGCTCCCGCACCAAAAGCGATATTAGCCTTTTGCGTGGAGGACACTGTAGGCAGGGTTTTGGGTCGTCTTGAAAAGTAGCCAGAACTCAAGCAAAAATACCCGACGTAGCCACGCCATCTAATTTTCTTACCAAATTTACAACCAAAGAACTGAAGGGGCGTTGTTAGTACATTTTTTTTTTATTGTTGAATAATAACAGCATTTTGAGTAAGCGATACCAAAAACAGAAAATTACAATGTTGTCCCTCTTGCTAAGTGTTGAAACCACAGATAAATTGGAAATAAACGAATAAATTGTAATAAATGCAGTGCGCCTCCATTTAGTTATAATGTAGAATAGATAGAGTGCTTGCCAGATACAGAGTAGTTTTGGAAATTTTTTTTGCCAACAAGTCAGTAGGAACATTCTACGCTGAAGCAGCTTTTTCTCATACCGAATTTGATTATATTTACAAAATATCCAGTATGGCTTCAGATACTAAAGTCTCTTTTAAGATGAACAGCCCAGTATCATGTTATTGCGGTTCCGTATTTTTGTCAAGTTCACTCGAGAACACGCGCTGTGCATCACTATTAGAAACTTGCGCGTAGCATCAGAATAGAAAGTAGACAGCGTTAGCAGCGTGCCAGCCACGCGTTTGGCAACATGTGCGCAACATCGCTACTCTGTGTTTGCAGGGGCACCACTCGTTGCGTTGGGGTGCCTTCTAGCGCACCAGCCTACTGGTGGAGGGAAGACGCGCGCACGCATCGGCTGGCACAACAGAACTGATTGCAGATTGTGTATTTTTGCTGCCAATAACTTCAAAAATTTCCTACTTAACGCGCCAGAACAGAAGTTCAAAAGTAGCCAGAAATTAGCCTCGGAGTCAACCGCAAGTTTTCACCGCCAGATGGGGTCGTAACGTAGCCAAGTTGGATCAAAGTAGCCCCTACGGAAACCGTGATTAAAACCTGATTCGCGTATACAGGTGCATGTGCATGGGCAGCCAAGCTATGTTCAAGACAGGTATTGCATGGTGATGAATTTCCACTCCCATGAGGCACGCAGGTGATACATTGAAGCAGCTCCTCTCGAAATAGAGCCTATTAATGAATAGAACCTTAAAACCGTAGAGCACTGCACAACAGAATCTTTACTGGTGAGTAGCTGACATGACCCGCTGTGTAGATAGTGTAGATAAATTGCACAAAATAGCAGTATTCACATAAATATGGTTGCTTCAAGTGTAACATTAAAAAAAGTAGGTAGTCCTGACTTGCCCTCTTCTTTAGCCCCTCTCCCAAAGTACAATTTTTGTTCGCTTGATATGTCGACGAAGTATGTTTAATGTGGTGCAAAGTTCTTTCATTTATTTTTTTCGTCATCCGAAGATTAGTAAAGGCGTGAAAAGAAAACGACTCGCTTGAGACACCATGCATCCTGGGCATAGCGAGCTGCAACGCTATCGTAATTTTGCTCCAGGTGAAGGAAATATCGTCTGTGGTAATGCTGAAAAATAAAACAACCACATTTCGACTTCATTTGTTAATTACCCACAGAAAATTAGTCTTACGCATGTGTATGTCTGTTAGGTTGTTAAGGTTATTTCTTACTAGCGGTATCTTTGTATCTAGAAATACTGACCGTCGATTTATTTATTCGTTATTAGTGGTAAATGTTCCAAAAGAGCAAAACAGCGGAGTCATAAGCATGCTCACGTCACAGACGCCTCATCTATGCATATTTTCACGTATGGGCAACAACCCATTGCATCATAGCATGGAGGAAAAAGATATTTTTCTTGCTCCTTGCATCAGAGCGAGAACGCCGATGGTATCAAATTGCAGCGTTGCAGCAATCTATAGCCTTAGTTCAACACTGGCTTTCGGACATCGCAGCACTTCCGGCAAAATGATGCGCTGCGCAGCCAGACGACCGCCAGAAAGAGGCCATCGTTCGCCAAGTACACTAAGGTAGGAAGGAGATGGAGAGGGCTGGAAAAGGCAGACCCGCAAATGCGTACCGTCGTTAGCGGAAGCTGGTCCATAACGGTAGCCACGCACTTACGGCTGAGTGTCTCCCTCTCTCTCTCTCATTCAACCCTGTCTAGCCTACGCCGACTGGTTGCAGCGTGGCTCCTATAGAAATCACAGGCTCCCCTTGATTCCTCCTCGCTTGATCAGACTCCCTCTCGACAGGAAATGCCTGCACGCTACTGCGAGTTGCTGCTTCGGATTGCGGGCGAGACGAGATTCGGTGAAAGCGTAATATATATAGAAGGCTGGGTGCCCGTAAATGGCTGGGCGGAAACGCTTGGCCGATTGAGATACGACGCCCACAGAATTTCAGGAATCGTTCCCCATCGTCGATAAGGCTTTGCTAGCCATTGCTTTCGGATGAGACCAATATATTTTCTTAATACTATGAAAGCAAGTCACGTAGGCAAGAATGGCTGAAGCTGAAAAAATAAGTACTCGAATAAAACAACAGGAAAGAAGAAAGAGAGCGACTGGCAATATGCAGTAGCGGGTCAGTACGTCGTGGTTTTGTGTTCTTCCGCACCAGCAACATTCAAACATCCGATGGGATTCCGCGGATCGATGTGGCCTTCCATTAATGATTACAAGGTCACTTCTCGATGCGCCAACGTGTTTTAATTGGGCGGAATATGAATAGGCGCACGTACTGCGTTTTCTGTGCGCTTTAAACAACCTCGTGCGGTTAGCATTGTATCTCAGTACTCCACTATACTGTGAATCTCATACGCCACTGTTTCATTTCGGGACGTTAAACTGTAGAATTTGTTTTTACAACGCTGCGCTTCACATTTCATTCAACTTCGCTGCATACACTTAATGTGCGAACAAGTTAGCCTGATTGCGTTTCCGAACACTAATTACTGCGTGTAAAAATAAATGAAGGAAGCGGTCTATAACCAAGCTGTAAAGTGCAAAGAAAACGTATGCGTGGATAAGAATGAAGGAAAATAGAATCTCGCGATAGCTTAACACGTGGTATGCTCTTGTCTACTAAATTGCACCGGCCTATTACAGCACATTTCTTGTGGTCGAGGTTTGCCGTGTGCCGTAGATTAAAAAGAATATCATCATCATGAACCGGCACGCGCTCTCTTCGTCCTCTTCTTCATTGTCTTCTGCTTCGCTCCCAGAACACATGCGCCGATTTGTCCGGCGTGGCATGCAATAACTCTAATGGGTGAAAGCACGAATACAGAGAGAGACAGAAAGAAAGAGATAGAAAAAAATAGAAGGATCGAAGTTCTTGGCGAAAAAACTTTCTTGGGAAGGCGAGATTCGAACCCACGAACCACGATCAGAAGCCGAGCATTCTATCCACTCGGCTATCCAGGCAAGCTAGCATAGCATCGCGTAGCATTGTGTAGTATAGTAGAGAATATCAGTGGGGTGGGAAAGAAAATTGAGGGTAAGGAGGAAGGAGGGAGTAAAACATAGTTTAGAAAAAACAGAGAGAAAGGAAGAAAGAAAGGAACGACAGAAAGAGGAAGAAACAGAGAGAGAAGCAAGGAAAGAAGGAGAAAGGAAGATACGAAGAGTGAGAAACAAAGAAATAGATAGAGAGAAAAAGAAAGAAAGAGCAATAATCAGAGACAAAAAAATAAAAAGACAGCAAGCATAGCCATCTATAGAATGGTATAGCAAGGGGTGGAAAACAGAGAGGTGAGAGGATAAAAGCCTAGCCAAGCCAGGGCCAGCTAGGTGTACATCAGCTCTGCTGCAACCCAGCCTTGTGCAACTTGGTGCAAGCTACGCTAATTTTTATAGCGACGTTGGCTTATATCACACGATCATGCCATATAGCCCATCCCTGTTTCAACATCAACTCGCGTCGTACGCCGCTGGTGATTCATGCTTGGCATTCGTCGCAAGGAAACAGTGTAAGGGGGGGGTGGCAAACAATGTGTCCTTGTCTCATGTGCACGCTGAAATTTCGCCGTGGATAGTTGCCAACTAACCCAACTTTCAGCTTTGCTGCTACACCCGCTTGTAAGGAACGACTATTCTGGAACAGGGCTGCGATACAACGCCCAGCAAAGCAGAAAACTGGGCAAGTTGGTACGGATTCATCATTACCTTTTGTTGTGAGCGCTTGTGTTGGATTCTTCTCTGTGTCTCCGTCTGGAGTGCGCGCTCTCCGGTAATGGCGCCATTTCTGTTTAACTGAACCCCGCAGTCGCGCAAGCTTGCGTTGCGGCAGTGCATAGTATATTGTACATGGCTTATACACATACTGGCTTGCAAACAGAGCGTCAAGCCTTCGCTCTTCAAAATTTCAACTTATATTGTGGTTATGGCTGTAGACACAGTACTTGCATTACCGCGCACTTTCCTTGAGCTGAAAGCACCGGCTGATGAATTCACTATTCTGTCGTCCACACAGGAAGAACAACGCAAAAAACGGGTTCCAAGCTTTGACAAGGGAAAAGCTGATAAATTCAGTGAACGTTTCTGAAAAGCAAAAGTTCTATGGACACAAGAACACCGAGGGACGCAGTGGAAGTACACGAAATACAGTTAGTTATATGTTATTTACATTTTGATAAGGGTAAATTGTCTTGCATACTCATCGTTTTTATTTCGACCTATGTGAGGAGAACGTTTCCGAGATGGTATTTCAGACACGTAAGAAACGAAAAAAAAAAGAATGGTTTCCACGAGTCCATCTTTATGTTCACAGAAGCATTACTGCTTCCGCCAACTTTGGCAAGAGTGTGGGATACATAGCAGGACCTTTAATCGGATTTTGTAACGTTTAACAGCGCTTGTACACTGAATTGATAAAAGTGAGCACAAGAAATAAGACGGTTGTGCAAACATCGGCAACAGTTTTCAGATATCGAAATGTTGGAACGTTGCGTGGAACGTGGCGGCCATGCGAATAAATAGTAAGTACGGGCCAGAAATATAATTTTCTGCGACACTTTCTTCGCTATTTGAATGCACCATAAATCAGAGGGCTTACACCATGAAATTGGCTTTTCCTTCTATATAGACTCACTCGGCTCGAAGAAAGGCAGTAGACGTAGTTGACCATGCGTTTTCTGTCCAACTTTGCATACATTTATATAGACCCAACTGTTCGCATATTCGACTCAGTATTTGCTTGCCCACATAAATCACCTCCACAGTGGTCGGCACTATGCTCCCTTCTATGCAATTTACTTCGCGAACAATTGCCCCAATAAAGTAGATATACGCTAAGCTTCTCGCGCGGCATTTCTGGATTTCAGCGTTCGGGACACTTACGAAACACTGGCAACTGTTCAACCTCAAAATGTTGGGGAGCTCGTAATGACTTTTGATTTTGATTTTGATGTCGAGGTTCAACTATGGGCTGTCCAGAGGGCCCACGATGCGGCGGTTGGGCTTGGCCTGACTGTCCCAACGTGGGAGCGGCCCGCTGCGCGTTGAGTCGTGCACCTCAGGACTTATAATAAAGTTTCGCATCCATCCAACGAGATGTCGCTTCCTTGCAGTGTTTGCTAATGTGTGGTCGTCAGGCAGAGTTTATGTCTTTGTGTTGATCTGAGAGACTGTGTGAGAGAGAGAAAGAGGTAAAGGAAAGACTGGGATGTTAACCTGAACAAGTCGCCGGATGGCTACCCTATACTCGGCAAGGGAAAAACGAGTATACAAGAATGAAAGAGAATGAAAGATATGCACATTTCATCATAGCGTCTACAAAGTCATGAAAATGATAGGGCCCAACTGATAAAAAAAAAACATCGCCTCATCTGAATCATGAGCCTCCTTTACTTGCACTGCTAACCTCCAGCATTCCTCGAGCTATAATTCTAAGCGCACTACATGCATCCGTCCTAGCCGAAACTGACAGGACGGACGCTTGGGTATAACGCAATGTCCGGTCATCCTGTGTCCTCTAGTTGTACACCGCTGAATTAGTTTATATTTGCTAGTGCATGTCAACCGATAACACCTACAACATGCCCTTCATTTTTTCCGTCAGTAGAAATACAGAGGACCAAGAATTATACAGCTAGTTTTCTGGAGCTGTGCTCAGACAAATACGGCACTTCAACAGAGCATTTGGGAACATTCTTCAGGTTGGTTCCACTGTAGTACACTCTAAAAAAAAAAAAGTCCTTTGACTCTTCTTTTTTACATGTGAGAGTCCCATGCGTGGCACTCTCTTTAGAGAGCCACGTTGACTCTTTTTTGGAAAGTCGTGAGTCTTTCGACTCCTTAAAGTAGTCGATGTGACTCTCTAAAGAGAGTCAACGTGCCTCTCTAAAGAGAGTGCTCAACGTGTGACTCTCACATGTATAAAGGAAGAGTCACACTTCTTAGAGTGTAGTGCATGCGAAACTGTATATAGCACTATATCTCAGGACTGCAATATCAGTGTGCATAAAAAGAATGATTTTTAATGCACAGTGGGGAGTTGTAAAAGCCAATAGTAAGTAGATGCTATGAAGTGAATATAGCGATGGTATATGGCATGCATTGTTAATAAATACGCGGAAACTTTCGTCCGAAAACAGAGCGTAAGCACTGCTATGTGCGCAATATTTAAAAAAAAACGTAGTAGAAGAGGGAAATCGATGTAGCGCACTTATTGAAGTTAATAAACGTGGAATTCAATCTAAACTGAAATGTACACGTGTCACTTTATGTTAGCATAAAGAAGACAAAATATTGCTGATTGAACAAACAGGATCGCTTATAGATTTCAGTCTAAAATGCTGAGCTTGCTAACGTGCCTTAAAAACAATGATGCTTAGGTTGCAAGTAAAAACTACCGTCTCGCTGCCCAGTTCCTGCCAGGAGTAAAATATTAGAAACGTAGATGACAACCATATAGACTTTCTATATTACTGCAGGAAAACAATCGCTGACTTCAGCTTATGAAGAGTGCTACGTGATATACCTTCGGGCACAATAAATGAAAATATTTTTACGTTTGTCCTAAAAGAACACAGAAAAATATTACGAGATACACTACACAAAAATGTTTACATCGAATGAAAAGGAAGCTTTTTTTTCTTTAAGTCATCTTACTATCTGGCTGTGGCGCACGTCGCTAACGGTTAAGAGCGCGGGTGCGCTTGTATACAGCAGAAATGTTATGTAAAAGAAACGCTGATTACGCTCATTCGTAAGTGTCAAAAAGTTGCTGTGATCAGTTGCCCTATTAGTTGTAATATCCATTTTACTTCAATTTTAAATGCACTTTACAAAAACGAAATGGACCGCTGGCGTTTCCTCGAAAAGAAATCCTACAAACGAAACGACAGACGTAGTGCCGCAAACCTGTAACTTATCTAATTAGCGCAAAAAAAGAACAAAAGACGACGCAAAGGAAACAGCAGACTGGACGCAGCGCAAAGATACAGTCGCCCCCTATATTTACTCCTAATCTTTGAAACCATTCAACCTATGCATGCCTTATCTGGATATGCGAATGTTTTGCTCTGTGGCGCCGCTTTCTGCGCATCGTGTGGTTTGTACGTTCTTTTTATTGCAAATATTGAGTTGAAGTTCAGCGCTGCGTCCTGTCTTTCTCCTTTGCCTTGTCCTTCGTTCTTTCCTGCCCTACACTCTAAGAAAAAAAAAAGAGTATGCGTGACTCTTTTCGGAGAGTTCTGACTTGCCACGTATAGGACTCTCTTTAAATAGTCACGGTGACTCTCTTGGTGGGTCAGGGTCGGCTCACTCTAGGAGAGTCCCCTGACCCTCTTGGAAGAGTGGAAAGACTCTCATCCAAAGGATCACGTTACCACTTATAGGGAGTCAAACGACTCTTGCCGGTAACACTTCTACGGGGGTCAGGCGACCCACACCGTAGCGTCAAGCGACTCCACAAGTATTTTAAGCTACTCATTTGACCCTTGCTCTACTTTTGCGCGACTACTGTTGAAAATAGTGGAGTATTCATTTTAAGCAAGTCCAATAATACTTGCCGTTCTGCCCAGCGACTGTAAAAAAATAATAGTTCAGTTTTAGCATTATTTTATTAAAGCTCGTCAAAACAACACATATTTTCCAGCAAAGTTATATAGAAAGCGCGAAAAGATGGTCTTTGATATGCAATAAGAAGTTTGGGTATTCCTCATTTACATGGTTCTATGAGTATAGCCAACTAAAATGTGTGACTGATGTGCATGTGTCATAGAGTGCAAAATAAACTGCAGAAATGGGCATCATGTTTCAATCTTTATTCCGTATGGTTAAGAATAAATCAAAAAGTGGTGACGGCTGGAGGCATCAGACTTGTGGCTTGCTAGGTTATCGCTCCTGTTCAGCGTGAGCACCATGAAAAACGGTATCTGAAAATGAGAACGTGATATTATGATGAGAAAATGGAATTGCAGTAAAGGTTTGCAAAACCTACACAATAAGTGGTTCACACAGACATAATAAAGGCTAACAACAAAACAACAAATGCAAACAATCATGGTCAGGAACCAAGTTTTTTGACGTCGAGATCAGACATGTCATATGCTAGAATTACCGCACATAGCTCCCACAATCACGCACACTCACTCGATTCTGTAATAACGCCCAACGTCATCGCAGTGTATGCAAATCACGAAAACAGCAAACAGAAACGAGGGAAGAGTGCACGGCCGCGGCCGCACCAACGCGCGCCGTCGAAAGTCTTAGAGCTTTTTCACTTTACCGGTGAAGCTTGCCCAATTTGAATGACTACCGCGTACGTTCTGGAAGCACCGTACTATATCTGCACCTCAAACTACCGTCTTTAAGCCAACAAAAACCATTATATATAGTGCGTCTGAGCGTTCTGTACACAGACATTTTTTTTTCACGTTCCCACGCGCCGAAGCACGCTACGCACTCAAGGTCGATGGAAATGTTATGAAGTAGACTAAAGTGCATCTCAAAACGACATCTTGCACATTCAGTAGCGCAGACACAACGTGCGATCAGCAAAAAATGACCCTTGATAATTGTTTGCATCGCTCACTATAAGGGAGCTTGCACAGCAACGCGCATAGCGGTGGCAACTCGTTAACTGACAGCTTTAGTTGGGCATCCGCAACAGCCCTGCGGACACAGGCTGCTGTTGGAAATGGCTGGCAGATAACTTCCGCAGAGCTGCTGCAGACGCCCAGCTAAAGCTGTATGATTAGTACCTAAGAAAGCAGTACACTCACCGTTAACTGGCGCCCGTTGTTCCTGTCCGCAGCTCCAGGAATATTCCGTCCTCCAAGCGTCACCGCGTCACTTCGTGCACGGAGCCGGCGTCAACACCAACACTGCCAACACCACCGAAGACGCGCATGAACAGACACACAACCCGCGCAACCAACACGCAACGCATTCCAATAGACGAGGAGACAGAGAGGAAAACAGAAGCGGCACGCCACCCCGGCGCCGTTGTGGCGCGTTGCCTCGCCTCCGTCGTCGAGCCAACGCGCCACAACGGCGCCAAAGGCCAAGCGCGCGATATGTATGGCGTATACGGCGGCGCCGCCAATCGAAACGCGCTTCAGGAGAGTCCCGTGACTCCAGTCGAATTGCGAACTCTCTCTCTCTGCCTGTACCTTCCAAAAGGGGTCAAACGGACACCCGAAGAGAGTCACGCGGCCGTGACCCTCTTTTGACTCTCTTTTTTCTTAGAGTGTAATTATATACGTCTCGAATCGGTAATTCGTACCAACTAACCCAACCCTCATCTCGAATACTGGAAACTTGTATATCCAGATGCCGTTAAGTATTTCATAAAGCATTGCGAAATACGTACACAGGGCTGCTAAGTCTATAATACAACTATTCGCTTTCGTTCAGGCTGCGCGCGTGCTTGTAGTTTATGTGAAAATTAGTCTCCATAAACAGTCCGCGCAGTACAAATTACTCTATTCCGGGCAGCGTTGAAATTTTTACTCTGGGTTATTATATACTGCAGCCCTTCTCAATGTCATGCCGTGGAGCAACTTGGAGAAATTTACAGCCACCGTCAAGAATTCATACCATGGTGACGCGCTGCGAATGTTTCATGTCCGCCGCGGTGGTACAGTGGTTACGGTGCTCGATTGCCGACCCGAATTCGCGGGTTCAATGAGGCCGCGGCAGTCCCATTTCGATGAAGACAAAATGCTAGAGGACCATGTACTGCGCGATGTCGGTGCACGTTAAGAAACATCAGATGGTTGAAATTTGCGGAGCCCTTCCCTACTGCGTGCCCCTTAATCGTATCATGATTTTGACACGTAACACCTGAGAAATTATTATTATGCATATGTTTCACGCGCTAGGGAATATTCTTTGCTCTTTAACGCTGACCAGCACAAAAGCAACCCACACGTCTACCAACGGCTAATTCCTGCGCATACAGTTTGATGATGCACTCAAAACGGATAGACATTAGGAGGTAGCCATGAGACATGAGCTAAAAATAAGGTCTCCAGCACGAGGCGCCTGTCCTCGATGCGCTTTCTGTACTTTTTGTTTGTACTTTGGCGGACTTTTCAATGGCGTTCTTTTAACAATTTCTTATGCATGTTCATCAACATTTACGGCAGATGGGCTATATCATAGGTTCATCGCTCGTTGTATGTCCATCTATACAAAAGAGAACGGGTTGGCTCTCTCTCTTTCTCTGTGTTTCTCCAGAGAACTGTTTAGCGGCCGTCTACTAGATATCTGCGCCCCCCAACTGAGGGATCTTACTCCTCCCAATTTGACTCAATGGCTATGCTCGCCGGTTTGCCTTGGCTACCGTTTCTTTTTATACCTCATCTCAGCGAGAGCCACCGAGTGTCTTTCGTTCTCAGGCACGATGGAGCAGCCGCAGTTATATTAGTAGTTGTAGACTCGGGCGACTCGGAAGCTATGTCCGAGCCACCGACATGAACGCAAACAGTGCTGGGAAAATAACTCGTTTAGCTATCCATGTTTCCAAGGTATTGCCTAATTCAGACTTCATTCACGCTGCGAAAACTTGAAATAGTGCAATTGGAGGCGGAGAGCATGAACGTGTTTTGCTCATCTGGACGGCACCATGTATAATATCTGCGTACCCGGTATGTATTCACGCCGCTATTGAAAGTACATATAACGTTATGGTTTTCTCTTTGATAGAAAAAAATCATTAGGTCCTTCCAAGTCATTTCAAGCTTCGTTTAACGCACTCAATGTAGCCGCTGTCTGCCGGGATCAGCAGATGGCTCATGCCTTTGTATCTGTTGTGTTCTTGTCGTGCAGTTTGTGTTGGAGCCATTGAAAGCACGAAGGTCGCTTCGCTCGCTGCAGCAGCCACATTTCTTAACGCCAGCGTTATGCTGAGTTACGCCAGGTCGCATACTAGAGGAGTAAGCTGCTAGCCTTACTTCTTATAACAGTGCAAATTGTTGCTATCGCATTCACACCTTCGTTCTTGCTGCCATCTATATAAAGTTGCATGAATAAGTGTGATCTCTACGGGCTTCTTTCTGTGTACGTTCGTTTCATTTTTAAGGTTATGCTCGTCTTCTAGATTGTGGACTCGGATGCGGACTAGTGACATGTATAAACTCTAGTGAAATATTTCCAAGAACACTTTCGCGAGTGTTAGTTGTATCGTTTACGTTTTGTTGCTTTAAGGCTTCCTCTTCTTTAGGTGGCACATAAAGGGATTAAGATATCCGTAAGCACGTCTATTTTAAGAAAGGAAAAGACATCTGGCTGCAAAAAGAAAAATATTTTTGCATGAAAAAACTGGCAGGATTGTTTCCTTGCAACTCATAGTTTTCATTTCTGTCGTCTGGAGTGGAAAAGAGCCCAATGTGGCTATGTTCGCAAAAAGATTTTCCCACAGTGTTTCTTTTTCTTTTGTCAGAAGCGAAAGAAACAAAGAGTTGCCATAGCCCATGTATCTCTAAGAAGTGTCACTAGAGAAAATATAACGTTTTGTCATAAACGGAGACTACATACTCGGAGGCGTCAATACTTATCGTCATCTTCCGACACAGCGCCTCCGGTGACAACGTAAAGAACACGCATCATCTGCGGCGGCGCCCCATTTAAGTAAACAGTATGTACGCTTTGTCTCCAGTTGGATAGATGACATGAGTAACACAATGTAAAATGCTGAAAACTCAACGTTTTCTAAAAATAAAACCGTGACGTTTGTAGACAGGCCCACTTGTTTACTTAGGCTGAACGTTGTTTTCCACTTTTCAAAACTACTAGCTTGAAACGAAAGAAAACAACATAGTGGAACTAATGCGCACAACCACACTTTTTCCCGCATACTCCTTTTCAAATTTGTACTCGGTTTCTATTGGATCATTTTAAGCCTCCGGCGGTGTAAATACAGGCGAGTTTGGGTTGTAAGACAGCCCCGAGACTTTCACTCTTTCGTCAGGAAGCGAACGAAGAATGAAAACATCGAACAATTACGAAGTTTTTCTTCCTCGTGCAAGCATCCTGAACTTGTTCCTGTTCAGCAGAAAAAACGAAATCAACTATTTTACTTGCAAACCGAAAATAACACAGCGAGACAACGAAATGAACTGTTCTTGGCCTAGCTGGACCGACGACAAGTGAATGTGGGAATTTAATCGGGGTAGTATATACCCATTTCCTAATTTTAATGGTGCATAGTTACAAGTACACCATTCGCTTCAGAGTAACATAATTTTTCACCTGCAGGGTAAAGAAATGTGGTTGCATTGTGTGACGTGCCGCAGAATTGTTCGTAAACATATGGTAGTCATTAATTCATTACCTTACTGTGTGTTGTAGTTTGAGAATACCACTGGTTATGTTATAGTGAAATGGTCTTACTAGCATTCCAAAAGAAAATAGTATAGGAAGAGCGTAGTCGCGCCCTAGATAAGCTGAAGCGTCTAAAAAAAAGTCAGGCCAGAGTTGCCGATAACACAACAAAATTTATCGATATTAATATATGCCTCACCTTTAGCTGGCTCTCGTATACATCTCGTCTGCAAAACGTACATACTGTCGGCCAATGTTTGCGGGATCGGCAGCGCGTGGCAGAGCAACGGAAAACTGCGTTGCTACACCTCACACGGCGTGATGTTGAGGCTATCCGCCGTGGCGTCTGTGATTAGTTACGGCAACGGTGCGTTGGTCGTATTTGTCAATGGTGTGTCGTATGCCTCTCTGTCCTCGTCCAAGTAGTCGACTGGAACCCTCGTCACTATGTGGAACCAACGAGCTCAGGCAAGCACAATTCTCCATTCCCGAAATCTTTTGCGGCCGACAGTACGTGTGGCCACCTTACATCGACGTCAAGCAGGTAACGTGAACCACGCAGTAACATCAAAGATGTACATTCTTTACCGTTACAGCTGTGACACATTACCATTTATTGCTGCTTAAAGTGTGCTCACAATTCCGTTATTAGGCTGGTTTCTTTCATTCATGCGTCACTTACGTCAACCCCTTAAATCGTCGACCCCTTTCAGTATCACATAGAGAGAGAGAGAGGGGGGTTAATAAACGTAAAATTATGTTCGCTGATAACGGCCTATTTACCCACAAATATTCAGTTCCTATCTGACCAAGCTGATAACCACGCCAGTCTCGATGAAATGCCCACTAAGAAAGCTCACACATCGCATGCGTCAAGACTGCGAGTCATTTGTGGCCACTTACATAGGTAGACGTGGACGGCTGGCCACAAAAAGAATATATGAAGAAGGAAGGGAGGCGTGCACATCGTCAGAAGCAACTGTGCAGTCACTGTATATACATGCTCAAGTATTTGCATTAATGCATATTGTCCTTATGCTGGTTTCCCTCTCGTATAGTACTCCTCGCGTTCACGTTACAACCACTCAAGCATGTACCTGCTCCCAGTACTAACCTTAACCCATCCCGGGGTACTGTCTTTAGGAACTCTCGAAGTTCTGGCAAGTACTTTCTTTGAGTTGCCCTCAATGTTACTCGTTTCTAAAGGCATATTTAACGCGCTTTTGTGCAATTCGAAAATTCGTGGCTACTGTAGCGCAGTCGCAGAGTCATGCTTCGTAGTATTGTGCTTCTTGGCTGCTTATATTTCTCCAGAGATAGTCTGCAGTAAATTCTTTAGAGAAAGACGCTGCACATCGCAGCATTTAGACCCACTGAGCATTCCGAGGACTTGAGCGTTTAGTCTTTTGGAAACAAAGCTTTAGAATGCTTTCAAGTATCGAATGCAGGGCACGGAAGCTTTGCAGCCCATTTGGAAAATTTGATATTTCCAAGAGTATAACAGTGAAAGCATAAGCAAAAATTTATTGCGCTGCTTCTTGGTTTTCTAACTACTTCTGTTTTCCTTTATAGATGGCTACCAGTACAGTGCGAGTTTCCGCCTGGGAGAATATAAAAAATGACTTCACGGTAGTTCTAACAAGCCTTTCTATTATGTCGATGTTATGTATTTATTTTTAAATAGGTCTCACCACTTTATATTATCACGTATGCGTCAAGTTCTCGCATATATTTCTTGAAGCCGCCTTAGGATCAATATCACAAATACTAGAAATCTAAATCTAAAACGCTAAGATGAACAAGCTTCCTTTATTGATTTCAATGACAGATTGGCCTTCTTCGTGTGCTATCGTTGTTCTTGACGCGAAGTGCACACTACCAATAGGTTTGTTCTCTGGTCAAATAACACAATTAGGTGAGCACATGGTGGTGGTGCGATCAGAGAAACAAATATTCGGATAAGTTGCGATCGCATCCTTCCAATTTTTGTTCCCTACATACATGTTAACTTTTTCGACGTATCAGGGCGTCACATGTGTATATAATTTCGGATTCTGTGAGCATAACTGACGCATTACTATTTTATTTCGATCTCACAAGTTTCGAAAATATTTGTTTGTAACTTTTTTCTCTTTATTTACCAGGAAAGTGTTTTATGCCAGGGTCAACCAAGACTACACTGACATCATTTACTTCACTGATGTGACGTCGGTAAAATGCACACGAACAGATGAGAAAGAAAAAAAAAACCACAAGAAAAAATTGACCGTGTATCTGCGTGCTCCGCTGCAAATGTCGTGTAAAGACGATAGGGGAGGCGCTGCGTTAGAGTTACTGCATATGCTACCTTTAGAAATGTAGCATATGCAGTAACTCTACGCTGCGTGAGATATGGACGCCATCTGGCAATACATCGGGAAACATGAGCTTGTGCAGAGGGTTTCCTTCCTCCGTGGCAGAGGGCGTTCGTCGGCGCGCATAGGCATTTTCAGCGCAGTCGCATTTTCAGCTCAGCTTAAGAAACTAGGGTCTTTAGAATTACGTATCTCTGTATTTTCTAATAAAGGAACACACCACCTAATACTTACCTAGTGATGCTGCGCCTCAGATATGCGTAATATTTACTTTTTGATCGACAACGTTCACAAGTACGAACAGCCGTACCAGCTCAAGATGGGTGGGCGGTAAGCAAGTGGTTCAACTTTGACCGGGTCACTGAATCGGGTGACAGACAGACAAACAGACAGATTAAAGTTTCTTCGTTTAAATTCTCCAAGAAAGACTATCGTCTGTAAAAGTTTAGTTGATTTGGATGACGTGGACGACCTCGGTGAGCGACGATAGGCGCCGAGCGCTCTACCCACTGCGCCACCGATGCTCATGCATGAGGCTTCACCCACGCGTCTTATATCTCTCACACATTCTCAATTTCACAACCATATTGGTTGACGAGGCGGTGCCGCCGTCTGGGATCGGTGAAGTGCAGTACTGCATCATGACACTAAGGAGCGCTGACAGGGAGCGCTTCGGTAGTTTCAGCTTTCGGCGACACGAGAGATACCTTAGAACAGGGTTGCCAATGGTGGCTACTTTTCGCCAAATTGGCGAATTTGAGAGGCTCGTGGCGACCTAAAATTATGAATGGCGACACGGCGAATTTTTGGCGATTTTCGGCTTAGGTCTCCACTACGTTATGCATCCTAAGCTCAGTGTCTTCCCAACGAATGAGCGGCAACATTCGCTGTATTTTTTATGGTTTTAGACCCACGAGTAGAATGTGCACATTACGCGTCATTCGGTATGTCCGTCCTGTAACTCGTGTGTATCTCCTCAATTCATCTAGATAGAGGAGGTACTGCAGCGGCCCCTAGCGACATTCAAGCAACATGTAAGTCAACGGACTACCTTGCATACCGCGAGGAGGCAGTGTTTTACTATAAGGAGTAGCCGGCGCCATAATTGTGCACCAACATCTCCTTATATATCATATGAATAAAAAAAAAAGTTTAAGGCTTTAGGTGCCTTAAGCTTCTCTAAAGTTTCGCTTCTGCAGGGGCTAGACGACGGTTTGGCCGCGTCTTCCGACCATTTGTTCCGCCAGAAATCCAGCTGTTCTGAATAGCTTGGCGACTTATTCACTGTTTCAGTTCCCCCAATTCAGCTCGTAAAGACTGCTTTGGAAAAGCGACGAGAGGCGGATACGCGGCTATTTCTGCAATAAAAAAATATTTATTGAGTCATTTTCCACTGTTGTCGGTGAGCGTGTGCAATGAAACCAATTGTTATATAACATTTTACCTTATCTACCTGTTCATTAATAACGCATCGCATTGACGCGTGTAGATATAAGTGACTATAAGAAAGGGTCGGTGGCGTCCGGTATCATATTAGTTCACACTGAAAAGGTGTAAGACTCACTAATGATCGGTTCCTGTAAGAATTCTGTCGTGTTAACTTCAATAAACCTTTTAATCCGTTTCATTCATATAAGGGTACGTAAAGCTGTCTACAAACAATGATTTCACAGTTTCCGCCCAAGGTTTACCACATTTTTACCTTTGAAACGGTCGGATAGGGATGGAAGGATATCATGAGCGTTTCATTCATTCACCCTTGCGCCACCACGGACATCGTGCGGCTAGTCGGAGAAGCAGCACTATGTACTCCCATGGTGAAGCGGGCGATACGACTGGCATTGAGAAACGTCGATATAATTTAAGGGTCTAGGATGGTACTGTATACTGCGGGGCTATACATGAGTGGAAATTTTTATTACTATGGGTATGCCGCACACATTTATAGAATGGCGACTTTTTTGGCGAAATTTGGGAAAAAAGGGCGACTTTTGGCGACTTTTTGCTCGTCGTTTGGCGACATTTAGTCGAAAGTCAGTGGCAACCCTGCCTTAGAAGGAAGCGGAACGGCCTACCCTGTTCACGGCTCAAGCTACGAACTCTGCCTCTCGCGTTACTGAAGTGATGTGTGGTATATGCATGACCACAGGAGTAGGTTACTTTTACTGGGGAACGCATGCCTTGGCGTTTCTCTCGTCAAATGATGGCGCTTTGGTTGTGTGCATATTGAGTACCAGTGTTTATTACTTGCTTGGTGATGATATCTACGCCCGGGATTCACTATATGTTGCCCCCAAGAGCATGCTGACTACTTCAGCTACTAGAAGGGTTAAATCATGATCACGGACGTTAGTCGTCAGGATGGAGATGTAAAACTAGGCGTCAACGTTGGTGCATACACTTCAAACGGTCATGTAGCTTCCAAACACCAATAGACATTGTGCAAGCTCCTATATATCAATGTGCAGTAAAAAATCAACTACGTCTTTGAAGACACGCTTCACTTTTGTGTTATACCGATTACTATGACGAACGGATCAACCATGTTTTTTTTTTTCTGTGACGACTGCTGTCTTCTCAGACTTTGTCGTAGAACTGCTAGTGCCATTCAATGCATGGCTAGATTGCTGGACACACATAGCTGCTGTTCAATGCACCAGCGTTTTCTGAGCCTATCTCCAAGGCAGAAACATCCCTCTTAATCCAAAGACTACGTCGCATGAACGTGTGTACTTTCAGTATTGTACTGTTCTCCCAATCTACGAACTTTCGGGCATGTCTCGCTTCACATATTCCTTATGTGCGCTCGTTCTGAAGGTTAACCTTTCTAAGTGTGGAGCACTTTAGGGTTTAGCTTGCCAACGCACCGTTGTCTAAGCTGATCGCGGAGGCCATGGCCCAAAGCTTCAAAACCTCGCCATGTGCCGGTAGGTGGCGCATCAATGCAGTGTTCCGTCGCTCCGCCACGCATTGCAGTTTCAGCAAACTTTTACGGCCGACATTACAACCTAGCTTGATGACACGGAGCTATTCAACAGAACAGGCTGCACTGGACTAGTTGCTTCTTCATATCTTGTGGTTTAAGGCAACTAATGGACGCAGGACGTGTCCTGGTGTTTTTGCATCGTCCTGGATTTGGTTGCGTTAAACCTCAGCGCAATGAATTATTGTGAAGGCGCAATGATCGGGGTCACTGTACGCGTCGTCTATAGAGTGTGTTGGGATGACTTTCGAATCATCATATACAGAAGTTACATACTTCGAAAAAACAGCGCTAAGACGGGACATAGAAAGAAGCGACAAGACCACGCGCTGTTTTATACTTGTTGCATGCGTGAACGTCAGGCACACAACTGTTACTAAGTCAGTGGCAACAAGAGTGGCCTTTCTTTTCTTTTCTTAAATTTTTCTTCGCCTTTCCTTTTTCCACATTGCACTGTAACCTACCGGGCTCAGCCCTGGTAACATTCCTGTCTTTCGTTCTTCCGTCTCTCTCTCCCGCTCTCGAAAGTTTTTTTAGACGTTAATATTACATGTTTTTGTTTTGCGACACCAAAAGCGGCCTGTGACTGCTCAGGTCTGAACGATACAACCACCTCCTTGTCCAGCAGAAGGCTTTCCTGTCTTCCGTATTGACCTTTTTGGCACTTTCTTGAGCACTCAAGCCGGCTATAGATGAACGCATGGTAACTTCGGTGGACCATTTCTCCTGATACGCTAAAACAGCCACAAATCCTGTCACTCAATGCAGTTAATATTTCTTATCTGTTATTATAAAGTAAGCTGGATTTTGCAAAAGTGGTGCAAGACCAAGGGAAAAAAACGTTGTTATCAATATATCCCGTTACAGTTCTGTTTCAAATTGTATACGGTCCGTGCAAACAAGTTCGCTCACTTGAAACGTTTAAAAGAGGTTCAGCTCCTTGTTCTGAAATATACATATATTTATTAATGACAGCATTGTTGTTGTAGACTCCATAATATTTGTGGTATCAGTCACCAGAAATGTCGGGTATGCAACGGCGCAAAAGGAGGACCCTCCGTTAGTCCCAATAAATATAGCATATATTATTAGAAAATCACCCGGTAAAACAAGCGACATCAATCATGTTCAGTGCCCCCTTTCCCCTATGTTTCAATCGACAAAGTGGTTCGTGGCGGCATGTACGAGAAGATATTAAGCGAATGATTGTAATGTACAATGTACTACGTGTTCTAAAATTGTGATGGTTGAGTCAAACATTCTACATTGCAGGGAAGAAGCTAACCCTATTCTTACTTGGTTGTTAGGTAACCATAGTGTCACGTGATTGTGTAAAGCAATCTAGAAAATTCTCAGTTGTTTTAGACTATTCTGGCGCCCATCGCACGAGTAGCAGAGTTTACTCAGGAGCTGGAGCGAAGCCCAGTGATAACACTGCAATTTTCGATCATTTGTGCACAAAAGACGTCGCTTTCCACCGACGAATAGATTACCGACGACCGACGATTTCGCTCGACGCTATTATCGCAGCGATTGTGTTACTTATTTTTCTTGGCACACGTTCACTAAATAACGAGTTTCGTCTTTCACATTCTGATTGCCTTCACAACCACGTGACAATATAAAGTAATATCGACTGCACCGCAAATCGAAGCATTCTTTTTTTACCATCCTTATATTCAGATCATTTTAACTAAGCATCGAAGTTCTTCTAATATTATCAAGAAGTACTTATTTTTTCTTCTACTCATGTGAAACGAAAAAGTACTTCGTTTAATAGAGCTCCTGACGGCAAACAATGCTGACAGCCGTCTAAACCACTGACTGCGAAGACAACAATGGGTAATCAATATGATTACAAAAGTCTCGTCACGACCAGAAAGCAAGCACAGATTGCGAAGCAGTGAGTCTTGCACAAACGAAGCTTGACTCTGCAGCAGCAACTCGGCACTGCCATTGCACTCTGGCGCTCTGGAGCACAAAATCGCTGCGACCGTCTGTGCGTGGCGTCTGTCGAGTGGCCTTTCGATCGCCCCCTTCGCGCTTTCACACACAAGCACTTAGCCGTAAGTGGAGTCGCAAGCCGGACATTCCGCAGGCAAAAGCACAACACTTTGCCGTCGCTGCTAGTTGAACTCGGGAGAAGGTTCACGGTTGGATTCGTCCGAGCGCTGTATGTGTTTGCCGTTTGTTGTGCCCGAGTCAGGGTCACTAACTCGGGAAATTGATTCGCGAAGAGGTTCATGCCAGAGGAATTACACTTGTCTCATCTATTTGTGTTCTGCTTCATCGTTTCTTCTTTGACCGTCCAGATACAGAGAGTACGGCTTCGTTAGCAATGACTTCTCTGAGAGGCAGACACATGAAACTATTGCAGTTCCTTTGCTGCATGCAATTATTTGGCTACACTCAGTGTTTTAATGACCTTAGAAGAAACTACCTGGGGTGCGCGTCCTCTTGAAGCTATTCTAGTTTCCATAAAAAACAAAATCAGCGCAGCTTGCACGAAGTCGCGCGAGACTCGATCACAGCAGAGCTGGTGGCCAGGAAGCAGAAGAGGAAGAAGAGGACGGAGATGAAGAAGTTAACGAAGAGAGCGCGTGTCGGTTCATGACGATGGTAGTTTTTCTACGCCACTCGGCAAACTGTACTTGCTATACTGTGCTATACATGCCTATGCTTCCTCTCTTTTTTCTATCTTTTTTAGATGTGAAGCATCTTATGGCGGAGTTCAATCCGGTGGTGGTGGTGGTGGTGTGCGGCGTGACCACCCTTACTGCGCATGCGCAAACCTTCTCCACTTCCCCTCTCCGCTCCCTCTCTCCCCTTTCCCTATCCACATCACCTCTCCCCTTCCCTTTCTCCCTTCGCTTTCCACCTCTCATTTCCCTTTCCCACCCCCTCTCCACTTCCCCTCTCCACTCCCCCTCTCCCCTTCCCTTTCCCCCTCTCCACATCACCTTTCCCTTTCCCCTCCCCCTATCCACTTATCTCCTCTTTCCCCCTCACCACTCCTCTGAAACGCGGGCTCTACATGCCGAAAAACTGCTTCGCATCGCCTCATGGTCCCCTTTAGCGGGAGATGGTGTGATTTTTGTATGTTGCTCTATATCTTTCTGTCTCGGTCTACCTCTTTCTCTATTTTTCTGTCTTTTTCTCTCTTTCGTCTCTTTCTTCTGTTTCTTCTTTCTTTCTCTGTCTTAGTTTCTCTCTCTCTGGGTAGTTGATCTATCGCCTACCATCTTTCTCTCTCTATCTTCCCTTTCATTGCATATATTTCTCTGTTCCTATTTCTTTCTATCTATCCATCTTTCTCTTCCTCTGTCTCTCTCTCTCTCTGTACTCGTTCTCCCATCCTCCTTTTTCTCCTCCTAACCCTCACATTTACCCTCCGGAACCTCACAATTCCATTTCCTACCACATTGCTATACCATACTATACAAGGTTATGCTCTGCTCTGCCTGCGTGCCTTGGTAGCCGAGTAGTTAGGACGCTAGCATTCGGATCGTGGGCACGCGAGTTCCAATCTCGCCTCGGCCAGTAATTTTTTAAATGCGAAGCATTTCTTTTTTTCGCAAAGAAATTCCCTGTTGCTCTTTATTTCTATTTTTTCTCTCTCCCGCTCTCTCTTTTCTTCTCTCTATCTCAGCCGTTCTCTCGCCCCTCAAATAATTGCATCTTTTGCCGGAAAAATCGGCGCACGTCCTGTGGTAGCGAACCAGAAGAGGAAGAACAGGAAGGCCATGAAAAAGAGGACGAAATATTGGGGATTCTTGCACTTTTTCGTTGTTGCGTACATTTTTATTTATTTATTTATTTATTTATTTGTATTGTTATCAACATTCAATACTCAAAATACATAAACAAAGTTCATAAGATCAATTCTTGGCCAATCCCCAAGGTTGGGTATGAGCCATGTTGCAGACGGTACAACAACGACGCTTAAGGTGCGCCTTCAAGAGTTCCACGCGATAGCGATATCCGGCCCTATCTTCATCGCGCTCCGTTTCGCTTGTCGATATGCTCAGCCGATCAGCCAGCCACACACGCGCACACACACGACATACCTACAGTAAAGGTAAAGGTTTCCGCCCTCTTCAGCAGCACTTTTATGACAACAGTGTACCCAATACGTGTGTGTGAGAATACGAGCACTAATGTGTGTGCGTTTTGTAATTGGTGGCCGGCTTTGAACCACCAACTCGTTATGCAATTCCCATAGTGTGACGTCCGATGGCAATGTGCGCTTGTACCACGTTTCACTGCGATATTACGTCTCGTACTGTGACGCCTGTACACAGGACGCGTATGTTTGTGAAACATGAAAGTTACTTTCAGTGCAATTCCAAGCATTGAAGTGGCTCTGTGGTAAAACATCTGCTTGCCACGCCGAAGACCTGGGTTTGGTTCCACCTCGGCTACATCATATTTATTATTTGCATCTATGGCAATTTTTTGGTGACGGATAATGGTTATTTTCGCTCACAACCAACGACGTTGACACCGACGCATGAATTTCTGTGACACGGGCTTTTAAAGGCTATCTGGTAAACATGGCGCGTGCCGGTGCATGGTGATGATCATATTTTATCCAAGACACAGTTCTGCTGTAAAAAACAAGAGCGGCTAAATATGGCGGTGTGTGGCTAAAGATGCTTGATACATCACGACAGCTAGTAAATCGGAACACAACATCTTAAGTATTTCGACATCTGTCCTGAAATTAGCAACATAGAATTGAATAAGATGTTCCTATTATATAAGCGGCCGGTGTATTGTGATTTGCCGTGCATGTTTGGTTATTCAATCAACTTAAGTGGCTCTCACGCGGATCGAGCGGCTTTCATGTTTCACGTCATCTCACAATGCAATCTCACAATGCAATGCTAAAGCAAAAAAAAAAATCTATGTAATTGACCCTGCGGTTAAAAGACAGTTCATAATGTTAAGAAGTTGAAGGAATTTATTACCAAAGGGCCTTGCTCAAGCCTAAAGGACTACTGTATTTTGAGGCTCGGTACAAAAGTGGTAGGCTTGTCTTCATGCGTGAGTGCAGGAAGTCGTACCACAACTTGCTTAGCAAGAAACGGCGACTATAAAGTTGAAACAGGTTCCGCGCCTTAAAATATATTCTGAAATAGCAGAATTAACAAAAAAAAATCACCCATGATTACAAGACTGCCTAATGCGAATTGTGAGCGCAGCTTCATGTTGGGGCAAGGCCAACTGTGTTTGAAGTTTTGGTTTTCTGCAAGGTGTCGACTACGCCATAAATCATAATTTTTGTGAAGTGAATTATTCGTCTTACTGCGCACAAGCGAGTTACGCGCTACACATCTGTAAGATATTACGTGCACTTTGTTGATGCTCTATGCGGCTGATGACGATGAAGAATTATGGCTGAGCGCTTTGCAGCGGGTGCGAAGCATTGAACCGCACACTCGTGGCATAATTAGCATAGTGTGATGACTGCTTGCTATTTTGCTCTTGTGCCACGCTATATTACATAGGTTAACGCGATTCCTCGCCCGACATGACACCTGTATAGGGTATTTTTACGAATGAGTTTTAAATACCAGCGTAGCTCTGTCGAATGGTGCATCTTCCTTCTCATTGGAATGTATAGCCTCTGGAAGCCAATCATGTTGCAGCGAAACGCAGAGCCAATAATTTCCTCAACAGCGCACTTTATTAGAATGGTAACTCAACTAAGCGATGTACACGAGCAAATGAAAATTCAGCCAGAATGGTATATTGCATTAGTGAGTGGTTTGTCTTTAACGCCCTTCTAATGGATGGATGGATGGATGAATAAACTTTATTTTGGTCCCTCGGGACGTGCCCTAGCGTATAAATGGCAAAGGCCGTTACTTGACGTATTCGCTCTGCGAATATTTAGTGTTATGTGTACGTCATTGTGTCCCGATACGAGCAGATTCAATATATTAGTTTTCTGTCAGTACTTAATGTCTTGCAAGTGCCATGTCTATGTTGAATAAATACCACGAACAAAAAAAAATTCACCATCTCCCACGAAAGGGAACCATGTGGGGATGCGAAGGAGCGCGTGGGTCGACTTAAAGTTCCGTTCATCACGGGCACCTTGCCAGATGTTAACGCATCCTTGCATGTGGAGCACACCTTGAATTCACTGTAGTTGCTGTTGCTGTTACTCTTCCACAACTCCTGTTGTAGCACGCCACGCGGGTTAATCGCGCGTCTGCAGAATCTCGTTCCCCGACGCCATCACGTGATTGCTGAGAGAGTGTAAGGGGCAGAGGCTACAGCGTCTAACCCAGCCTCTTACATAGGCCCGAACGCGCTAGCGCGTGGCAGCACACGTGGTTTTGTCTGCGTTACGCCAAGCTAGGACAGCATACGGCAGCCAGGGCCCCTAAAGTGCTCTGCACGTATCATCAACAAGGCGATCGAAGAACAAGACCAAGTCTTCTCCTTGGCGCGAGCGCACGCTCCATATGTTACAGTTGGCTATGGTAGGTTTTACAAAGCGGACGGTCGCCAATGAAACTACGGACAAAGCCCTGCGCAAAAGCTGCTTCGCATCTAAAAAAAGCCAGCGTGACTCTGTGGTACAATACTCGACTGGCACGCAGAGGGCCCGGTTTGAAATCCCGTTTGACCCTCGGTATTTTTTTTCTCATTTTATTTCTTCATGCCTCTCGGTAGGTTTTTCATGTCTTTCGGTTACGCCAACGACGGCAACGACGACGCCGCTCAAGCAGCAACGGGAGAGCTGCGCTCAAAATGTCAAAGTGCCGTTTCCGTTTTACTAAATGTAATGCGAGAAATTATTGACTGTTGTGCTGGTGCCACGAACACACGATCTATCTTTCGAGTGTAAACATTTTTGGGTAAGTGGAACTTGGTTTTTGCAAGCGCCATATAAAGAAAGGTGCTGAAAGCATTCGATTTGAAGCGTTGTCTAGAAGTTCTTTGCGCACTTACGGTCTATTCTGAAGCTCTGCCCTAAAATAGGTCGTGTCAGGTCGTGTAGAAAACTTCGGCTCCACGATTGATTTCAGGCTCGCAATCCTCCGCGAGACATTGTTCTTATAAAAAAAGTCGGTGAATGGGTTTCAGGTCGCGCGTTTCATTAAGTGTGGAGCACATTAGGGCCCCAGGCTGTCGTATGCTGTCATCGCTTGGCGTAACGCAGGGAAAACCATGTATAAAACTAGAAAATAAGAAGAAGCAAGCGAGAAATAGAAAAAGAGAGAAAAAGTAATAGGTAGAAAAATAGAAATAAATACAAGTAAAGAGAGAAAAAGAAGACAGAAAGAGCTGGAAAAGAGAATAAGAATGAGAGTAGGAAAGAAAGAGAAAATCAAAGAGAAACAATGAAGGCTACACAGCTCCGCACTTCCTTCAGGCTTGGCACCATTAGTGCGAAGCTGCCTTTTATATCATGCACCACTGGGAAAGGTTAAGTTTGGATGTGCCCTTTTAATATTCTGTTCTCGTGTATATTGATGGATGGCGAGCATGCCCAAATGAAAATGTTTCACTATTAAATGCCCATCTTTCTATGCAATTGATTAGACCGACGGCGAAGCAAGGAAATGCAAGTAACGAAAAACGCAAAGTTCCTGGAAAGAAGGCATGTCTACTTTCGGTATCGATTGCATCCGTGGTATTGCTGCCACTCACGCGTTGGCACGTAGTGCGGATGTTTTCGCAACGTTTTTACGCATCCAAAACGTCACCAGACTTACTTTGCCGAGGCACATATATCTAAATCCAACTTTCGCATTCCTCAATTTTGCAGCCGTCAAGACGGCTGCGCATGCATCCATATATAGCTGTTTCGGTCAGGAAATCGCAGTTACGGCTGACGATGGCAGGTTGTTGACAGCTGGAATATGATGCGTCACTCCGCCATGACAGTTAAACTGACATTATTTCATAATTTTCCCTCTGTGTTTGTTTGTCTTGTTTTTTTTTTTCGTTTTGCTTTCCGATATCCGTCAGTGTTCATACCCTGATCTTGCCACCTCCCTTCTTGCTAATCGAGAAAACATGCGTATTACCGTTTCTAGAACCTGTTTCTAGAGCCACAAAAAAGCAAATTGCTCAGGAAATGCTCGTCATCGACGAGCACCCCGTGAATACCAAGGTACATAAATTCTGTCCAGGATATCACGGGCAGTTCTTCTGCAATAATCCTGCTCTCTTGTATGTCTAGAGCTCTCGTGTTTCACAAGTTTCGTAATGAAAAGTAAACATAAATCCCGTTCGAATATTCTAAAGCCAGCAAAGGTACGCACACACAAACGCCACAAGACTTGCACACCTAGGAAAATAAATTTTGAGCCTCGTAAATGCAGACACTTGAACAAAAAAAAAGGAAAAAAAGCGTGGAGTGCCGATTTTCCGATGGAGCTATACGGTCACTATAAATTCCTTTTCGCCTTTGTCCCTAGAGAGCATTTAATCTTCTCCTGCCGTTCTATTTATGTAACCTTATTAGGTTATTTCCATTTATTAATATTTCAATCCTTCGTAGTTTAGTCAATGCTGATCTAAGCTCCCGAAACATTTCAGCGAAGCTGGGCTGCTTTTGAAGTGCCGTAGCGAAATTTAATGGGGAGCCCATAACTTCTTGGACCTTTTAGTGCTCTCAGCGGCTACGCCGCCGTAAATGCTCAGCTCGCACGGACCCAGCGAGTGTCAGTGTAGGCAAGAGTGCTCCGATAAACCGCTCTACACACTATTTTTTCATGCGCAGGGTTTTTTTTTCTCTTTCTCTTTCCTTTTGCTTGTCCCCCTGTGGTCATTAAACGTGAGTGATGCAAAGAGCTGTGAAAATCCTGAATCCCTATTCACAAGCTCCTTACTAGGTTTATTTTTCGCTCGAGATGCTAAATTGAGCTTCGTACATTGTGTTCTTTACTGTCCTCAGCCTCTTTCGCCGTGTTTCGCTCATCATTAGCTTTAGCACAAAGGCCGTATTTTTTGTAGTTCTTTGAGAAACGCCGTAGCATTTACGCCTTTTGAATAATATTAAGACTCTCGATGTATAGTGCATAATTTGAAATATAGTGTTTACAGCATTAGGCCATTTACACGTTGGTGTTAAGGACATCTTAGTGAAAATCAAGAAGAAAAGGCCACGGGCAGGGAATGTCGTGCGCATGGAAAATAACCGCCGGTCACTGAGAGTAACAGACAGGATTCCAAGAGAAGGCAAACGCGCGAGGGGGAGGCAGAAGGTCAGGAGGCCAGATGACGTTAAGAAGTGTGTGGTGATAACGTGGCAGCAGCGAGCACAGGACAGGGTTGATTGGCGGAACATAGGCCTTTGCCCTGCCGTGGGCGCAGTCAGGCTGATGATGATGATGACGATGATGATGATGTTTACAGCATTGAATCAAAGTTGTTACAACATTACTTGTGCAGAAGTTTCTTTCGAAAAGTTGACGGGGCAACCGGAAAATCAAAAGCGCGACCTCGCACTGAGCAACTCAACGACAAAGACACAGACTTACTGTCATTTCTTAAAATTCAGATTTAGAGCCTAATTCCACGTGTGCTTTTGCTTACAGATTATAGGGAAATATAGGTCCAAGTCACCAGTGATGTATGGTTACGATTAAAGGAAAAAAAAAGAAAGCAAAATCAAAGAAAAGCTTAAACGCAACAAAAGAAGGCAATTCTGTCAAAGAGGAGCACAGATAAATGTCAAAGGAATTCGTATAGTAATGAAAGACAAGTACACGGATGTTTTGCGTGGTTCACGTAGTTAAAAACAATGTGAACTGTTAAAGGAGGCGATGATCCGAAAACTTAATTTAGCAGACACTCGCAAACGTTGTCACGGCACAGATCAAAACAGAACATTGACGATTATTTATATATTCTATTTCGGTTCTTCATATCGTTTGTTGTCGGTGGTTTCTGTTGTGAGTTTCATATTAAACCGGGTTGTAGCGTTGGTCTGCAGAGACAGCCGTCGGGAGCTTTCGCCTCGCGCGTCATTCGTGCGTGTTGATGGCACGAGGTTGCTGCTTCCGATACCAGACAATTTCACCCCGTGAGCGTCTTCGTTGCCAAGCAATCCCTTTAGTTCTTCAAGAGAAGAACATGCGAATATAAAACGAGAACTTACAGCGACCACGAACTCGGGTGCACGGTTCGAAGCACCCAGGGAGAGGGACTTGATACGAGGACCAGAATATCGACCGACAGTGTTGGCGACAGTGCAGGTATCTAACCGCGCTCAGCACTGCCTTTCCTAGTCACAAAAAGGGCATGAATGTAGATGAGACTGCGGGAGCACAGGCATCGACCTGAATGAAAAAAATGTTTTCTTGTCGTTCGTTATTTTCTTCGGATCTCTGCTACACCTACCTAAATAATCTTTAAAACTTAATGATAGAACTGAGTGCGCTAACATGTACGTAGTTTTGCTGTTCGGATATATTGATTTAATATGCAACTTGGCACTTTAGGAACAGACGCCGAAAATCTTTAGCTTCGCAAGCGCATACTTTCAGTAAAACGACATTGCAGGTGAACGCATGAACAGTTTTTGGCCGCGGATGCTCCCGGAATGAACTACTTGGTTTCCAAAGCAAAGTCACACATTTTTTTACTCAATTTTTGTATATTCCGTTCAATGCGTTAAAATTTTGTTCTTTATTCCGCCTGTTATTCCGCCTGTTACAGGCAAACACGTACCCGTCACTACATCGATACCACAAGATATACCCAGACATTTATCCTAACCACACCTGTAAGGTATGCAAGACCCAGGTCGCCTCGCTCCCGTATATGCTGTGGGAGTGTAAACACCAGTACCCGTCCGTTAACACCGAGACCCTCTCGTCGAGATGGCATGCCGCCCTGCGCAGCTCCCACTTCGACGACCAGCTTTGGGTGACACAGCAGGCCCGCGAGGCGGCGGAGAGGCAAGACCTCGACGTCCCCACGTGGGAGGCCTAGGCCCAGCCAAACAAATTGCTGGTCTCAATAAAAGTTTATTCCGCATCCTCCTATTAATACATTCTTTTTCAAAGACAACTTAAGTCTATTCACGTGTATTCTGCATCATTTGGACTCGCCTTGGGCTATTTCATTCAAATACGGTTTCGTTTCATGCGCGAGAACTCTTAATTAGTTGACTTCATAAGCAGGGAGGCTATTGAAGCAGTTGTGGCAGGCTCCGAATATGCACATTTCAGGAGTCTATCGACACCCAAAGCGATTAAGCGGGTCTTGAAGCGTGTACTTCCACAAACCGTCGTGTTTATTCAGTTTCCGCGCTTTTGTCGACCCCGGCAGCGCATCTCGAATCAACACGCTAGGGGAGCCCTTCTTTGGGCGCTAATTAAGTGGACGTCATACAGTTCGCCGCGATGCAGCAGTGCGGACGATTCTTTGGCGGTCGCAGTAATTGCCCTCCACAGCGGTGTTTGACGCCGTTCGTGGCCTCTCGCAATCGACTCCTCGCTTTGCACAACAAGGCTCCGTTCACGAAGTCTTGCTTGTAAAGGCTGCCATATTTTAGTCGCCGGCCGGCAAACGCTGCTGCTCCTCCGCGGTTGTGTTCTCTACATTCGCAAACCGCGCCCGCTAACTGGGTGTCGCGTTCTAATTACGTTAAAGAGAGGCGCCCGCTAATTAAAAGGGGTCGACATTACAACTCTCGAAATTGCGTCATATCGCCTTCGTGACTAGGCGCGGCCACCGCTCGGCGTTTCCAACTCGGTACTCTGCATTGTATAGTGGATTACTTTATGCGATGGGTGTGTGCTGTGCTAAGGCTCACGCGAAGAGTCTGTAAGCTGTTGTACTTGGCTGGATTTCAGCAAAAAACAGGCTATGCGGCACGCAACTGCATAAATCGCTTACTGAACGTTATTGAGAGATATAGTTGAAGTAATAAGGCATTCCGAAATGGAAATAGTCAGCGCTGCTTCTAACTGGCTCCTCAAACTGTGGACGTTGACTCTGTCAAGCTCTTATTAGGAGCAGTTTTGAACTATACACGGTGTATCAAGAAATGTGTCAGAAAATCCTCAAGAATAAGGGAAGTGGAATATTTGCTTGATGATGAAAAATAATTACTTTGCCTGCAGCCGCAGGCATCTCAAGATTGCTAGAGACATATGTTGTGAGATCAATTAAACAAATTAAATTAATTAACTGGCCAATTGATGGAGTTTGGTTTAAATGGCAGAATCGAAATGTGTCTTGCGGAGCGCTTATTGCCGCTTTGAGATTTCGAAGGGAAAATGACGAAACGGTACGGCTATTAGTTTGCGTTCAGTACACTCTTAATCATGTCCTGGCTAAATTCTGGCTATATCCAGGAAACTCAGGCGGAAAATGTCCCGTTTCCTGGCTTTATCTAGCACTTTACGCGGGACCTGATTAAGAGTGTAGGGTAAGCGCTTTGTCAAGGAAGGTTGGCCTCGTCAATACGATCATTTCGAGCAGTTTTTTTAAGGAGTGTTCTTATGTTACCAATGCCGTAATCCTCATGGAGTTCTTACGCACTGTGCTACATTCTTTTGTTTGCATCCAAGAAGGAAAAAAAAAGTTTTCCAGCCCCTTTTAACTAAGCGCACAGGTACTAGTCATACGGTGTTGTGCACCTTTTTCTTACAAATTTCTGCTCCATTTTGTTTTATTTCACGTGAATTACCAGCTCACCATCCCGATGAGCGGTTCTCGCGAAACCAAACAGGCTATTTGCTACAACATGCAGCGACCTTCCTGTGGAAACGAAGAACACCACAGTATTGAAATCCCTTTGGTTCGCCGCGGCACATCTCTAAGGAAGGAAAATGGGATGAGGTGGAAAGGTTAGAAACGTGGGGGGGTGAATGTAGCCTTTTGTCATTCCGAGCATTCAGATCGTCTGGCGCACTACTGATGAGTCTCCGGTACGGTCGACGGTGCATGAGGCACGGTTCCCCAAAGATTTCCCGTGGGGTTTCAGCTGCGGAGTTGCTTTCTTCTCTTATTTTTTTTTTTTTTTTTGCGAGAGCTCTACTGCTGAAGCGTAACAACACAGTAAAACAGTAAAAAAAAGCTCCGTGAAACATGTAGAGCCGCTGTCTTCGGTTACAGGGGTAATGGGTATGCGACGGACAAAGGTAATCATAACAGACAAGCAACGTAGTATCTGAATTTCGAGATGAAGTGGGTCGTTGACGCACCGTGCGATAAAGTCCTCCACGCAACAAGATGGCCTAAAGGGAAGAGAAACAGGTGGCATTGGCGTAGCCAAGGAGGGCCGGTGGGGGAGGCGTTTAACGCCCGCACCCTCGATATTTTTTTTTCAATCTTGCATGTGTATATATAAGAGCACACATACAAACCCACAAACAAACGTACCCCCCACCCCTTCCCCTCCTGAAAAAAATTGCTGGTTGCACCCCTGGTGGATGGTATTTGTACGTGAAAGCCACGGCTAAATATTTCTGTATATCAAAATTTCATATTAGTAGTAAGCTTGGCATGCAGTGTTTTCTCTTCTAGCGTTTTGATGCCCAGAAATAACCTGGCATTGCTTCCCGTGTCTACTTGATGGTCTACCCGAGATCAGTCTGCCTTGTATGTCTTCAGAGAGTCCGTGTTAGGTGTTCTTGCACTTGGAATGAGCGCCCAGAAACCTCAATTACTCTCGAACGTTCAACGATTAATGCGAACAGCTTTTACAGTATGTTTTGACACATAGGCGAACGATGTTACTCTAACCTCCGATGTGGCGACACCCACTCTCTTCATGTTTTCCTGCAGCAGCTGTGGGCAAATTTGCGCTTGGATGATGCGTCGGTCAAGAAGTTTTCGACCACGTTTTTGAACGAGCTCTAGCTCCACAGACGTTTAAGTACGTTTCGTACTTCGGTGTGCACCGTCCTTTATTCGCCGTGTTCGGAAGTGGTTGTGGTTCGTCAAGCAACATCAGTGGCACCAGCAATAAGCTAGCAGGATAGGAAATGATGGTAATTTAAGGGAAATTAAAATTTGAAATAAAAATAATAATGATGGTATGTAAATAAAGAAAGGACGCGCCTGAATATGTTGAAAATAAAAGCGATAATCGTTGAAGAAAACGAGTGCGAAGTGTGTATAAAGGTGCTACCGATGTATCACTCAAAAGCAATGTTCTTCAACATCGGCAATATAGACACGGCTCTTTTGGATAATCGGTGCTTTAACAGTTGGATATTTTCAAAAGCTTACGAACCTCGTTGAGATCTAGTCGCAACACTATTAACTCAATTTACACTCCTGACAAGCAGTAATGCATCATGGATGGTCACGGTGTACTTATAGTTTAGTCGCATTCTGATTCCGTAAAATGTATGCTCTACGCTAACATCTACTTTCAGGTAAGGAACATGCGCTGTTCTTTATTGTGATTAATTATACATCAGATTATAGTTCAGCCCCTAGCATGGCATATACTTTGCTGCTTTCTGAAATTAATAAGAAAAAGTGTTACTCCAAGCACTATAGCCCGCATGCACTCCCGATCGAGATTAACTGCAAAAAATCTGACAGATTCCACGCACTGTGGGAAAATATTTCATGCGAAGCAGTCAGCGAGTAGCTGCCTATGCGGCAATTTTTGCTTTGAGCAATGTGTTACGGCTTAGATCGACGTCTTGGTGTAGTTTGAATAGTTTTTCGCATACCATGGGCTTGCCAGGTATATCGACTACACTGGCGTGTAAAGGTAGCTCATGGTCTGACGTAACAATATCCCTCGTGTTATAGCAAAGATTCCACTTGCTTATCAACGAAGTTCACGTTGCAGTGCGTTCATTTGCATATTATAAGTAGCGGTTCTTGGCATGTTCGAGCAACGTTTGGATATACCTTGCTGAGTAAGAGCAGTACATATTGTTACGCGAATGACGATCTTGTTCTGTATATAGGCCATATGCCGTTTATATTCAAAACAGCGGTTGCAGCGCTTGCCGGTTAAGCTCAGAGCTCGAGCTGAGAAACCTCTTTCTCCTCCTGGTTGGGCGCTCATGCGCACGGTCCGGGACTGGCAATATGCATGTAGCATAATCCCTGGTGGCAGAAGCGCCGTCTCGGAGCGCCTAGGTATCAACATCCCTGGGAGAGTGGTAAGGCTTCAAGCGTGCAACGTGTACGTTATCGCTGACGTGCGGGGGAATGAAGACGACGAGGCGACAGGAACGATTTCATGTGTTACAGGAGTCACCGCACCGAGCACTCGGTATGGCTCTGTGTACCAAGAGAGCAGCTTTTCCGACAGGCCAACATGACGGGTCGGAGACGAAATCAGAACCAAAGAACCAAGCGGAAAAGTGTACGTCTCGGTGTCGTCGATTGTACAAACGCTGTTGGTTCTCTTGAGAGGTCAGAAGGCGAGTACGGGCTGTTTGCCGTGCATGGGCAGCCCGGATGATAGCGTCAAGCGCATACTCGCTGGTCGCTGCTGTGGAAAACGGGATGACTGTATCTAGGGGTAATGTTGGTTCTCGGCCGAGCCACAGGATAATTGGAGAGCAACCGGCAGTGTCATGGCGCGAAGAATTGTAGGCAAATGTCACGTACGGTAGAGCAAGGCGCCAATCAGAGTGGTCTGAAGAGGTATACTTGTTTGTAAGTGCCTGTAAGTGTTCGGTTCAGACGTTCAATGAAGCCATTTGTCTACTGATGGTACGACGTAGTGAGCTTGTGCCTCGTTTCACATGACTGTAGCATGTCCGCTATGACTTTCAATAGGAATGTGCGGCCACGGTCCTTAAGCAGCTGGCGTGGAGCTACATGTTGCATGATCACGTCGTGTAGAAGGAAGTCGGCGACATCTGTGGCAGCAGCTTGTTGGAAGAGCTCGTGTGATGACGTGGGGCATGGCGCAGTCTGTGGCCCCAGCTATCCACCTGTTGCCAGAGGAAGACGATGGAGAAGGGCCAAGGTAGTCTACAACAACGCGAAAGAACGGTTCTGGTGAAAGTTTGAGGCGTTGAAGACACCCGGCGGGAAGCGTTCATGGTGTTTTGCGGCGCTAACATTTTTCACACGCCACAACGTATCTTCTGACGGAGCGTGCAAGCCCTGGTCAAAAGAAACGTCAGCAGAAGCGTCGATCGTACGTGCGCGACACACATAGGCGACCGGCAGTTCGAAAGTCGCAAAGTTCATTGAGAACAGCTGAGGGGAGGTGATTTGTTATAAGAGGCAGAAGGGCTGATCCGTCTGGGTGAAAGTTGTGACGGTATAGAGCACCATCTTGGGGTACGAATGAGCGATGGGACCGGTCGCAAGATAATGATTCGAGGTGTTCGATCATAGCAAGCAAGAACGTATCACAGCGTTGCTGCTCGTCAGGGATGTGCGTCAGTTGCAACATAGCAGCAACCGGCGTTAGCCTAAAGACTTGAGGATCAATGAGATTCGCTGTGCCAAGCTTTGCGCGACTAAGTGCAAACGTTTTCTTATTTACTGAAACTACGTAGGCGTACTGCGCCTAGAGGACGAATATCTCAAGAAGATATTAACCAGATTAAAGGCGGCATCTGATTAAAAGTGAGACGGCAGTGACCAGTCGATGACTATTAGTAAAATAATAACAGTTCCGATGTACATATTTCTCATCATACAAGAAAGCGTATTCGCGTCGGGGGAAAATGGTGCTCCTCTGGACAATTCTGTCGTGTAGAAAAACCAATCGACACACGGGGGAAGTTTGCGTGACGACGCCCTTATTTCTCATCCTGGGCATGGGCCCCCGTTTTCCCTCTCCGCTAATGGCCTCGTTCCAACGAGCACGTCTGAAGTCCCAATCATCCGGCGCAAGTGGCCAGCCCTCACACCTCTGAAGCTAGTTTTATTTTTTTAACACGAAAGTGTTTAATGCCGGGGTCCACCAAGTACATCCGTCACGGATATGACGTTGATAAAATGGACACCAGCGGGTGAGAAAGAAAAAAAACCAAGAAAAAGATCCCCCACTGGGAATCGAACCCACGACCTTGCGGCCGCGACGGCAAGCACCCAATGCCCTACCGACTAAGCTAACTCGGCAGAGCGGGACACGGCGCGAACGCGCCTTATATCTTTCACACATTCTCTCTTTCGCACGGTGGTCACTCTTGGCGGTGTAGGTAGGCGGGGCGGAGCAGGGCGGTGCCGCCGTCTATGAGAGGTGAAAAGAAGTAATGCTTCACGATCGACACTTACTAGCGCTTACTCCGAGGTTGCTCGCGATATCGGAGGTCATGGTTAAAGCTTCTCGATACCAGCGAGGTACACTGGCCGCGCTGGCGTCGCCGAGGCACCCTTGAGGCAGTTACGTCGTTACGTTCTTTGCCTTTCGCTTCGTGTTAGCGTGCGTCGGCTCATCGTAGTAGTGCAGCTTTCACATGCACTAACGGGTTTTCTCCGCCGTCGACTGCTGCGATTGCGAAAGCACCGACTAACAAAACTGCTGCAATACGCGTTGCAGGAAGGACGCAATTTCGACGGGAGAATGTCGTGCCTTGGTGAAGCGAGACTAGCGCCTGCGAGACAGGTTACGAACTCTACCTCCCGTGTTGCTGAAGCGCAGTGTGTGGTAGTGTATACATGAGCGCGGGTGTCGGTCACCCATTGCTATAGAAAGCGCACACTGTGTCGTTTCTCTCCTTAATTCACGAAGCTTTAAAGAAGTGCATACCGGGTACCAGTGTTGATTATGAGCTTGTTGATATCATTCTTACGCGGGATTCACAATTCGCTGTGTCCAAATATATGTTCACAACGTCAGCTACCACAACGGTTTAATCATGGCCATGGGCGTTAGTCGTCGTGATAAAGACATGCCGTCAACCAAGGAGGTTAAAAAAAAATTGCTGGAGTGGCGATTATTGCGCAATAGTGAAGCCGTGCCGACCAAAAGATGGCGGCTGCGCCCGCCATCTTACTAGGGGCACGATAAACCATCGGCGTTTGGCGAAAGAAAGCGAGCGTTTTCCACGCACGCCAGAGAAGTTTAACATGGCAACTTTTACGGGTCAGATACTGCTGCAAGTGTGTCTTTGTGTTACTAGTTTTCGTTAGTAAGCCTCAAATTCATGGCAAATTTTATTGGACATCAATCATCAATACTCCTCTCGATGGGTTACTTTTGTCGGCAACAACGATCTTTTATTTTGTACTTAACGTAGTATTTACACTAACAGATCAAAGCCATTTCATCTCCAAGTTGGCACCACCAGAAAAGAGCATGTTTCCGAGCTCTTTGGTGGGCAAAAGCTGGCTTCACTTTCGCTGGCAAGGCGTTTCGAAAGCTTCCACTCCAGAATTTTTGTTTAACCTCCTTGCCGTCAACATAGGTGCATCCACGTCAAACGGTTTTGTAGCTGCCCAACACGAATATACATCGGACAAGCTCTCATATATCACTACACAATAAGCACTACTTCTGTGAAGACACGTTTCACTTTCGTGTTATACCGGTTCCTATGACGGAGGGATCAGCCATGTTTTTTTTTATTTTATTTCAGAGCGCCAAGTCACCAAACTTTTATTTGCTTCATTCTCTTTCTAATTGTGAAGAATCGCTCAGCGCACTTACGTTTCTACCGTATATGATTGTCTGGTTAAGCTGTACATTGGGTACTGCCGTGCGCTACTAACATTGTATAGGAATGCTTATGATCTCTTATGACATTTCGGTCACTGTACATGAACGTCGTGCATCGTTGTGAACTTCCAGGCCTCATATTGCGCATAATAGCTCGGAAGCCTTAAAACCCCTATTTTTCTTATGAACGAAAGAAGCAAAATTTTTCTGAGGGGCTCGTGTTTTTTTTTTTTTTAGACACAACCAGCAGAGGAGAAATTGTCTTTAACTGTAGCGTAGAAATTTTCACGTAAGTTGAAGTGAATTACCGTTGACAAAAATTTTCGTCCAGTGTAATTCACTTTTCACATTTCAGTAATTCACTTCAATTTGCGTTATTATTACCACCCTGCAATTAAGGACAACGATTAATGTCCCCTATGCTTTCCATGGCCTAACTCACTCTACGTTTGTTACAGACGGAGGCGTATGCATCGCCTTTAAAATGTTCCAAGTACATGGATGGCATAGAGCCGGGGTGCCCGCGCTGTGGCCACCGCAAATGCACCTTACAACACATGCTGTGGCAATGCCCTGCGTTGCGCGCACGGTGTAAGAAAATTGGCCGCTTATCTGCGTGCTTCGCTGCAAATGTCGTCTAAAGACGATAGAAGATGCGCTGCGTGAGATATGAACGCCATCTGGCAATACGTCGGGAAACGTGGATGCTGTGTTGCGGGCTGGTAGTCCCGGCACAGCAGCAGGCGGGACCGGCGGTGACCAACGCGACCGGCGGGGACGCCAGCCAGCCCGAACACGCGGTGCGGCGCGAAGCGCCGAAGCAGAAGAAACGTCCGCACTCAACGAGTACTCTCCACACACTCTTTTATATTCACGTCGCCTGGGTAAAGCAGGAATGCCAGAGCGGCGCCCCATGGCACTCGTACAGTGCAATACTGAACTGAAACCGAAACACAACAATGAGCTCGCGCAGAGGGCACGGAGGAAGCCAAGTTTCGGCGCAGTCGCATTTTCAGCGCAGCTTAAGAAACTAGGATCTCTAGAATTACGTATCTTGTATTTACTATTAAAGGAACACACCACCTAATACTTACCTAGTGATGTTGCGCCTCATATATGCGTAATGTTTGCTTTTTGATCAACCATGTACACAAGTATGAAGCTGGTGAGCCGTTCACGATGGCTGGCCCTTGTGCAAGTGGTTCAACTTTGGCCGAGTGGCTGAATCGAGGGGCGTGCCGACAAACAGAAAGACAGAAAGACAGACCAAAATTTCTGTTTAAGTTCCCCAAGAAAGACTATCCTCTTTAATATACTCAGGTGATGACACTCTTCCCCGAACGCATGGGAAAACGCAATCCGCGCGTCCAGATAATGTTCGGGTTCTTATCGATTACTTGCAGAGGGCACTACGAAAAGCGGGGCAGTCGTCTCCATAGCGACGCGCATGCTGCTGATAACGTGCATTTTACAGACGATAGTCTTTCTTGGGGAACTTAAACGCAGAAATTTTGGTCTGTCTGTCTTTCTGTCCGTCTTTCTGTTTGTCGGCACGTCCCTCGATTCAGCCACTCGGCCAAAGTTGAACCACTTGCCCAAGGGCCAGCCGTCTTGAACTGGTACGGCTGTTCATACTTGTGAACGTTGTCGATCAAAAAGTAAATATCATGCATATCTGAGGTGCAACATCACTAGGTAAGTATTAGGTGGCGTGTTCCTTTAATAGAAAATGCATACATACGTAATTTTAAGGACCCTAGTTTCTTAAGCTGCGCTGAAAATGCATAAGAATGGAAGCTTGAGCGAGTTGGTATGCGTTCATCTTTGTTGAAACAGCGCTCACTAGACGACGACGAAGTAAAAGAAGGCACAGGACAGGCAGCGCCTGTCCTGTGCCTTCTTTTACTTCGTCGTCGTCTAGTGAGCGCTCTTTCAACAAAGCTGAAAATGCGACTGCGCTGAAATTTGCCTTCCTCCGTGCCCTTCGCACGAGCTCATTGTTGTGTTTCGGTTTCGGTTCTGTTGCACTGTACGAATGCCATGGGTTGGTGTTGAAAAAATTTAGTTTTGAGAAGGCCAAGAAGGTGAAAAAAAATATCTAAAAAATGAAAAAGCAGCGTTGTGGGCGGCCTTCAGGCTGCCGGTTGTGGGCGCCGCTCTGGCGTTCCTGTTTTACCCAGGCGACGTGTAAATAAAAGAGTGTGTGGAGAGTACTCGTTGAGTGCGGACGTTTCTCTGCTTCAGCGCTTCGCGCCAAACCGCGTTTTCGGGCTGGCTGGCGTCCCCGCCGGTCGCGTTGGTCACCGCCGGTCTTCGCCTGCTGCTGCGCCGGGGCTACCAGCACGCAACACAGCACTCATGTTTCCCGACGTATTGCCAGATGGCGTCCATATCTCACACAGCGCCTCTTCTATCGTCTTTACACGACATTTGCAGCGAAGCACGCAGATACGCGGCCAATTTTAGGGGCGAAGCTCCTTAAGGCGGCACCCGTTCGTCCCTCGTAGTCGTCGTGGTCGTAGTAGTGAGTAACAAGTCTTACGCTTTGACCTCCAAGGTGGTGCCGGTGGGAGATTTCTCCTGTGCGTTGTTGAACAATAAAAAATTCGCAGCGTGCGCGTTAACTAAAAGCCGAATTCTTCTGTCTCTCATTCCCCATTAGCAGCCATTGGCATGTTCCAGTAGGAAACGTTAGTAGAAGTAGAAGTGTAAGTGTTAGCTAAAAGCCGACTTCTTCTGTCTCTCATTGCTATTAGCAGCCATTGTTTACCTCCAAGGTAGTGCCTGGTGAGATTTCTCCTGTGCGTGATTAAACAATAAAAATTTTGTTCAAAACGCCGTTGATTGTTGAAATAAACCAACGAAAGACGCCAGATGTTTTGTAAAAGCAGAACGAAAGAACGCCAGATGTTTTTCTTAAAGTGTAGTAGTAGTAGTTGTATTTAGCCACCTCGCCCGATCGTCAACGGCGAGGTGGACCGGCAACGGCGCGAGGACCCTGCCGTACGAGAGCTAAATCACACTAAAAGACATACTTTGCGGGCGATACACTCTAGTGAGCTTTCAACTTTTCGTCTTAATGTACATGATAAAGAAATTATTTCTACGAAAAACGCAAGGCACACCTTGAACAATATGTTTGGTTTTGGGACGCTAAATGGAACCATGAGGCGATGCGAAGCCGGAGCACTTGCACGATCGCGTTCCGTTGGCTTTCGTTGGGCATGCTACCGACCTCGCGTCGAGGAACGCGCGTCCTGTCTTCCCTCTAGCCTTACCTTTAATTCGCACAGGGCGAGCGGGGAATGCGGTCGCTCTTGGCGCTCTTTCGCTCGGGAGCGGACTTCTTCCTTGCATTTCACCGATCACAAGTGATAATGAAGGGACCACGTAAACCAACAGTACAATAAAAGTTTGATGTTTAATATATACACGATGTTTCACACTCTTTATATTATGTACTGGGCGCATTTCACGGAAGAGTTTCACGGTTTACAGATGATTCCCTCCGTAGCTTCGCCCCACTCATCATCATTCACCCCGTGGATATGCTGTGATTTTTTTTCTTGTGCCATTTTGCTGGATAATGTGCATCCGCCAAGCGGCGTCGAGGGGCGAAATCGAGAGAGCAACAGGAGATGGAACGGCGAGAGCGGCGGCGATGACGCAGCACCACCGTGATTCGGCTACTCTCGGGCGCTCTCCGCCTCAAGCCATTAGATGGCGCACCGCTCAACGGACCGACGACCAAGGTATATGTAAACTGGTAGCGTAACTTCCGTAGAAGCCCACGTGTCAAGCCGGTGGCTAGTTGTTGCAACAGTCGCCATCTATGTGAGGAGGGGACAAACAAAATTAAAAAAAAGAGAAAAATATGACGTCACAACCGGAAGCGGAAATGACGTCACGTTTTAACGCGATGGGCGCGAAATTATGAAATTTTTTGACAGGGCGCCGCTTCTTACTTTTTTTTATAGCTGCATGTTCTTTTTTTTATCACTATGACGGCTCCATAATGGAAGCCTGCAAGATAACGGGAAGACGAAAAAGACAGATTTGATAAATAAGGTGTATTTTATTGGCGAAATATTGCAGTTGAACAGGATATTACCCCAAAATATATAACACAGAAATCAGAAGTAGCATAACAATTCAACGTGCACACTGTGATGGTGTAATGTGGGCCCAGGATCCGAAATAATTCAACCGGCAGTCAGGTGATTCTGTACACACAACACAGACTTTAACACAACCGATAACTCTGACGATTCACACGCAACACACTACAACATTCCTTATTTATATCCTAAACGTCCTACGCGCCTCGCACACAAACTGTCCTACTCGCCGTTATGAACTGTTGTCGCTGCGGCGAGGTCGGTCGTCACCGGTACTCCTTGGGCAGTCAACAGTCACTCTGCCTTGACCGTGGCGAGGTGGTAGTGGTGGTGATGATGGCACTGCAGGCCGGTAGATCACCAGGCCACTGCAGCGCAGGTTAGCTGCCCGTCGCCAACATGAGCCGCGGCCACCTCGTGACACCACTCGGGCCCCAGGACCTCAGGCCAGGAACAGACTAGGCTGCCGGTCTCTGTGTCAGCACCGGGCACAGAGCGGGAATCAGGCTCACCAGGTCCACATGGCTGCCGGACGCCTGGTTAAGCGATGTCGCGACCCGAACCGCCGACCAGCGGCTGCCGTTCCAACCGTGTCGCGCTCCAACTCCTCGAGCAACACGGCGCTCGCGCTTCCTTTTCGTCGTCGTCCCCTCCAAGGCGTACCGCAGAGCAGAACTGTCGTTCCCTCTTCGCCCCGTCACGGGCCACACAATCCACATCATCACACTCACAAACCTTGCATACGTGTTGCTCTTGCATCCGTAGACAGCGCAGCGTTTCTTCGCGTAGCGTGGCGGACTCATCGTCCCGAAGGGCGACAGCACGCCGGCCGTGCGCTGGCAAAACACAGTCACTGAAACGGTTCCCGATGGCTACGATGGGCTATATTACCTTCTGCCAAGTACCACGACTACAAAACAACGGTTATGCGAGGAAATATCTACGGACGACAGGCACAAACCTACTGCGCAAAAACGAGCGACGCCATTTGCATCTCAAAATGCGCAAAACCGTTGGCCCATGTTACCAGACTGCCTGCATGTGCCCGCTGTTTCTGAAAATAAACGAAAAAAATTGGCCACTCAACCACATACCCAAGACTAAAGTTTGATTAAAGTAATCTACTAATTTAATTCGTGACAAATAAATTTAAAACTAATGAAAATAAACGCTTAATTAATTTTTTGTTTTCATTATTTGTCCCCCCCTCACCTAGTAGCGCTTTAATCGTCACGCGGGTGTTGATGTTTGTCGCAATAGGTTTCCGACCACTTTTCGTTCCGACTTTCGCGACCTGTTTAGATTGACCTTGCCGACGACCGTATATTTTCTGGCCGCTTAGGCGCGCGCAGTGTCAACACCTGAATATTCTTACACCGTGGTTGCGCGGGAGCAGCGAGTCTCCCTCTACGTAGGCGGAGTGGAACTATCTGCTCACTAGCCAAGACAAAGGAGACCAGCTTAGGGCCATCCAGAGGGCCCGCGACATGGCCGTGGAGTTTAACCTCCTCGTCCCGTCGTGGGAGTGGCCCACCGGTGTCACCCCCTAAAGGGGGTCGAGCGCCGCCTCCGGATAAATAATAAAGTTCTTTGCCTGGCTGCTGTCTTCGATTGATTCGATTATTTCTCTTATGTTCTACAGCAAACGTATCATCGTTAGTTAATATTTTTGTGGTCGTTCATGACACTTCGCATATGATATCCGCGCGTAAATTTCAGTCAGCACACCTATAACTTACGACTTAAAGAAAGAATTTCTGTACCTCAAGGTACACTTCTGAGGACGTTATCTCATCTTTATTATGAAATCCAAAGTTTGACGGCAACCCGCCTGGCCGGGGAAGGCTCCTGTGAACAAGGCTCCCGTATGTAAACTTTGTTCCTTTTTAGGTTGGTGTACCTTTTCGCGTTTACACTATCATCTTTATTATGAGCGAAATAATTGTTCTTCATATCTAAATACACTTCGCGCATTCAAAATAATATAAATCACTCGTTCTGTGCACAATTGCCGAATTAAATTTCATGCTGCACATCTATTCGCGCTGTCTTTGCTGCTCGGTAAAGTGAATTGACCAACTATAGAGTTCGCGAGAAGAAACCCGCAGCCTACATGACCGCGGTCATGTGGGCTCCCTAAATCACAGTGCCCTTTATGTATTCACCAAAGACGGCTCGAAGGCGAAAACTATATTCTTTTTCTTCTCAGTCGATGAAGTGAACTTCCCCTGCCCTCTTTCTTAAGCTTTCTTCGCCTAACGTGGTTTTACACTGCCTCCGGGGTCGGAGGCATTGCACGCTTTTTGCATCTCACCTGGTTTTGCACTGCCTCTGTGATCGACCCACCTTTGACCAAGCGACGATGTGATGCAATGACGTCATCATGTGACGTCATAGTATCATCACGGTGACGCCATGATGACGTTATATATTTTGAATTTTTGTGACAGCACGATGACGTCATATGGGGACGTCATCACGTGATCATGATTTTTTTTTCCATCAGCTAAAGTGAATGCTTGGACGTGTTGCTACGTCATAGCGGAAAGAAAACAGCGCAATAGACGGAGCACCAGGAAAAACAACAGCGCTGATTTACAAGAAAGGTTTATTCGTCAACACCACGCAGTATTTCCTAGCGCATTCCGAAACGAATAGGAAAGACGTCTTTTCGTCTTTTGCGTCACTCGCGTTGACGCCTACGCAGACGCGGATGGTTAACTTTCGCTTTTCTTAAGGAATCTAAAGCTGTCGCCTCAATATGTAGAAGAATGGCACAAGTAATGTCTCGCGGTTTAGAATATTTCCGTTCATTCTTTAGCCGATGATTACCGTCATACTCGCTTTTAGCAGGTCAACAAGGGCAAACTGCTGAATCGCTAATGAAGGGTACGCATTATAAATATGGACCCGAAAGAGCTTGAACCAGGCAAACAGCGACGTCAGCGAGCACGTCGAATACAATATACTCACGTTCGCAAAGCCTGAAGTAATCCGCTTATTAGCGCGTACAACAACATGCCAGAAGACACGAGTGCCTCCTCAAGTGCTTGCTTATTGGGTTTCTCTTATTGCATTTCCTTTCCAGCATCATGCGCTGATTAGCTGCTTTCCGCGTGGTTTGTTTACACACCGCTTAACGCACACACTTTGATGCTTGTGCGTTTGGCCTTAAAGCACTGCGCGCTCAAAGCCAAGCATCTGCGCATTTCCATAGCACCCCGCCCCCCTTCCTTTCTTTTGCCGTCCTCCGTTTGAATAGAAAAACAATCGAAATAAAAGGGGACAAGCAGGAAACATATGTCACGCAGAAGGGGAAGAAATGTAGGAAAGATCCTGATACGCAGAAATACACGAACAGCTACGATATTTGTAATTTTTACCTTTTCGTTTCCTTGCCTTTCGTGAGTTGTTATTCTGTGGCTTCTCCGTCAATAATGATTTCACTTGCTTCACCAGTGCACTAGTTAAACGCTGGCGGCACTATAAGATGTCGAACTATCGTAGCTTCGGTCTTTCTTTGACTCATTCACAACGATGTAAGGAGGCTACGGAAAGGAGCGACAGTTGCAGTAGAACAAAAAATAGTTTTGGTCGTCTTGTCAGGAAGGTAAGAGGGAGTTGAAAGGAAGATGGAAGTCTCATAACAACAATGCAATGCTCGCAGCGCTATGGCTTCAACTGCAAAGTTGACTAAGGTAAAGAAGCACTGTCAGCGATTAGTGATGCTCTATCGGCAAGTGTATTTGTTCGCCCCGAAAGAACAAAGAAAATCATCTTTTCCCTTAGGCACCGCCATCAAAAGGAACGCATGCGCAAGCATCGATCAGGGCATACTTAAATTTGTTGATGTGGGATTTGAAGATAGACTAATTAGGCAAGCCGCAAACAACTGTCGAATGGAAGAGACTGCTTCGGCGCTCTTCCAACTCTTTCGCTAGCGAAAGTTACAACGGAAGAAGCAATAGTTCCGGAACTAAGCCCTAATTAAGGAGCTAAATGATCCTTCCACATCTTCTCATCACGTCCGCACTAGCTTAATGAACTATCCTAAACGCAAACATACTATTTGGACTGCTAATACGCATTCAACTTGGGCATGCGAGCGATCACTGTGTTCTTTATGTGACCAGCATAAGCGATTCTAAGTTGTTTACAGATTTCACACCACGGTAATAATCACCAACCACTTCAAACAGTCTCACATTCTAAACGAAGGCGCATACGCCATAACAAGGAAGGCTTCTTTTTTTCAGTTTTTTTTTCTAACGTGTAGCAGCACATTCACTTTAACGAAGAGCTATGCAAATTCTCCAGCTATCCGGTCTATAAAATAGTCGGAAAGGCTTTTGAATAGACTTTAATGCCAGATGCTATCTTTTCAAGCAAAGAAATAATGCTTCGACATTGGTGGCAGAAATATAACTTGTGTTCTTGTATATTTTGTTTAGAAATGTGAAATGACGCATGTCCTTCTTCTGCCAAATTGCTGGATTGAGGCATCGCTATATTCAGTCATATTGCCGTCGATCAGCAGGAAGCTGGCTTGTTACGTCAAGGGCTCACATCGGAGCACCCTTAACGTCATTGCGATGGCAGCAACGCAACTTTCGAGAGACTACGCGCATCCATACGGTGCTGTGGGCCATATAACGCTCAATATTCGAAGTGCAGAATGCGAGCGCCGACCTTTGCACGAGATAGTGAACTTTCCGTTGCTCTTCACAGCTTTTGTCCCATGAACGGTCGATTTTCTACGTTCAGCCGTATCTGGGACCTGGTCTCGAGTGTACACCCCCGCACACCCCCGCACACGCTTGACACGAATAAAATCTGAGAATACATTTTTCTTGACGAAAAGCTACTAGAGCAATGTTTTGCTGCAGCCAAATAATTAAAACTGTAGATTTAAGCACAATGCAAGCGATAACAACCATCAATCGCTCTGAAGTGAGCACACACAGCAAGAGTCATTTCGGCCCGTTATATCTCGTGAACAAAGCAAATGAGGGCATATGATATTAAAACTGCGTTTTCACTGACATAAGCGCTCTTCCATAAAAAATTCTCGTCAAAATTTAATCCGGAGTTTTTTTATTTTATTTTTTGAGAATCAGCTTTTATGAAATAACTCGCTTCTTTAACTATATTTTTCCTTTTTTATGCTGCCCATAGGAAAATAATCTTCCGTATAAATGTTTCCAGGGCTCGTTTCTATAGTTGACATTGTTTTGAAGTTTTAGTGTGAAAGAGAAAAGGCGCCAAGGCGCCTCAAACATAGCACATTTTTTTGATTTCGGTCGTGTTTGCCATTTTTTCACATTTTCTTCCTTTTGAGGACGGCATAAAAAAAGCATGGATGTAGTTCACAGTAAAGCGTATTAAAACCAGCAAAAAAAATTTGGACACATCACTTATAGTTCGCGTTAAATTCGGCCGTGAAATCCGAAAACATTGCAGTGAGCAAAAAGAGGACGCCTGCACTGCCACCTTCAAATATTTTTTTTTTGGCGCGCTGGCGGCGTTTCTTGGAAATAAAATTTTCGGTCCCTTGCACTTTGAATGTGCCCATATAACATATAAAAAACCCAGGCAAAACAAAAATGTCGACCGGACAGGCATGTTCGATCTCTCGGGAATCACCCAGTTTCCCCTTGCGCAATCAAACGCCATAACTATATAACAAATGGCCACACACGCCCAGGTAGTCTTCGGATAAGATAAGTGCCATCCACTGAAGTTGGTCTACATAGTACATTCCAGGGCCACCAACCTCGACGGCCTATACCTCACCAACGCAAAAGGTGACTTCAGGTTCCGACATGTCGCCGGCTCTATCGACAGACAAGTCTGTCGGCGACATGACGCGGCTAGCAAACAAGCCTCTAGACGTTGTCTTGGACCGGGCTACCACCTTCATTCGGTGCCACAACCACAACAATCACCTCACGCTCACCGCTCTCAACGTAGAGTCTGTGAATGCGCACGCGCACGACCTCGAAAAAGACGCTCTGCTCACAGAAATTGGTGTGTTAGCACTTTCTGAAACCTGGAACGATGAGCCCACTGCAATCACGGGATTTCAATGTGTCGTCCACAGCAAGCGGCTTCATTGCAGGTGCGGCGGCGTGGGCACATATAAGAACACAGCGATGCGCAACTTCAGCGTAGACCGCATCCCACTTCGCCAGCCACCAGGCACCGAACACACACAGACAAGCAGCGGAATCGGCGAGGTCTGCGTTGCGCTCATCAATCATAACAACAAAGACATTTCGCTCGCCGCCACCTACGTGAGAACTGTCAAGAACCCCTTCCACATATGCACACGGGTTCGTGAAACGTGCATGTGTTGTCCATCATAACAGACAAGTATAAGCACTGGATCTCGGCTTGCCGCGTCTGGTGTTGGTAATAACTATGTCGCTGTTGGCATCGTTACGCAACTGTAAACAACTGGTCTCTTCAGCATTAGTGTGCGCGTATGCCATTTGCGCCCATCTTTAGCGTCAATTCGTAACGCCTTGCTCAATATAAAAAAAATTACTCCACCGTCACTTTCCCGGCGCATGCTTCGCATTACGTCGATTCCGACGGTAAGTGGGATCTGCCGGATTTTTTTTCTATTTTCTTTCTTTCTTGGTTTCTTTCTCTTTCTCTCTGTTTTTCTCTATCGCTCTACTGTCTCTGTTGATTTCTATTTCTTTCTTTCTCTGTCTATTTCTTTCTATCTCTTTCTCGCTCTATCTTTTCTCCCTTCCTTTCTTTTCGTTCTCCCTCTATTTCTCGCTTCCACTTTCTCTCTCTCTCTCTCTCTATTTGTGTTTCTCTCTTTCTCTCTCTTTCTATCGTGCTGTCTGTATTTTCTTTCTCTTTTTTTTGTTTCTTTCTATCTCATCTCTGTATTTCTTTCTCTGACTATATTTTTTCGCTTCATTCCCTTTCTTTCTCTCAATTTCTCTATTTCTCTTTCTTTCCATCTTTATTGCTCCTCTCCTTCTTTCTCTCTCTCTGTACTCGTTCTCTCGTTCATCGGAGTTATTGCATTCCACGCCGGTCAAATCGGCACACGTATTCTGGAAGCCAAGGAGAAGATGAAGTAGAGGACGAAGAGTGCGTATGCCGGTTGACAAAAATGACAGTTTTCTGGGGACACCACATGGTATAACGAAAAACTTCACGGCTCCGCTGTAAAAGAAGTTACACCAATCTACTCCAGATATGCCCAACAAAGAATGCACAAACTCCCAAGCGTGCGCCATAGAAAAGAAAGAGACCTGCAATGCGCTCTGACGATTAAAATTTCGACAAATAATTATCACTGAGAAAGAATAAGCACGCCCTTGCCATCTCTGCTAGACACCAAACCCCCTCGTTGATAGGAGCCAGTTTTTCCCTAATGGAACGAAACGCAAAACACACTTTACAACCATCCGCATGGATGATAGCACCCTTGAGTACCTGCATAGGCCAGCACAAATCATTCAAACGCACTGCATGTTAACCTTAGTCATATCTACTCCTGGCTCGATTCGTTAAATACAATTCCGCGGTCGATAAGTTATGTCGCCTTCCTTGTTGCTTGTCCGGCACATCACAGCCGTCGATCCAGAACAAAGATGCATTTTGTTGACATTGCTATTCCCCGTCATTGTGCGGGCAATTACGTTAAACTATACGCGAGCTTTCAGTACACCAAGGGGAATTGTTACGCCGCAGCGGAACGCCGACATATGAATAGGAGGCGATGCTTTCACTGGACTAAGCAGGTTCTATGAGCACAACAGTTGACACTTATACGATGCGTCATGATATATGTTTCCCATCATAGAAGTGTTTTATTCGCGGAGCAGTTCGCTAGCTTCGCAGAAGGGGGGATAACGCGGATCCTTGACGTTATTCAGTTCTTTTGCGAGCTAGTGTCTCGCGTAGATTGGACTAAACTATTAAGAGAGACAAACACTGACCCTAATTCGCTGTATAACGCCTTCTTAAGCAAGATAATAGAACTTTATGATCGAGCGTTCCCGGTGATAGCAGACGGATGTGCAAAAAGGCTAAGAAGCCTTGAATGACCCGCTCTCTCTTAAGGCGCGTCTCTAAGCGTAATAAACTCTTCAATAAGTTTTTAACTACCAGAGATGTAGAAGACTGGAAAGAATACAAAAAATTCAGAAACTGTTTAACTGTAGATATTAAAAAGGCCCGAAACCAGTTTTACTCAAACAAATTTGCCCAAATTTACTTTGACCCCCGGAAAACTTGGTGCACTGTCAAAGATCTTCTCCAAAGAAAAAGTTGTAACACACTCACTCAAATCAGTCTAGGTGAGAAGGCTGTCACAGGTGAAGACCTTGCTAATGAATTGAATCGATATTTTGTGACTGCTGGCCAGTTCGACTGCCCTAGGGATTCCAGTAATGCCAGCCGTTTCATCGATTTAGTATGACGAATACTCTGTTCCTTCATCCAACGTCTCCCTCAGAGATCTTTAGCATTATACATGAGCTTAAAAATAATTGCTCGGCAGGTTTTGATAACATTAAGTCCTTACTAATTGAAGAAGTCGCCGATCTGATATCGGAAGTATTCTGTGAAACAACCAATTCTATACTGTCTACGGGAATATTTCCTGACAAAATGAAAATAGCTAGAATTAGTGTTTTACATGGTGGGGGGGGGGCTCTATTAATAATATCAGCTATTATAGGTCTATATCAATTCTTCCATGTTTTTCGAAAATTGTGGAAAAAGTGATTAACTCTAGATTAGTGAATTACTTGCATAAGCATAACTTGTTATCAGAACATCAATACGGGTTTCAGAAAAAAAAGTTCTACAGAAAACGCATTACTTAATATTAGGGGAAAATTATTAGCAAATATAGAAAACGAGTTATACACTGTTGGTATTTTTTTAGACTTTAAGAAGGCATTTGACTCAATTAAACACGAAATTCTCTTTGCAAAGTTATCAGGACATGGAATCAGGGGTTTAACGTTGAATCTTATACGGAGCTCTTTATCTAACCGAAGCCAATGTGTTTTAATCAACAATGTCAAGTCGGACCTAGAAACCATTATGGATGGCGTACCACAAGGCTCCATTTTAGGGCCAACCTTGTTTCTTGTATATATTAATGATATTTTATTTATCCCTCACACCCCCGAAACAGTGCTTTATGCAGATGACACGAGTGTTTTCTTTTCGTCTTCTAATTTACCGCGCCTCATGGATTGCGCCAACATGCGGTTACAATACTGAGAAGAATGGTTGAACACTGACCAGTTGAATTTAAATGTCACCAAAACGAAGTTTATTATATTTCATGCTACCAATAAACCACTTCCTTCATCCCCTCCGCCTTTATTCAAGACGCAGGTATTGGAACGTGTCTCTCAATGTAAGTTTCTTGGAGTGCAATTTCAGGAAAATTTGCGATGGACACCACACGTAGAATTTCTAGCGAGCAACATAGCCAAATCAATAGGTATGCTAAACAGATACCGGACTTTGTTACCGAAGTCCTTAAAACGTCAATTATACTTTTCTTTAATTGATTCGCGTCTGTACTACCGTGTTCTGATTTGGGGAGTTACGTCGCAGTCTAATCTTAATAGCCTGTATCTTATGCAAAAAAGAGCTGTTCGGTTCATTCACAACCTGTCATACTATGAACCTGTATCCTTCAGTTTTTCATCAGACCACATTCTTGCCATTCGTGAGATATACAGCCAGCGTCTCGCTGAGCTTATATTTACGGAGTACAAAAATGACACTCAGCGTTTTTTTACAACCTATACAAACAGCATCCGAAACTACAACTTCAGGCATTCTGCTTTTTTTAAACCAAAGACGAAGACTGCCTGTGGTCAGCAACTGTTAAAATGGCAAATCCCTCATCTGTTTAACATCCATCCGCAAGTACTAACCTTAGTAACAGATTCCTCTTCCGTGTCCACTTTCAGAAAGAAATCGGAGATTTACTTTCTTGGACATAATTACTTGCTTTATATTCCACATAACTTGAACCCTTCAATCTACGTGGCTAACTTATATTGTATAATAGTATTATATGCCTGGTTTTTTCATGTATGAATGCCTGCATATATGTTCCCATTAGAACGCCGGTATATATATTTATATTTGTATAACTACTGCTCTCTTTTATTTACATGTGCTTTGTAGTCGTACAAGTGATTATGTTATTCATTTTCCTTGTCTTGTTGCACTATGTTTCTATAAGTTTTTCTTTCCCCTTTAATCAAAATGTTGTACTCATGCACTTCTTTTTTTTTCCAATGCAGTTGCGTTGTGTGACGAATGTACAGGGAGGTGCTTGAGGCCTAGTCAGGTGACCCATAGTCTCCTTTAGTCTCCTGCACCACGACAATCATGTATTGTCAAACAAATAAATGAATGAATGAACACCATTTACTTCGTCCTGTTTTTGAAATGCTGTAGTTATTGTTACAAAGTGGAATGAATAATAACATGATATCTACGAAAGAGTGACGACAGAATTTATTGGCGCAACACAGCAAGAGCCGGTCTTGCAGCATATAGCTTGCGTAGTAATCTACAGGTAACCCTCAGAAGAGGCTAATCTGTACACTAGGGGGCAGTGGGCACGCGCGAGAACATCCATCGCGCAGCCAGAGCGGGTCATGACAACCGTACGCAGGTTCAACGTATTCCAGAAGTGGACGCCGTGGCTGCCGTTGACCGCCTTGAGCACTTCTTCCGTCTTCTTGGGATCAAAAAGGTCGCGCCACTGACTAAAGGGAAACCTCAGGAACGTCTGCGAGCTGAGAAAGTTCACGCGCCGAGAGAGCACTTCGTCGTATCCCAGTGCCGACAGCAGCTGCGGCCCGCACGTGTTCCGACGTGAACACAGATCCATAATCGCTCCAAGGACTGGATGATTCTTCGTGAAGAAGAGCACACCGTTAGACATACGTCCTCCGTCAACTTCATAAACGATGCTGTTTCGTATACCGTTCAGCGGCCTCAGAACGATCACGTCAGTGTCCAAATAAATGCCACCGTACTTCCAAATCACGGCGTAGCGAAGAAAGTCACTGAGGCGTACCGCGAAATAGAGGCTTCTATGCGGATTTCCACCTTTGGCATGCAGCCTCGACAACGGAGTCCCCGCGAGCTCGGTGCTCGCGTTTAGCAGTGCCGACCGAAAGTTGGGTATCGTTGAGAGTACTCGATGGTAAGGGCAGGAGAGGGAGCTAATGTTTCCTGTAGAAAGCAGATGCACGGTGTAGTCGTCGTTGTGCCGGCAGGCTGACTCGATGCTGCAGGCTGCTCTGGGTGTTAGTTTGCGCCCACCGAATGTTTCGAGGAACCATATGTTTTGGCTATCGCTGGCGGTGGATTCTGCGGAGTGAAAGAAAAAAAATACGAGATTGCCATCACTTTCATGTCTGAGTTGACTCAGTTTCTACAGGCATGAATACAGTTATTCCAACTCCAGACTGCTGAGTTTCGCAGCTTATCTCTTGAGATTATTTCTCCCCACGTTGAAACATCAGAGGCGTGGCCGCGGCCATTAGGAATATTTGCAACTGCGCCCACGTTACCCTGATCACATACCCGACACTCCACTTTCTTCCGAGTGCCTGTACAATCTCTGCATAAATGCTTATTTTTCGAGCAGTAAATTGACTTCCACATCCAACGAACTAACGACACTCGTGGAATGGTGTAACAGCTTGTAGAAGACCTTAGGACCGAGGTTCGTCGAACGAAGGAAAGAACGTCCTTCCGCAACGCCAGGAGTTGTGTAATTTGAATGCTCTTTCACAGATATAGTACAGCAGCGAAAAGGGCGTTCTGTACTAGAAGGCGCTTCACTTGCCAAGGTATTTGATACGCTGGACACGCGACAAAGTGATTCAGATATAGTCCGCCTCTTTAAACGACAGCATCGACTAACGTGAAATGTCAAGCGGTCCTATCGCGTGGCCGATATTGTCATGCTAATCGTAATCACGAGGAGGAGAAGAAGGAGGAACACGAATCACTGCGAGAAGAATGTGGCGGACTTCAACACGATCGCGACTAAAGAGTTTCTGCGCCTGCGCATCTTCTTACTCCTCTGAAGGCGTTCGAGCGTTTCCGGCAGGCTCATTCGAGACATCGCGTATAGCTGACGGTCAACCACAGCGGCTCCCTGATAAGCCGCGGAAGTGTAATCGCAATCAACATCGTCCGACTGCTCTTTTAAGCGCGCCGTAAGCGGCAGCGGCCGTTCCACGCACGGCCGAGCTTGAGCGGTAGCGTTCCAGCGCGGACGTGTTCCGCGTTACATTATTATAGGGGAGCTGTAAATGGCGCAGCTGGTTAATTTTACGGCGTCCGTCCGCGCCCGCGCACGAACAGAAAAAAAAAAGGAAACGTGTCACATTTTCCGAGCAAGCGTTGACGTCACATAAATACGTCATCATAAAGCCACTGCATGACATCACGTGATGACGTCATGCACCGATGTCATGGATCGGCCAAAAGTGGGCCGATCCCGGAGGTAGTGACACCAAGTTAGGGGCAGAAAGTGTCAGCTGAGCGGTACGCCTTTCGTACGCGTTTCGCCACGCCGGTCGATCTGGGCGCTGCGCTATGGCTGTCGTTCGTGGTAAGTATGAGTCGACCGCACGTGTGAGAAGGCCCGAGGGTCTGCGCCCTTATGAAGAACGCTGACGAGGGTAGAGAAGGGAGTGCGCCCATGAGCTCCGCTGGTCACCCACCTTCACAGTGGAGCGATTCTAACAATTTTAACATCGAAGCTTGTTAAGCCGTCGGTAACTTTTGCTCCGTCGTAATCATGAACGAGCGCGCGCTTTCTTCATTCTCTTTACAGCGAAGCTGGCTTGGCGATGAGCTTACGGTAGGGAGACGCTACGAACGGCAGACTACAAAGAACACAGGACACAGTTCTAACAGAACGAGCGCAATTACTGAGAGTAAAGCTGTTTAAGCTATTGTGCTCCGTCTTGCAAAACTCCTCAGGAGGGTATGTGCCACAGGAATTGGGCAGGCCCCACTACCGAGTATAGCAGGTGCGAGCGTTACACGAAAATGAACACTTCAAAAAAGAGATAGAGAAAGAAAGAGAGAGAGAAATAAAGAAAGTGACAGAAGGAAAGAGGAAGAGAAAAATAGAGAGAAACAAAGCGAATAAAGACATAAAAAGATAAAAAGACAGAGAACGACGTAGAAAGATAAAAACAAAGAAAGAAATAAAAGGTATAGACGTAAAAAGATAAAAAGACAAAAAAACATAGACAGAGAGGGAAAGAAAGCGAAACAAAGAAACACAGAGAAAGAAAAACACAGAAAGAAATAGATAGAAAGAAAGGGAGAAAGAAATAAATATACCAACAGCGAGACAGAGAAAGAAATAGATAGAATGATAAATAAACAAATACAAAAAAGAGACACAAGAAACAGAGAGAAATAGAAAGAAAGACAAAAATAAAAACAAACAAGGAAGCAGCGTTGCGCCACTAGTGCATGCTGCGCTAATTGTTTATCACTGAAGCTATGGTGCCATGCGCGCGTGCAAGTAATAGATGTGATGCTGAATATCTCATTTCTAGAGCAATCAAATTTTACGATCCCTTAAGGTATAACATCAGACTAGTCTCTCAAAAGTAAGGAACTCTTCCGAGCTGTGTTCAGACTTGCCATTGAAGAGGGCATCTCTGTACCACGCGCTCCCGAAGTAACCCTGCTTTGCTACCTTGTCACCTGAAATAAACATTACATCATGTGAGTACTTGTTCTGTGAAAGCAAGCATATAATTTCATACTCACGAGTAACAAACCGAATGTCTGCTACACGTACGCCAGGACGCACAAGAAAAAGCAGCCGCAGTATTTTGCACGTGAGCTCAGACAAGCCATCGTATCGTGTCATAACAAATCGAGTTACCTTGAACATGAAAAGATTTTTCTCACAACTTCTATGCTAGGTTTGCGGGCTGATTTGCACGTCTTTTTTTGTACAGTAGATTTGCAGTTCCTTACCTATCAAGTAACATGCAAAGTCCGTTAGAAACAGACGGTATCTCGAGCGCGGTTTCACAATGTAAGAAACAATCAGGTATTTGACCTCATTGCCCCGAGCCATGCCCTTGCTTTCACTGCTGCCTTCTGAAGGGAATGTTTGTTGTCTCTAGATATTAACTTACTACATATCTCTCGCAAGAATGACTAGCTTAAGTGATAATGAGAGCTAACAGAGAAGTGTGTTGTCTTTTAGTTCTTATTATTATCGTGTCTAACAGAAAAACGAGCCCTCAAAGGTCATCTTCTTAGCTTAAGTGATGTAAAATAACTACCAAGGCGGAGTTTGCTGACTACCGCTCTCGCTTCTTATCTAGTGAGTTAATAGCTGATCGCAAGTCCATACCTATTCAAGGCACTTGCATGTCCCCCCGAACGTGATCGGTATTAAAACTGTAGCTTTGCGGAGCACCACGTACAATATATTATGAGATTACCAATATAGGTGTGCTATCATATGAGTTACACATCCCCTTGTAAATAGCGGATGCACATTGACAGGTGCTTTATTTTCAGTCAAATCTGTCAAACATCGACACAGTACGAATTCGTTAAACGCTGTGGTTCAACCATTTTTATAGTATTCCAAGGCTAGGCAAATGCAAGCGGATGAATATGTACAGCATTGAAACGCGTGAGTCGAAAACTCTGCGTCGCTAAAGAAGCTGAGTATTTATACAGGGCTAATGGTTTCTTTCTGCGTAATAACCTACTGAGGCGTGCCAGTCATTGCAAGCTGCTCAGGAATAACAGAAAATGCTCAAGATGTTCTACACGTCGCGCTCTAGTTGCGTAATATCGCACGAGGTGTAGCGCTATGTGATAATATTAATAATAGTAATAATAATAATAATAATAATAATAATAATAATAATAATAATAATAATAATAATAATAATAATAATAATTGTTGTTGTTGTTTTTGGTGTTTTACGTCCCGACACTGTGATATGATTATGACTGAAGCCGTCGCGGGGGTTCCGGATATGTTCACCATCTGGTGTTCTTTAACGTACATTGAAATCTATATGTGAATAGATCATATCCTTGTAAAAAAAACCTCACTTAGCCCATCAGGAGTACGGCCCTTACTCGAATTCAATTCGTCGAGAGCTATCTTTACCTCACCATCCGTGACTGTGAGTAACAGCCTAATGCTCTGTTTCATCACTTAATTGTGGCCTAAACGAAAAAAAGTTCACTTTTCAAGACGTCGGACTATAGAACCCAACGAAAATAGCCTACTGTAATACTCGCAAAAGCTTGCTGTAGTGTGTGTTGCAGCAGCATTGTATACGATTTATGCTGTTTACACTGCACTGAGAGTAACTTTTTCCCATGACCACACCTTGTACATCGTGTGTCTTTCAACAGTTACTATTCGTTCTTCCCGCGCTCTCACAGTGGCCCCATAAAATCTTGCAATGTCGTGCAACTTTACCGCTTCCCTAACTGCTCGAATGTTTCCCTTAAAGTTCCCGTGGCAAGGGTCCCCTACTTTAACCGTGACAATTTCTCATTATCTTGTTCAGTATTTTTTTAAGTATGCAACACGTCTCTAGGGCTTTCTGTACTTTTTTTTTGCGTCTACACTTTCCATAATGTAGACGCAGACGTTTCTCGTGCAATACAGCCACCCAACGTTTTCTAGAAACGTTGACAGCCACCATCATAATGCCGACGCTTTCCGGGTGTTGTGTCAGCGTCTCCACAACAGCTTCAATGACCCCACGTTTTGTGCGCGCTGCCTTCATGACCCGAGAGACGCTGCTCGCGTCCCTGGGCAATATAAACCCCACTAATTATTTTTTTTGGCAAGCCAAGTTGGTTTTGACTAAACTTCTTTCATGCGTCTTTGCATTTCTTTCACACCGCTTATGTATCAGATCAATGTACAAATTGTCCCAGACTAAAATTTTACTCGAACATTCCTTGTGTACGCTCTCCAACAAAAACGAAACATCTATACAACGCTTTTAAGAAATAGCCTTCAGTTTGCTGCTAAGGCTGAGGACTTAGGTTATCTGACAAGCGCATACATACTGAAGAGTATGCATTTGCAGGTGTTCGCCGAATGCGGCTAGCAGGCACTCGAGCGACAAGCGTAGCTCTCGGGGTCTGGCAAGCCTTACAGCGAAGATGACCGAATATACAGCGGGCTAATTTATGCTTGAAACAAGATAAGATGTTCCTTGAACACTCACCTTGAGTACTACTTCCGATATATCCCAGAGTAAGTACAATGGTGACCAGGGACACTACCACCATGTCCCTGACCACATGGCGCATCCGAGCGATCGCGCCACCCTTGGAACGAGCAGTCATCGAGTCCATGGCGCACAATTGCTAGACCTCGACGGTTTTACGATTCAGGAAATGACACAGAGCTTTGAGGAGAAAACTAGAGCACCGCAGAGTAGATCCTTGGATCGAGTAGATGAACGCACGTCCCATCGACAACGTCTTCATCTTCTTCAAGGTTCATTGAAGGCAGCAGGTCTTCATTTTCCGTGCCGTAGTTTTGACCCTTTCCCGCTATCTTTATTCTTTTTTAAATTCTAAAAATATGGCAAATGTTTTTTATTTAATTTTGCAGTGGCAGTCATTTTTTTTTCAGACTTATATCCAATTACCGAAAAATAACTCACAGGGTCTCTAATGCATTCTTCTTCTTCACAGTCGATGTATTAATTCCCTCCCCTTCGAAAGCTTTCTAAACATGGTTTTGCACAGCCTTTAGGATCAGAAGCACTGCAAGATTTGAGCACTTCTCCTGGTCTTGCACTACCTCCGTGATCGGTCTACCTTTGACCAAACAAACGACGATGTCGTCTGACCCTTACAAAAATCCTGTTGAGAAATTATTGAAAAACCATTGGTCAACGTTGACATATAGCATTGAAGAGTAATTGTCTGCTTATTGGAAAATCATTGATTTCAGTGTTTACATGTATAGAAAATGGGCTACTGAAATTTTACAATTTTATTCACAGAGAAGTTGTTGAATAGAAGTGGACTTGTTACTTAAAGTATACACTGCAAACGCAAACTAGCCGAATTGGGCGTTTTAAGGGCTACAATCCTCCTTAATACTACCTTCATCTAGACAGTACTACCTTAGGGTGTAATGAGGTGGGTGTAATAAAGTTCTGCGTCCTCAATTTTACTTCGTTAAGAAATTATGTGGAAGAAAGGAGGTAAATTCACTATCTGACGCCATTCGTCGAATGGAGTTAGAGGAACAAAAAACTCCCATCTCATTTCCTCTGGCATGTTTTCTCTTTTTTTTTCCGAAGCTTTCCATAACGCCTTCAGTGCTGGCGGGCATGCATGCAGCTGTGCGGGGGAAAGAAGTAAAAGAAAGAGGCGGCATGTTTCAGCGCACTAAAAATCCCTTGCACAGATAGCCCAGAGAAAGAGATATACGAGACCCTCCGAACGGCTGGAGAGGAAGCGAGGAAGCCCTTTGGCCTTGCCGGCTGCAGCCTACTGCGGCCCGCCCCCGCCAGGTCAAAAGCAAGCCAGACGAGGCGCTACCGAATGGGACAAAGCTTCGCGCAGCATGCGCGCGCGAAGGAAAAAAACAGAAAAAAAGAAAGAAACGTGAGGAGGGAGTCGTTCCCGCGGCGGCGCGATCGTCGTAGCTAGGCTGGCTAGGCCTTGTGAACGCCACTTCTCAAGTGATCAGTGTGTCGGTCGTGTGTGCGCGTTTTGTGCCTGCAGCCTCACTATGTTCTCGCCGCTGGATGTGATATGCGTGGTTTGACGACAGTGCGACGTGCTGCGCTGCGAGTGCGATAATCGCGACGGCCCGTCGACTCAAGCGAGCGTGCCGCTGTGCATTATCAAGCAGATGATGGGCACCCTGCGTGCTCGGCAAATGGCTCGGCACAGTCAGGAACAAAAATGGTAAGTAATACTGATGTTCTCTCTCTTTGCGAGCCCTTATCGTCGCTTATGCACCTGTAGATGACCTTCTGCACATTGCGTCGCTTGAAAAGTGCTATGAAAAGCCAAAAAAAAAAGAAAGAAAAGAAAATCGGCATGTCAAGCTTGCGAAATGCCCGCCAGCGCGCCATGAGCGTGGCATGTAACCCATGATGCTGTACATTACACGCATGTCATTCATTGTTTCCATGTTACCAGCTGTCATTTATGTACGTGATACAGTCACGTCACGCTATACCAGTCTTGGTATGATATCAAGTTAGAGAACCGGACGCGAGTGCACCAGTCTCCATGCCGTAAATGACATACATGTCGTTATTTTCATGTTACTATATGTCATTTATGTTCGTCGCACAATCACGTCACGCTATATCAATTTAGGTGTATGTCAAGCTAGCGAACCGGCCGCGAGCGCACCATGAGCATGGTGTGTGTACATGACATGCATGTCATTATTTTCATGTTGCCAGCTGTCATTTATGTTGGACGTACAGTCACACTGCACAATACCAATTTTGGTTTATATGAAGCAGGCGGAACGGCCACTAGCGCCCCCGAGACCATGTTGTAAAAATAACGCCATACATGACAAGCGTGTCATGATTTGCACGTTAGAAACTGTCGTTTATGTGCGTCATACACTCTTGTGACGCCATACCTATTTTGGTAAATATCAAGTTAACGAAACAGTCGCAAGAGAACTAAGAGAGTGACGTGTAAATCATGTTGTTAATGAAATGCATATCATGATTTTCAAGTTAAGACCCATCATTCATGTTCTTCATGCAGTCGTGTCATGCCACACGAATTTTGGCATACATCCCATTAACGAAACACTCACACGAGCTATGAGTCGTAGGCGGCTAGATAGATAGGTAGATAGATCCGTTCAAAGTCGTAGAAGTGTTTAACAAATGTTTCGCATTTAAGTCGTTAAACTCAGATAGCAATTATGTGTGATGCATGTTTTGGAACTTCTGTGAATATCACTCACGCTTCATACGACCAGTCAATCGACCCAGGAGTGCACCCTGATAAAGTTGTTTGCACGATATAATTTTCTTGCCTGCGATAAAGCATGAATGAGGCATGATGCTTTCAGGGAATATACATTAGAGCAAAAGGCCACGGTTATCACATTGTCACATGATGGAATGTGCATAAAGGACAACATTGTTTTCGATTTATTCTTTTCTCCAACTTCATTTGTTTGTTTTAATCCTTCGTCATCGTGTCAATTTGCGCACATTGACATGTGACAAGACCGTGCGCTCTCATTTTGCAGCATCTACCTTGGATGCAGTCAACTACCCTGGACATCTTTCTCCCGCCAGGCAACTGTGAGAACCCAGCGAAGCACAGATTGTCAGGAAGTGAAAAGACTTTTCGGCAACAATTTTGCATTGCGCACTCTGCCCGTCTCCTGAAATGGCATAGGTACATAAGCACTGTACCTTCATACATATGCATCAAGGAACAGTGAAATAGCATATCAAGGTACATTAACATCATTAGCTTGGATTAATTTAGCTAGAACGAATAAATCATGTTAAAGCTATACAATGACGGCCATATCATGTGACAGACATCTGCTAAGTGCAGTGTGTATTGTGAAGCACATGCGTTTTATGGTATTGAATGAATGGATAAATGTTTATTCCAGCAAAATACAGGAAATGGGCCTCAAGTGAAAAGCGACAATGGTAGCTTGAGAAGTGCACAAGGCCCAGTAGAGCAAAAATAGAGACAGAGCAGCAGAAACGTGTGCACGTTCAAAGGCAAAACATGTACGCATACAAAAAGAAGCAGGAAAGACAAAGCAGAAGGAACGTGCACATTCAAAGGCAAAACACCTATGCCATCTGCAAAGTGACAAAATCAAATAGGGTGAACATTTACGCTAGTGAAAACAATGAAAATCAGAAAACAGTGAAAACAGAAAAGAAGGAACGGCCATTCAACGGCATAAAAGGAATGCAACTTCATTGGTCACGTATCAACAGTGGAATTTGCCAAGGCTACATGTGCATATTCTTGGCCATTAGGAGATGTGCAAGGCTAATTTAATCGCATTGATATAAGTCAGCTGTTGAGTCTGTTGAACCAGATTGTTGAATCATCTTGTTTATTCCCTCTCGTTAATTTGCTGTTTTGCATTATGATGCCATAGTTTTCAAGGTCAATACATAGTATCATGACTGTTGACACAATTTGACAAGGTGAAAGCGCTGTTATTGTGCCCAGGCCTTAGTTTATCCTCACTAGAAGTGCGCTGTTTATTTTTGCCATGGTTCAGTGCCAAGTTGCCCAATCTTCTCTCCTAAACAGAGTAGGTGCGGTTAATCAAGACCTTGCTAACATTCACAACCCTTTTAAAGTGTACTTATAATGATAACTTTACTGACATCAAAAACTACCCACATAATGGTAAACATGGCAAGAGTACACTTCTGGTGTTCTTTCGCATTTTTTTACATCCGTTTGTTTTTTGCCCTGTGCACACGAAGTGAGACACTCACAAGGAAATACATAGCAGCATCTCAATTTTGTATTTATTTCGTGTTTTGACAAAATGTCTTCAATAAGGATAGTCAGGCGCGAATCTTCGGTAAGACATTCATTTTTATGTATACAGAAATCTTAGTGGACTTCTTTTTTGTGTAATTTTCAGGAATACACTTCTGGCAAAGCAGCAAGTGTTGCTTGCCCACCAGTCTGTGTTCAAGTCAAGTGTATTGTGGGCATGAGTGTCGGCAGGATTTTGTTTTGGGGGTGCAAGGCGGTGTAACGTGTCGGCCTGTTGAGCAGGAGAGCATTGGTGTAGCTTGGGTGGGGTCAAGTGCTGGTGTGTCTTGATGGCGGCAGGTGCCCTTTGTGCAAACCCCTGCCGACACCCATTATTGTGGGAACACCCTGATGTGCCTCACTTTACACTATGTCGAACAGCTCGTACATCTTACCACATTTAGGCCAACACTGGTATTGATGCAGTGTGTTATGCGCAATACTGCGTGTAACCTTTCTGATATCGTGTGCATTTGAAAATTTCGCATTGTTTAAAAAGATGCTGAGTGGACCCAGTGTTATTCAGCAAACATAAGTCTTAACAGGGGCAGTTGGGCGAGTTGGTGTATATTCATGGTTAAAGTGGGTGCAAAAAAATCACAGCACAGAGAAATGAAGGGGACAGGATGACGCGCTACTAGCAACTGAAGTTTAATCGAAACCACAGAAACATGTAAACACACAGTACGGAAAAATTACAAGACTAAACAATCACACATCCACAGAGGAATGAAGGGGGCAGACAGGACAGTTCGCTACTAGTAACTGAAGTGTAATCAAAACAGAAAGATATAAACACACATGACTAAAAAAGCCGCACATGTTCAACTTCAGTTGTTAGTAGTGTGTCGTTCCGTCCCCTTTGTTGCTATGTGTTCTCATTTCGTTTTCACGTTTTCCTTACCTCTGAAATGAACTCCTGACTGTTTCACAGTCTCTATATATGTGTGGTCAATTTTGATTCATCCTCATGGCATATCAAATCCTAGGATCTAATGTGCAAAGCGACCAGTCACTATTTACAGGAATTTTTTTATTTAGTGCCTGTGATTGCCTAATTGCAAGTTGACGTTGCAGCCATGGTGCTTGGATTATTTTCAATGTGGTAATTATGCATAAGCCATCAAGTGAGGAATTAAGGATGAATTTTTGAGTTACAGATGGCACTAGCTGGCATAAAAACATTGAAGCATGGCTGTACTTGTTATGCATATTAGAAGTATTGGTACATTGCAGTCATTTGATTATGCCGACAAGTTCCCAAGCACACTTCCAGAAATTTACGATGGCTTCCAGGTATCTGTGAGTAAATATGTACAGCAACATATGAAGGCAACCTTGTAATTTTGTGGGCATTGCTGAATGCTTTTATGCACCTTGGTAAGTGGACCTACAGTCAACACCACAGGTCTATTTTGGGCTTTTTTGTAGGAAACTCAACTCCAAAATCATGTACGACATGTTTTGATGCCATAGGGCAAACTAGCGGAATAAAAAACTGTACAACTGCCTGTCTACGCGGTTTCATATTTCCTAAAAGTGATGCTAGCCTTATTGTACTAATTAGTTGCCTTCGTGTGTAGGCTGACACCAAGTTCCTTGAATAGCTTATTTTTTTGGATTCTACTTACATACTGGCACGGTGAAGTGCCCCCGTTAGTGCGCATCATGATGAAATTTTACACCTTGCTTTCGTATTGCTTTACTGCTGTCAATTATGTATAGTGCTTAGGCTGTACTGTATATGTTGTTCCACGTGTTCAGTTTTAGGAGTAGGTTCTGTGCACGACGATGGAAATATATACCTATACCCTTACATTGACACGAGAAGTGCTGCTGTTTTGATTCAAATAAAATGTTGCAACCACTGGTTTTGTATCAATTGAAGTATGACTACTTGTCGTGCATGCAAATTATGAAGAAATGAATTTGTGCTTGTAAAACAAATTGCTGAAACACTGCCTGCTCAATGTAACTGCATGTGTTTTATTACCAAACACATTGAACAGATGATTCACAGATTATGACACATTGTAGAAGATAGGCAACAGAAAGACAGAAAGTCATCACTGTGTTCTAACGTAAATTGGGTGATCTTTTATCAATAGTAGCATAATTGAAGGTTGCTGTTGTATAAATAAAGTTTAACGTAGTGTGCAGGTGGACGAGGGAGTGCACATATGATAGTTTTTCGAGTTTTCTGCATGTTTGCTACAGTCCTTGCGTTTCTGTGTTACAATTGTGAAATTCTGAACTGCAAACAAGCCAACCTCTCTGCTGCTGTGGTGAAGTAATTCAACAGAACCATATTTTCTCAAGAACAGCTGTTCCAACTGAGGAAGAGGGTAATGCTTTTTTTTTAATGGGTACTGCATCATCTGTCTGAGGGGAGGGCCAAGTACACATGGACGTTCACAAGAGAGAAGTGCAAGTACATCAGCTTTTTTTGTTTTTTGGGAGACCTGTCACTGGTAAACTGGGGAGGTTGTCCTTGACCTTGGGGCACGCGTTAGGCATTCGCTTTAACACGGTGGCGTGATGCTTACCAATAAAAGCTAATTAGTAAGAAATGTAGGTAGTATCCGAGTATGAAAGCAAATAAATACTGAATATGCGTTATAGAGAATCACTGAATGCCGTGCTAAAGCGTGCATTGCGAATAAGCGCTAATAGCGGAAATAGATAAGCGTTCAGCAGCTCAGAAGGCGCTACTCGCGGCTGTACGCGCGCATTCAACGCACTTTATGTTGGTTCGCTACAATGTCCTTGTAACTCTGGAATTTTCTGCGTGTGTAATTTTCATATGCGAACGCAGGCGGTCCGCGCTAAAGGGTGCATTGCGAATAAGCGCTAATTGCGGAAACAGATTTTTATTCAGCTGCTCAGAGCGCACTGCTGCCCCTGCGTGCAGCTCGCGGCATTACGCGCGCATTAAATACACTTAATGTAGGCGCGTTACAATGTTCTTCTAAGTCGGGCCTCTGCGTGTGTAACTTTCATATGAGAACGTAGGCGGTCTTCGAACCGCTCATAACACGCTGCGGCATCTGGACGCGCGCAGTTCGCGGCTGCAGAAATAACGAAAATTGCTCCACAGCATACGCTCATGGAATGCACATACGTTCGCTCATCTGTAGATACCTTTGTCACGCTGGTATTCACGAATTTAGCGCGAGCGAAGAGGGCACACGTTTATAATTTTTCTAGAGGCACGACACGGTGAACCGGAGAATTCGGAGCCGAGGGTGTTTACGTCGATCGGCTCGGCCTGCATGACGCCCCACAAATTATGTATTGACCTTCCGCAAGAGCAAACACACGCCGATGGTACAAGAACAGAAGTTCGAAGTTGTGCCGACGGGTTACCAGCCGCTTTGTACATACATTGGTACATATATAAGCCCACGAAAAAAGCAAGCTTGCAAGTGGTGGCGCTGTGGTGTAATGGTTATAGTGCTTGCTTTGAGTGCGTGTGGTCGCGAGTTCGATTCCTGTGTCATGCGTATTTGTATGCAAATGTCATGATTGTGCATAAATATTTTGATGTCCGTTTTCTATTATGTCCTAGTGATGAATAGTAGCGGAAATTGGCCGGTAAACGTAATATACTGCCTAAAATATGTTTTTCATTTCGCGACCGCTCTAGGGCCTCGTATAAAAGGAGGCTTTAACAGCTCTCAAAAGAAGCAGAAAAACTCTCAATGCGCTCTGTTCAAGCCCCCAAAATGGCTTACATAAAAACACCAACTTTACCTCCAAAAGGAGGCTTTAAAAGCTCTCAAAAGAACCAGAAAAACTTCCAATGCGCTCCGTTCAAGCCCTCAAAATGAGTTCAATAAAAACACAAATTTACCTCCTTAGTTCTGTCTAATCACTCCCTTAAAGGATGTAAATAAAACCTCCTTTCGAACCTCGTTTTGAAGGAGGTTTTGCGTAGTACCTTTTGGACGCAGGTTATGCGTCGAGCCCGAAACTCCCTAAAAGGCTCAAACCCGTTTGCAGTGTATATTGTGCATTGACAATCCTTTCTGATCGTTCTGTTGAATAATTATTGAACTACAATTGAAGCAACATTGAAATTTGATGATGCATTGAAAGTACACACAGAGTATGTTTTAATAGTTGTTGAATTCTTGTAGACATACAAGTGAAAGACGCTACGTCCGTAGGAACAGGGCCTACTGAGGCACGTGCCTCAGAAGACTTTTCGCGGGTACTTCCGGTCTGACGTAACTGAGCGGTTGCGTTTCTGCGCAACCGCTCTGTAAATATGGATTAATTTGTTTTCCATATTTTGAACTTTATTCAAAGTTGAACCCACTCCTGCATGAGCGCGAGGAGGGCCAGCAGTATTGTAAAATAAATAAATAAATAAATAAATAAATAAATAAATAAATAAATAAATAAATAAATAAATAAATAAATAAAAAACTTGGAGGACGCTTGAGCTTCGCCTTCAAGAGTAGAACGCGATAGTCTAATTGGGCCCCGTGCTCATCGCCTCCTCAATTTCTAGCTTGACTTCGGTTCTCGGGGCATGCCTCGACCGTGCCGTAAGGAAACGAACGAATTTGCGCGTAACACTAGCCGTTTTAAAGTATCCTAGAATGTCCACTGCAAGTATAGTTGATAAGTGCCCACTACGCCATAATTAATCCTTTTGCGAATCAGCGAAGGGCCCACTACGCGTCCGTAAGGCAACACAGGATCTTACGCAGCTGTTCACTTCTTTGATGCTTTCGCTAATGGTGATGATAAAATATATCTCACCGCTTTGTAATTGGTGGGCCTTTAAAAGAACCACTCGTTGCGCAATTTAAATGTTTCGACGCCTGGCGCGATTCTACGCTTCTGCTACGCAGTTTTACATGCGTTAAGGAGACTGTTTCCACTACATGACATTGACATAGCTTTTTTTTTCTCGAAACAATTTCAAGAAATAGCATGCTGTGTGCTAGATCAACTGCTTGCCACGCAGACGGCCTGAGTTCGATTCTCGCTCGAGCCCGAAGATTCTTATTATGTTTCATTTGCATCGTTCTCGATTTTTCGGTCACGGACAAGGTGATGATTCTTCGATTACAACCAACGACGCCGACACCGACGCTGACACTTGAATTTCTGTGAACTGAGCTCTTTAACGCTGCCGCGTTATTAAAATGCAGCCTGCAAGGGAACGCTGTTTTCGAGGGGCATCGGCATTGCGGTTTCTTTCTAGCGTTCGTCAGCATCATATTGAGCGGCCCCTTAAAGAACCACTGCCACCCAATGAAACAGGCACCTATGTCCTCATTGCAGATGAAGTTCCCACAACTGCGAAAAAGCCACCAAAATGGAGGACTCTTCACGACAACACTAACAAAAAGCAGCCGGCTTGGACTGGTCACTGTACCCATCGCCTGCACTTTCGGCGATTTTTTGACGCAACGTTATTTGCACTAGTCAAGCGGTTAAATATTTTCGATACACCAGGCACAGACATTTTACCAGCAGTGCATCAGGTGCTGTCTACGACGATCCGCGTAGACCGACGATCGACGTAGACCAATACTCAATCATCATCGTCAGCCTACATTATGCCTACGGCAGGACGAAGCCATATCCCATTGATCTCCGGCTTACAGTGTCCAGGGCGAGCTGATTTCATTTTATGCTCGAAAATTTTTTAGTTTCAGCCCGAAAATCTAGTCTTTCGATTTGAAAACGCCTGTGTACTCAAGCAAGAAGGCGAGGTGTCTTGCTACACTGGCAAGAAGACAACACTCGTCCTGTCTGCAAGAGGAGAAGAGGCTGCAAGTAAAAATGCGCTGGGGACCAGCTACGCTCGTGCCCTGTAAGAAAGTACGACTTGATGCAGTTTCCTTAGAAACGTTACAGCGTTTACAGACGGAGGGGAAAGAATAAAAAGCAAAGCACTCTTTCGTCCCCGTCTGTGTGCGCTCCAACGTTTCTAATATGCAATACCACCTAGCCCACCAAGCCATCCTCGCAAGATGCAGTTGCCATTACGAAATTTCTTGCCAAATAAAGAAGGTTGCTAGCACACAGCATCCTCGGGCATTGCATGCCTAATGTGCACGAAGTGTGCACTATAGGGCTTCTCTGCCGAAAATAACTGCTACCTAATGTATTATACTTGGGTATCAAAGAGGCAAAATCAGGCACGGTTCTGTAAGGAAGCTTGCTTACAGCGTTCTTGCTTGGGTTGCCTTCAGGAAACAGTTAAAGCGCAAGAGCTACTGAGTGTTTTTTTTTTTGTATGTGTACGTCTCTTCCTTCGGACGGCATTTGGCGTAAATACACTAAAAAAGTAGGGGTATTCGTGATTTCGTTTGTAGAACAATGTAGAACCTATAAACTTAGATGCTTAAAGAAAGCAAACAATTTTTACGTACTGAAATGAGTTTGGTTCATCCTGGGAACATCCGTTCAAAGCCGCCGTTGGATGGACGCGTTATCAGTGTAGTTTCCGTCACGTTTCAAGGCAGCTCACCTTAAGGCTTCAGCAAAACAATAATAAACATAGCGAACAACGCAGTGATTTTGACAGTTAAACTGCCAGGGCCATCATCTAAAAGGATACTTCGACCGACCTGTTCACTGAGTGTCCTTCTTGCTGCATATTTCGAAAAACCCTGAGCAACGATATACCCACGGTGCGGATAAAAAGGAAGTTGTGGTGTGGCGTTATGTTCCGCCAAAACTTTTCAGCGGCTTGAAGCTGTCAGTTTCCCTTAATGGAGCTTCGGATATCGACGCTGTAACTTTCGGTTTGCTTTATTTGTTAACGTTGTTTAGCGGTGAGACCTATCAAGGTACAGGTGCAATATAGCGTACAGGGTTTGTCAGCTTAAACAACCGCTGTCCTTGACAGAATGCTTCGTTTTTCAGCCTTTGTCACGCTCGCTTATGCTCTTCCCTACTTCTCTGGAACAAAAGAACGCTGAAAAAGATTCTTCAGAGAAACTTTTCAGGAAGTTCCCAAACGGAAAGGCTGCAAGAGATACGTCGTTGTTCGAAGTTCTCGCTATGGCTGTAGGAAGTTTGCGTTGTTTTTACTGCGATAAAATTACGGGCTCCGATATACCGGGTTTGTGCGCTACATTAAATGGTGCGACAATTGAAGTTGAACGACCATGCAGTTTGTATTTTTATATATATATATATATATATATATATATATCTATATATATATAAGAAGTTTGTAGGTATAACGTGGCAGCAGAAAGCACAGGACCGGGTTGACTGGCGGAACATGGGAGAGGCCTTTGCCCTGCAGTGGGCGTAGACAGGCTGATGATGATGATGATATTATATATATATATATATATATATATATATATATATATATATATATATATATATATATATATGGCACCATCCACTCATTGATAGCTGTCCTCGGCCGGACTGGATAGTCATGCGTCAGACCGGCCATGGCCTGTCAGATGATTTCTATAAAACCATGCATACAGATATCACGCTTAAAGACGATGAGATACCGGTAAAACTGCTTTGCATCTAATTGAAATAAAATAATTAAAAAATAAGGAAATAAAACTAGGGGAAAATCCAATTGGCCACGAGTGGTATACTAAGTGATGTCATCGCATTTCACGCGCGATGCCCGTAGCAAGCGATCTACCACGGCGCATATGTTCCCGTCCTCATTGCTGTGTACACATGTGCGCCACAATACTAGAATAGTGGAAGAATATTGAAAACAAGATGCTCCCCGGTCTGTGCTTTGTCAAGCTTGACGCGAAAGGACCTGGACGTAGATGTTTCAACTGTTCCGCTGTATTCGAGAAACGAGACTAGATTCTTTGTTCGCAAGTATCCTTTTACTCAATGCTTCTTGTCGACCGTTTCGCGCGAGAACAGCGGAAAGCTTCCGGGCCGATGTGAATGACGAAACAGTTGAAGCGCTGAGAATCATGCCTTTAACCCACAGAATTCTTGTGAATTCACTGCGTGTATATGCTTACTCTCTATGCACGCAGAGAATCATCCTAGTGCGGCAGTGAAACGTAGCTGCCACTTCAGAGAAGGGGCTGCGCCGATATGCATTTCCTTGAGTAGAGCTTGAATGCTGATAACGGAAATTTTATTGAATGTGGGGTTTATTCGTTCACTCGCACGCAGTGCGGCGTTCTGCTGTCTTCTCTTTATTCGAAGAAGATCGTTGATAAGCAAATCAAAATTGTTCGAATGAAACCCCAACTGACGTGTTGTAGGGTATGGGCATTTGATTATTCTACGAACCACCGACGTTGCCGTGCGGTGGTACGTCACTTGTAATAATAATTGTTGGGGTTTTACGTCCCAAAACTAAAATAGGATTATGAGAGCCACCGTTATGGAGAACTCCGGAAATTTCGACCACCTGTGTTTTTCTAACGTGTACCTAAATCTAAGCACACCGGCTAATAGCACTTTGCCTGCGTCGAAATATGGCCGCCGCGGCCAGGATTCGATCCCGCGATCTTCGAGTCAGCAGTCAGGCACCATAACCACAAGACCACCGCCGCTGGTTGTACGTAATTTGTACCTGAAGTCTTTATTCAATCAAGAATGGCGTTTTGTGATGTTATAGTTTAGCTTTGTACGCCACGGGATGTATTGTTCATTTCATTTTTGCTTGGTCCAGAGTTATGAAAAAAAAAAAATTAAAGCGTGACTTGTTTCATGTGTTTTTCCCACACGTGGTGAAGAAACTAAGTTATGTTGAAGGCATTAGGAACACACATGCGGCGAGTGCTAGGTTTTTCCTCTGTACCTTTACGCAATGGTCAAAGAACCAGCCTCTGTGCAAGACGCGCCACGGCCTGCTGACTGGCTGCGGATTTATCTATCCCTTGGGGCCGGTTATCTGCGAATTTCTAAGCGCCGTTGCTATTTTTAGAAGTTTGGTGGTTGGTTGAGACGTTGGTAACGAAGAAAAAAAAAGAATTATCCTTTGAGCGCTCAGCTTTCGTTTCATGCAAAGTGCCTGCCTCATCGAGAGAAGAAAAGATGCACAGAAAGAAGTTGCGGTCTGGAGCCGCCAATGTACGCCGATAAGCGGTGGCGCAATGCACCTCCGTCTGTGCATTTGAGGCATTAAAGAAAAAAGAAACAGGATAAGCTTGTTTGACGTAATAGTGCAAAATATGCGGCCAAATGTACACACTTAGTTCTCTCACCCATTTTCTTTCAAGGCAAATAGATATACTTTTCTGCGCTCTCTCTCTCTTGTTTTTGAAGTTAGATTTTCTCATCATGATGCAATGGGCAGCTCTTCCCGCACTACTGGATGGCGGTGCGCGTTTGTCACCGAAGACCCTGTCTTTCAGACGCACTAGAGGGGACTGCTACAGGCTATACGAAATGTTCGGATGTTGTGGTCGGTGGTGACGCTACGTCGCGTTTCTTCAATGTCAGGGCTTACAAATGTTCAGTATTGCCGTCGCCTGAATTGAGTCACAGCGAGATATACTACGAATAAATTACTCTTCCGAATGAAATTTGACTAAACGCTATGCAGCTCAACCATTGCTTTCTGTCCACGCAAAACTGTGCAATGTAGTTAAGTGCTTACGTAGTTCCCTCTATTTTTATACAGGAATAGCATTTCTTCATATAGCGCGACGAGTTTTGAAAGGGTCGTAACTGAACATGGACAAGACAGCACGACGGTGCCGCAACCTTGCGGCGGGTCTACATTAGCCAGATGGGCGGGTGTGTTAGCGCGTAGACGAGTGGAGCACCGGAATTCTTGCAAGCAAAAGGGGCATGAGCGTCTGCTGGTAAACTACCAGTGGTTTTAATGTGTGCGCTTGTGAGAGAAAAACCATGATGCTGCATTATTAATGTGATAGAACAGCACGTCAGGTTCTCATAGCGTTTCATATGTAAAAAAGATTATCTTTACCAGTAACTAATGTTCCTTTTTAATTTTTTAACACGAAAGTGTTTTATACCGGGACCCACCAAGACTTCAGTGGCGTATTTCCGTCACGGAAATGACGTCGAAAATTTTACGCTATCAGATGGCAAAGAAAAAAAGTTCCGTCAACGGGCATCGAACATACGACCGCTCGGTCCGCAACAACAGATGCAGGCCACGCTATCCACTGCGCCACGGTCACAGACTCTAGAGTCTCTACAAACGCGCCTTTTTATATCTACCGCTCTCCCGGTCGGCGGGGTAGGTGTCGCCCTCTAGGAGCGGTAAAGTAAAGTAATTCGCCAGTACTGTGGCCTCCGCGATTAGCACCTGCAACGCGTCACACGTCCGTCCCGTTGGGCGCGTTTTCAATAGAAGTTCAATTTTGTCAATGCCTTAACACACCGCGAGGTGGCGACCTTAGCACAAGTGTCGTAAAAGCGTCGGCCTCGCTGATAGCATCACGCTAATCAAAACCAAAAATAGCTTTGCGACGCGCGCCTACCTCACCTGGCTGTAACACCGCGCTCCCCGCTCACGCGCTCGCCGCGAGAAAAATCGCGGACGGGCTACCGGGGCGGCACGACGCGCTTTGCGTTTCTCTCTAGTCTGGCCGTGGTTTTCAATCACATTTTAACATACCGCATGATGGCCACCAAGTTCTGCGTCCAATATATGCGACGCTCTTCTGGCTATCACACCTCGTTCCCTGATTACGCTTTCACCGCTAACTACTAAAGCTACCACAAGGGTTTGTTTAATCATTTAGCGTGAACGTTGGTCGTTGGGATGGAGATGTACCACCAAATATGGAAGTGGGTACATCCACGTTAAAGGGGTCATGAACCACTTTTCCAAGTAATGATCTAATGACCTTAGTATCATAGTTTACTGCCTCCCGAATCGATTGCCGCAAAAATTTCTCGAATCCGTCAAGAATCAGCGGAGTTACGGGGGTTTGGCGCACGCTCCCAGCGCTTTCTCTCTTTTCTCGTGCCGACGAGCGCACTCGAAGCTAGACAGGGAGGGATGACACGGGGGAAAGAAGTTACGTCAGTGCGCGTCATGAAACGCGATCGCTCTCCCGCTGTGATTCGCTTGCGCGAGTGCGGCTACCGTGTATTTAGGAGTGCGGCGCCAGCAACTGGCGGCACCCCGCGGCAGGAAGCGCATCTGATCCGAACGACGCTCTCGATTTACGTCGGCTATCGGCCAATAAGCATGCTATGTCTCTTGCGACGTAAACTGCCAGACGCCCCGCCCACCGACGAGAGTGAGAACCGGCCTCTGTTTGAAAAGAGGGCGCCTGGGGAAACGGCAACTTCGCGCTCCGCTTGTGGCCTTTACGCGGCGCGCACGACTGTAGTATTTGGCAGAGCAGTTCATAGCCGTGTCAGCTTTCCGCAGGATGTGTTTTTTCAACAAGCCCAAGGGGTGCTTCATGACCCCTTTAAACGGTGCCATAGCTGCCAGACATCAACATACATTGTGCAAACTTTCTTATATCAATGTACAGTAAACATTCATTAACTTCGGTAAGGGCACGCTTTACTTTCGTGTTATTCTGAGTCCTATGACGGAGAGATCAACCATGATTTTTTGCGATATTGCTCAAGCAATTAAGCATGTCGGTAATTAAACAATGTGCGTTACGTTGCTCTATTACACGCATGTAGGATTTATAAGACTGTTCTACGCATGCTCAAGCCAAGGTCTGTGTACAGACGCGCATGCACTTGCATCTCTTTTGTAATACACCTAACTTTTTTTCGAACAACTAACCAGCGCTAGACGAGTATTCAATTTTGCTGGAATGAGTCCTTGACCTGAGCCATTTCATCACTTTATAGGTGTGGGTTTCGAAAAAGAATGTTACATTTACTTCGATCGATCTTCTTATTTTTATATCCGAACATGTTGCTGGGATGTTCTCAGTTTTAAAGAGACACCATCACTGTGGCACCCCTGTCAAATAGATCAGGCGCGTGCTCATAAACATCGGTTGCAAAAACCAATACACTCTGCGAGTCTCGGTGCTCAGTATATACTGTCCACCAGGAAACACATCCGAAATTTCATTCTCCTTGTGGCCGTTGTCGTATATCATGCCGAAGTTTGTGGGCGACAGGGACATTGCGCTGCTGTTACTGAGTCCTTCACACTCGACGCTCCGCCTGTCTGAACAAATCTATTGTTCCTGAACTGAAGGCGGCGTACGGTACATTTTGATGAGTTCACGGACTTCACATTTATTTACGGGGGCGATGAGCTTTCCACGCCAGCAAGAAGGTACCGCATTGGAAAACATGTTTCGGTTACCGTTATGGAATGTGACTGAACGCTGAACTCACAAAGTTTCAAGTAGCGCTTCAAAGCAGTTCAACATGCTCAAGAGATATTTCGAAATGTTTCTTCTTTCGTTTCGACGGAGCTATGTCATCGTTGCGTGACAATGATAGAAGATCCACTTATGATAGGTGAATGAACTATGTGAGTGAAGTAGGAATATTACGACACGGAACTGTTTTCGAAATGAACATTCTTCATGAAACTGGCACGCTTGAACAGAATAATAAATACCGGAGGAGGAATGAAATATGTTGGGTGTCTTTTTTGACAACTTCCTCTTAAATTTTCATTATCTCTGCATGTGTCTGCACTTGCGTGCATACGTGTGGGTGTTGTACATGGACGTTGGCAAGAAGTCACAGGTGGGCATAAGGAAGACGTTCAAGTGAGAGTGGAATGTTAGAAAATAAACAAAAAGGTAACTAACCCTATAGACAAGCATTGTGCAGCATCATCAGCCTGACTACGGCCACTGCAGGGCAAAGGCCTCTCCTATGTATTGCCAATCAACCCGGTCCTGTCCTTGCTGCTGCCACGTCATCCCCGCAAACTTCTTAATCTCATCTTTCCACCTAACTTTCTGCGTCCCGCTCGCGCGCTTGTCTTCTCTTGGAATCCAGTCTGCTACTTTTAATGACCAGCGGTTATCTTGCCTTCGCGCTACATGCCCTACCCATGCCCATTTATTCTTCTTGATTTCGACTAAGGTGTCCGTAAAGCCAATTTGTTCCCTGACCCACTCTGTCCTCTTCGTTTGTGTATTATTGCATACCTGTGTGATGGGTGCGTGTACGTGTGTATGTGATTGTGTGTGATGGAAAACAGCTAAACGGGACGATGAGTCACAGCAACTGCAAGTCAGTGATAAGTATAGAATTATTATCGAGACAGAGCTATGATTAGCAGCCCATTCGTTTTATATTGCACTGCCTATATGATTAAGTGCAAGATGGAAAATATGTTGATGCTTGCTATAGCAGCCGGAAGCTTATAGCGCATTATTATCAGTACGACATGAAACTCATGAAGTATTCTACTGTAGTGAGTGAATCGATTGCACGCAACTTTTCAATATTTGCTAATTGAAATACCTGTTTTACTGAACGTCCAGACACTGCCCTGGCGCTAACACAATGAATTAGAAAAGACGGGCACAAGAAGAGCGACCATGTTTAAGCACTATGTGTTTGGATAAAGCAGCAGCCTTAGAAATTAAAAGGAGATGTGTATAGAAGTTGGAAAAGTGTGTTTGGCTTTAACAGGCCGACAACATGCTTTGAAGTGTCGCCAAGCGTTGATTCCCCAGTTTCTCGGTCTTTCTCATCCAAGTGTCTTGGTTCTTAGCGCGACAGTTTACAAACAGTGAGTGCCTTGTGACCTTGTAGGCTTTGTTCTTCACCTTGCTGAAAGTCTGCAAACCAAACTGCGGCGATTGGCGATATACCGCGTCTTCGCCTTTTATCCACTCTTTGTTGCATCATTAAGCGAGAAAGAAGTTTTCTCAAGTTCGCAGTTTCCTGTCAATTTCCGGTTCCTAACGCGTCCTGAGCTGACGCCGCCTTCACAGTTATTTTGGATAAAAGACACTGAAGGGGCGTCGAGAACGTTTCCAGAAAGCGCAAAGATAGGAGAATCCATGGCAACGTTTCCGGCCCATCTTTCTGGCCGCCCAACGGGGGCTATTTTCAAACTTAACTTCCACGCTAGAGGAGCAACCAAAGCAGGCCAATTACGGAAGCCACGGTTTCACGTAACTTTCTCCAGCAGCGCTGAACTTCACGCAGATTCAGACGGCTTAAAGGGCCCCTCACCAGGTTTGACAATTTTGAGCTAACGAGCGCAATGCATACACTGGGCGTTCACGATCACGTCTGCCAAAATTTGCAACGCTACTCGCCGCGGAAATGGGACAAATTTCAAGGTGAACGCTGCTTGCCCTTCCTCTCGCGGGCGCGCGCTTTAGAGAATGAGGGGATGACGTACATGAGAAAATGGTCCTAGGTAGATGGTAGTGCTGTAATGTCGCTCCCCTACGTAGACGACTGTGATCTGACGTCGCCAACAGTAGCACATGACAATGCAATAATTATTTGACACATGTGTAGTTTGTGTAATTCGTTGCTTGAATAGATTAATAAAACTTGAGAGAAATAATGAGACACACAGAGGGAATGTGTGCGTCTTTTTCATTTTTTTTCGTGAATTGCAGCGAGATGCGGGGCTAATGCGCCTCCCTTTCCCATGCGTTCGTGTCCCCGCGGTTAGGGCATCGAGCAGACGCCAGCCCTGGAAACGAAAGTAATGTTCTGGCGCGTTCGAGCACTCATTATGCTCATTTATTCCACCACGTCCAAGTAAACGTTAATGCGGCACTGGCTCATGATACCGCCACTCTTGTGCCCGTGCAAATGTCTCAACTTTCATGCCCGGCCCGCAGAAACAGGCAGTACACCACAGAGAACGCCGACAAAACGCCCATGGCCGCTAAATAAAAAAAAGGTAGCGGCCGTGCAACGCCGCTCGCGTGCTCGGGCTGGCTCGGGCACGTCTTGCGCACGTGACCATGCATGCGCATGGCGTGTTCATGCGTATGTGTCAAGTGAAGTGGGCAGGGAAGGGATTTGGCTTGGTAAGGCTACACGGGGCGAGTGGCAAGGGTATGAAACTCGCCTCCTCGCATCATGGTTTCGCGCTGCTACAAATTATTGTTTTTTTCAGCTCGTAATGAACCGATTTGAAAAATTCTTGCGGCATACTGCTCTTCATTCAGCACGCAACAACTTCCAGCGTCTAACTAAAATTTGCCATGTGACCTGGTGAGGGGCCCTTTAAGGAGATACACGTATATACCGTTGACTTAAAGAAATGAGTGAAGTTCTTAAAGAAGTACACGTTAGAACGCATGTCAAAGCGTTCAGAAGACGGGTCTTAAAAATATTTCTCGACTCGGTGAAAGAATTTCCGTTGCGTGAAAAGTTTTCGGCGGAGACGAGAGCTTCCCTTCAGAGTCCACATAACGCCATTTAGCCTTGAGCGGCCGCGCTCTCGTGAAGTGAGTGGACCGAGTGCTTTAGCGTCAGTTTTTACTGCAGCCTAATTAGAGAACGCTACAGCGTTAAAGATGCGCTTCGTGCTTGGTAATCTAGCGAGGGATCATTGTTTTTTCGCCCACAGCACTGTAGGCTGAAAAACGCAAATGAGGTTAAACGTACGTAGCTGAAACCGGATGCATGGGCGAGTCCGTTCATACTTACGAATGATAAAACAGCGCAAAAAGAAATTACACGCAGAAGACACAGCGCTGCATCGGTGTGTCATTTGTCATTGTGTGTGTCCCATGTTTTAGGGGCGAAGCACCTTACGGTCTCGGCGTGTCGGCGTGCATCGTCGTCTACTGTCCATTCGCTTGAGCACAAGAGAGGGCGCCACCGCCTCAGCGCTCGGTGTGTGACGAGAGAGAGCGAACGACGTGCGTGTACTATGGAAACACTGTTTCTACGATGAACGCGGTGCTACCAAGCTCGCAAGGAACGAGAACGCGCCCTCACCCGCGAGAGACAACGCCGACGCAGGCAGCATCTGCTAGCGAGTTTCAAAAGCCGACTGCTCGCGCTGCACAACCGTTCACCGGCCTCCGCGCATATATAGGCACTCGATCTTGACCTGCAGTGTAGTGCCGGTGGGAGATTTCTCTTGTGCGTAGTTCAACAATACAGATTCGCAGCGTGTGCGTTAACTAAAAGCGGACTGCGTGTCTCTGTGTCTAATGTTTCTTCTGTCGCTCATTACCCATTAGCAGTGACTTTGCCGTGGGAAACACCAGCGCACACTGCATGCTTCGCCCCTCCACAGGTTTCACGTTAGTGGAGCTGAAACACCCTTCCCTACATGCTTCGCTCCTCGCCAGTTTCTTGCTTTAAGATTCCTAAATATACCGCTGCGTTTCCGATACCTTTTCGTGATACGAAATGTCGTCCCGAAGTAACCCCTAACTTCTCCACGGTTTCTGCGAGCAGAATTACAATTATTCCGTCTTCCTAAGTGCACTTCCGCAGCAATCAAGTTTTATCACGAAATGTCGTATTAGGTGGGTCGCCGTGACATTGGTGTTGGTTTTGTAGAAGTCTTCAAACTAAGTTCATTGGCAAATGTCGATCAACCGTTTTCGTCATGTCTGCAATAAGACTAGCAGCTGCGGTCGACACTACCAGGAATTAATTATAAATTCTTTTTATCGAAATCAGAAAGAACCTCGTAATGACAGATTATTCGTTTAAATCAGTGTTGTTCTGAGTGTTTTTATATATTTCTGGGAAATTTAGGTTTTACAATATGATAGACGATATGTGTGCTTGTTTTTAAGGTCTTGTTTTAGGGTTAGTGAACGCACATGACATGTTTAGATTACTGAACATGATGTGGTCAGTACGCTAGCTTGCGGAATTCTCCCATCGGAAATGGTTCAGTGGATGACGATCGAGCAATCTGTTGCCGGATCGCCTTCGTAATAGCACTTAGTCTGCCCTTGAGAAATTTTACGAAAGCGATTAATTTGCAAGAAATGCATAGTTGGTGGGCACAACATCTGAGTATTCAGTTTCCGCGGTTTCCCACAAATACATTTTAAATGCGAAGCATTTCTTAGCGAACTTCTGCGAATTTGAGCGTATCTATCTATCTATCTATCTATCTATCTATCTATCTATCTATCTATCTATCTATCTATCTATCTATCTATCTATCTATCTATCTATCTATCTATCTATCTATCTATCTATCTATCTAGCCGCCTACGACTTTGTGCTCTCCTGGCCGTTTCGTTAATCGGATGTATACCAAAATTGGTGTGTCATAACATGGCCTTATTGCGAACATAAATGACAGGTCATATCATAAAAAACATGACATGCATGTCATGAACAGCATGATTTACATTCCACGGCCTTTGGGCTCCCCGGCCGTTCCGTTAATCGGATGTATACCAAAATTGGTGTGTCATAACATGGCCTTATCACGAACATAAATGACACGTCATATCATGAAAATCATGACACGCATGTCATGAACAGCATGATTTACATTCCACAGCCTTTGGGCTCCCTGGCCGTTCCGTTAATCGGATGCATACCCAGGAATTCGGGACATCGCTTTTAGTTCACCTTTTTTCACACCACGTGGCGTACGGACCTTCAACGTTCAAAATTCGCGCGATGACGCTTGCCGTAGTCGCGCGAATCGAGATAACCACAATACATAAAAAAGCGCGACGACGATATCCGCTATAAGCAGCGAGCGCGAACCTAAATCGATGACTGATAACCGCAGCGCATTGCAACGAGCGGCCGGTTGGGCTGCTCGACCGTGAATCAGCAGTTCTGTTGCAATGAAAGGAGGCTTACATGTCGCTTGGCTGCGCTTGATAACGACGAACTCTCGAAAGAGCGTGCTGCCCTTCTTCGCATCCCCTGCCTCTTCAATATATTTCGCCCGATTAAATTGTTGTTGGCTCCCACGGGTTTCTTAAAAGTTCTAAAGCAAGAACGTCCTTTAGCGCTGCTGCTTTTGTAGTGTGAAAAAAGCTAACTTCCAGAAAATAATACAAGCTTGTGAGGCGGTGATGACGATCGCGGGTTTCAAAATGTGTAGACAGACGCTTGCCGTCCCTAATTTCATTTGGCCTCAATTTATCAATTCAGTATTTTGCGCTTTTACAAGACGTCTTGCCGTGTTATATTCGCTGCCCACAGACATTTTTCTTTAAAGCTCAATTACCAGCAGAGGTAAAGCAACAATACATTTGCAAGCACAATATTGTTCAATGATCTTCTTAAAAAGAATCATTTTAATAAAGTCACCTTAGTTTCAACAGCGCCCCTAACAAGCTCTCACGGCTATGCGCCCGTGTGTCTGAGAAAAACAATAAGGCCGCCTGTGACATACAGCATGTAAAACCGTATTTATTGCCCATGCGTAGTTGGGGTGGTTTACGAAATACCCCTCAGCTGTTTTAGGACATACATCGGCCAGACTGGTCGATGTTTAAATATCCGATTAATGGAACATGAAGCCTTCCTTAACAATGTATCTGGTTTACACTTGCCTTCGCACTGCAAGTCCTGCGCATGCGCGGCCCGGTTTTTCGAAACCAGGGTGCTTGGGAAAATTCGAAACCAGGTGGCCAGAGAATTGTTGGAGGCTTTTTACATAAATAAGAAGGGTGCCCAATGTGTTAGTGTGCCTTCCTTGAATTTATATCGCAACAAATTGCACTTTTTAGACAAGTCTTGATAACTCAAAGTAGGTTGTCATTCTGTTACCGTGATTGTCAATGTGACTCGCCCATGCGCGTGAAGCTACCTGGAATGCAATGTTCTTTCCAATAAAACAGTTGTTAGTTTGGCACCACTCCTGTCATTTCTTGTCCTCGTTCCTTTGTGCCTCCAAATTTTTGTCAGACCATGCACCAACTAGCCCAAGAACGCGTTTTAGTCGATAACTAAAGACGCCGGAAAGCACCGACTTCATTGTGCTCATGACATGCTACCCAGGCCCCGTTTTCCTCTCCGCTAAGTGTTGGTGAAAGAGGGCTGAAACAGATTAGACTGATATATAGTATCGTGAAACCCGCCTTCTTGTTTGACTGCCTATGCTGATCTGCAACCCTTCAGGGTGGTCTAGTAAAAAAGGTGCTCGACTGCTGACCCGCAGGTCGCGGGATCGAATACCGGCCGCGGCGGCCATATTTTTGATGGAGACGAAAACGCTAGAGGCCCGTGGACTTAGATTTAGGTGTATGTTAAAAAACCCCAGGTGGTCGAAATTTCCGGAGCCCTCCACTACAGCGTATCTCATAATCATATCAGGGTTTTGGGACGCTAAACCCCAACAATTATTATTCTTTCCCTGCATTTCGTTATGTACCATAGGCAATGTACATACTCTGTTTTTCTTACGTGATGAGCCCCACTTATTTTCTGTGTTGGTTCGTGGCGCTTCTAGAGTGGCCGCATTGAGCTTCTCGCAATGGGAGCTTAACTGAAGCCACGTGCTGCAGTCAATGACGCTGAAATCAGCGTGTTGCAGTGCGCGACTCACATCTCGCAGAAAGTGTGACCCCCCTCTTAAAGGCATGGCCTACTTTTTGATTATTTTCATACTTAGTAGACACGATATTCGCCTGCTAAGTGACGGACCGAATTTGTCAGAAATCTTACATGATGAAATCCTTCGGTTTCCTCGCATCCCTCATTACCATCGTCTCAATCGTACAGTAATGCCAATAAACACTAGAGGGTGCTAAGTAATATCATTAATTAAGAGGGCAGTGTTGTATGGCTTGTGATTTTCAAAGCTCCTAGTGACGCGGTGAAGTTGGAAGTGCGGGCTCGTGCCATACCAAGGAAAGATCGAAAGCGCACGCCTCGCGACTACGTTTGCGAGAAGTACTTCTCGTAGACTAAGGCCTATCATTCGTATAAAAAAAACGCACTAGGCCCCTTATGCATTAGACTAAGACGACTCGAAGGTGAAAGTTTTCTTCTTGTCGTCATTCGATGTGTCTGTTGTGCCCCACCCTCGTGCAAAAGCTTTCTGCGCCTAACGTGGTTTTGCATTGCCTCCGTGATTGGCCAACCGATCACAGAGGCAGTGCAATGCGACAATGTCTTGTGATGAAGTCACGTTATGTGACGTCATCATGCCGTCATAATTACGTGACTTTGGGAATGTGTGACATCATAATAACGTCCCATCGTGATGTCATCACGTGATGATTTTTTGTTGACGCCGCCAACGCCGTGGAAGCAATTGGCTGATAAAGTGTGGCGCTGCTGAGTAGCGAGGTCGCGTGTTCTATTCCCTGCCACGGCTGTCGTATTCCGGCGGGGACGAAATGCAAGAACACATGCTTACTTAGGTCTGTCAGATGCACGGTCTAGACCCCCGGGTGTTTAAACCTATCACAGAATCTCCCACTGCGGCTTGGCGATAATGACAATGGGGTTATGGCGCGTAAAGACCCTTAAATTATTATTGTTTACGCAGGCCGCTTGGGGGCAACAAAAATAATGCATGAAAAACAACCTCGTACACACGTGTCATCATTAATGCGGGAGTGTCACGCACAGAGTTCTGCCTAAATTAATACTCTGCATGTTCCATCACAAGCATCTGCTTATCAATAATTCGGAAGTATCCATGTGAATGCGCACATGGATACTTCGGAATTACGCATGCTCTTGCCGCAGGATAAAAAAAATCGAGATATAAAGGGAGAAGGCTATGATATTCCTCTAGTCTTGCTTGCTTTATTCGCTAGGCCATCTTCTGGGGATGCTGTCGCATCCGAAAAGCTACAGCGCAGTGTGTCCGTATTTTGGCGGTGTCTGTATTTTGGCGGTGTACAAGTAAAGAAATGGCTACTTTGGGCCGTCCGGCAAGCCGAGGATGCCGCCCGGGTCCAAGGGCTTCAAGCCGTCACCTGACGCCATCACCGACGGAGAGTGGGATGGGGCAGGGGTTAATCCCCTCTTCCCCCCGCCTCGCCTGGACTTTTAATAAAGTTTATTCACTCACTCACTCCTCCTGATCTCTGTATATATATCTTCTTGCAGTGAGATTGCAAGTTGTGATATCCACAACCCGACTAGACGCTTAATACGAGTGCGGTTTAAACCGATGCACCGTGGAGAAAACAATAAAACAGGTTGAATATAAATGCTTCAAGCTTTCATTTGTGGTAATTCAATTTACATAAACCAACACTGCCAGTTTCACGCCTTAGTAATACTACTACTACTACTACTACTACTACTACTACTACTACTACTACTACTAATAATAATAATAATAATAATAATAATAATAATAATAATAATTGTTATTATTGTTATTACTAGTAGTAGTACTAGTGGCGTTTAATGTCCCAAAACCACGATATGATTATGTGGGACGCCGTATTGGAGTGCTGCAGAATTATTGACCACTTAGGGTTCTTTAACGTGCACCTAAATCTAAGATTTCTTCCAGTATTTTTATATACGGTTCGTCGACGCCCTAACTCCGTTGTGCCTGAATGACTGCTGCCATCTCGACCGAATCAAATACCTTCTCGTAATCTCTGACGGCTATATATCGGGGTTGGTTATATTCCGCGCATTTCTCTATCACTTGATTGATCGTGTGAATGTGTTTATTGTCGAGTAGCCTGTACGGAATCTTGCTATATTTTTAAATCGCTTGTAGACAACGGACAGTAAGCAGATCGGCATGTAATATTTCAAGCCCTTGACGTCGTCTTCATATGAATTAAGGTGGTTTTAAAATTATTCCAAGATTCTCGTACCTTCATCGTCAAGAGACACTTTCTATACATGGTGGCCAGTTTTCTAAACAATCTGTCCACCGTCTTTCAACAGATCTGATGTTACCTGATCCTAACCAGCGGCAATTACCTCTTTGCGTTCCCTCTAAGGATTTCTTTACTTCCCATGTCGTTACTGGTGGGTTGTCCGATTCCTCTGGCCTACTAATATACTTCTTACGTTATCGTCCTCGTTGTCCTGGCTACTGTACAGATATTTGTAAAGCTCCTCAGCCATTTTAACTTTCCTATCCATATTGACAGTGACTTTGCTTTCCTCATCCCTTAGTGCATACGTCCGGTTTTTGCCTGTGCGCAGTTTCCTCTTGACCCCTTTGAGGCTTCGTCCGTTCTAGAGATGACCAATAAAAGGATGGGACGAAGTCAGTCACGTGCGAGTCACGTTTGAGACCCCAGCCCTGCAGCAAAAATTAAATAAAACGATACAACGTGGCTTCCTAGATGAAGTCCAGGAGCGGTCTATACAATTCGCGCATCCACTTGGAATCAACGTCCATCGGCACTGTCGACGAGCGCAAGGTGAGGTTGTGATATTTACAGAGTACTCGAGAGACTGATTAGACCGCGTGCGCGTCGCTCGCACCGCATATACATGCTGTAATGCCCCCACTGTAATGCCCTTGGGCGCTGTGGGTACTATGATAAATAAATAAATAACTAAATAAATAAAATAACAAATGATAAGATTCTAGCGCCCTTCGTTGATACTAGCTGCAGTTGTTGCATTTTAGAAACGCTGGGTTGTACTTTCACGTGTTTGCTTGCAGGTGAATGCATGCCGTAGATATGTGTAGTCGTGCGCAAGATGAGTCTCTAACACTGAAATTATCTTTGAAATACGCCATAACGGCTAAACGCAGTGAGCAAGCGCAAAAGTGTTCATGACACCAAATGCTGAGGCGGAAAATTCTATGGCATTTCAGTACGACACACCTTCCAAGTATTCATACACTAAAAATGAATTCGGTGTTCCGCTCACATTATTGACAAACGAACGTCGTGACGGCATCGGCACGCGATAACGCACATATCGATTAACTGCTACGTCCGATATACCATATGCAGCTTTTCTGGACACCAGCGGCCTAGTTCGCGTGAACGACACCACGTGGCGTATCGACCTTAAAGAATTCAAAAGTCCCGCCATGACGTATGCAGTGACGCGGCCCTAAATAAAAGAGAATCAAAAGAAACAGTACACACGCCCCGAGACTGTCGCTTCACCTCGGTGCGCAGAAAAAAGAGCGCTGTTTGTCGGCGTTATCTCGACGGCGACGACCGGCAATGAATTGGTAGTTTTTCTAGACGTGCCATGCCAAATGTCTGGCCGTTATAGACGCGCCCACGATGCATGAAGAGAATCGTGTTTTTATTTGTTTGTTTGTTTGTTTGTTTAGTTTCTTGCGCTGCCGTACCGGTGGGATATTGGAGCAGCATGCTGCTTTCCGAGTTTCTTTTTTCAGCTAGCGGGAACCATTATGTTTGGGTACGAACAGGATACTGGTGGTTGCATAATAAACCGAATTTCCTCTGGTGTACCACTTGGGTGATGCTTGTTTGCTCCTTGCGTTACCTCAAATTAGAACTGGATAAGTTTGAGAACGCTAGGAATGAGAGTAAAAAAAGGGAAGTTAAAGATTTGGTTCTTATTGAAATGTGGCTGCCACCGCAAGCTTGGCGCCGTCTAAGCGGGTGTGCGAAAATGATACAGTCGTTGAAAGATGATCTTTTACACCGGAAAATGTGAACTTGGTTAGCTTTTTTGTTAGGAATGAACGTATAGTAGAACATATACGACTGACGTGTTGTGTAATAATCTCTAGGTCTGCCGTCTATCCCGCTAAAAAAGGCACTTATCTATCCTAATTGCATTTCTTCTTTCTCTTTCTTTTTTTTTCCCCTTTTTTCTCACGGTCGAATGACTCATATGCTCGAGGTGATTGTCTTGAATCCTGTTGGCGCAGATACACCAATAGGTTACTCTAATGGCCTGGAAGTTCTCCTGAAGCTGTCCTTTCATGTTCTGTAGGCGCAGTCTTTTTCAACTTTGCACTACAGCAAGCACAAAGTCGATCATTAATCACCTATTGGCCCAATCGTCCACTTTGATCAGCACAAAGAAATTCAGAAGAGCGAATTCTGGCATTTCTGCGCTGACAACAACGATTGTTAATGCAACATAATATAGTAACTATTCCTACAATCTCTCAAAACCACTTCTTTATTCCGTATCACTCCTGATGTAGAATGCAAAATGCTTTTGACTTGCTCAACAACGGGTCACAAGACACATCAGAGAAAAGCAAACCCTTTAATTCCCCCTTGCTTCGTTCACTCAGCATATGAAAATTTCTTCAGTTGTGAGCATAGGTCGGCAAAAAGTGTGGAGCTCACTCAGACTCACTCATGAAATATATTTGCCCTGAGAGCTCACTCGGACTCAGACTCACCAAATTTTTTCTCCACCGGACTCACTCGGACTCAGACTCACTGAAATATTTCTCAGCCGGACTCACTCGGACTCAAACTCACCAAAATATTACTCACTCGAACTCACTCAGACTCAGACTCACGGCTCTATCTGAGTCTGAGTGAGTCGACTCATGAGTCGGTTAGCGTATAATTGGCTTTCTTGACCATGGTGTCAATGCTCTTTAACACCAATATCTGGCGTAATTGATGCTCTACTTGGCACCACCTTTTGACCTCGTACCTTCAAATATAAGTTATCAGTGGTTGCAATCCAGTAAGGACATTTTTTTGAAAGAGGTAACTTCCAGATATATTTTTATCAAGAATTTTCTGTGAAAGAGATTGCGGGGGGAGGTGAACCTGCCCCCCCCCCCCCCAATACGTAACTCACGCCTTTGATTGATAAATATAGAGCTGGTGTATCAACGCTAGTGCTTTGAAGTATGTGTGAGTCGGCGGGAGTATAAACGTGAGCCGACATAGGGCTGATAGTAATGGTGAAGTTGTGTAGAAATAACGATAGGTCGGCAAAAAAGTGTGGTGCTCACTCAGACTCACTCATGAAATATATTTTGCCCTGAGAGCTCACTTGGACTCAGACTCACCAAATTTTTTCTCCACTGGACTCACTCGGACTCAGACTCACTGAAATTTTTCTCAGCCGGACTCACTCGGACTCAAACTCACCAAAATATTACTCACTCGAACTCACTCAGACTCAGACTCACGGCTCGATCTGAGTCTGAGTGAGTCTGAGTGAGTCGACTCATGAGTGAGTTTGCCGACCTATGGTTGTGAGTGGAGCTCCTTCTGTTGCCACGAAGATATGCAGGCGTTCCAAAGGAAATCTTAAGCCTTTCTTTCCAGGAGGCTCCGTTAAGAGAACAATGGTGTTTATGCACACATGAATTTTGATTAGTAGTTTCTCGCTCGTAGCAATGACCGAAAAATACCAGTCTTCAGCCAGATAAAGCCTAGAGAAATCTGCTTTTTCCCTTAATATCTACTGATTTTCAAGCAGTAGTCTTCTTCATCTGAAAGCCCAACGGAAAATGACCCATGTAGAATAGAATGATTACAGCTCCGCTCGAGGGTCTTCAAAACCGGAGCTTTTTTTTTTGTACTTCATGATGCAAAATATCAGCCGCGTATTGAATCCTGGAATCTTCTGGCTTGATAGGAATGTCAAAGCTGCGGAGACATTCCTGGTTGGGATTCTTTTTTGGCTTGAACGTGTAGACCCACCTTGAAATTCCCTTCCACTGTATCGGGTAGTTTTGTCTCTGTTGTAGATACGGAAATCATAGTAAAATAGATAGTAAGAAATATATACTTCACTATTAAATTTTACTGCAACATAAAAGTTGCAATAGAAATACGCGCGAAAGCGACTAAGAAAAATTAATAATATTTCAGAAGACACGATAACTGGCATGTAGCATCGACTTTAATAATAGGGATATCTGCAATAATAGGGATATCTGCACACAGGTGTGAAGTCTGGTTAATGCGCATCAATAGCACCGTGCTATCATAGATGCACGCGTTTTAGAAAACACCCTCTAGACATGGTATTCCCTCTCAGCTTTGTCTGAGTGGAAATAGCTCAAAGAATTGAATTCCTGTCAATCTGATAACATGTTATTTTTTTTTCTTAGATTAGGCCCTAAATCTGCCCTAAATGGTGGCTATGCACAGTACAGCGCACACGCGTGTGCTGTACAGCGCAGAGCCACCATTTAGGGCAGATTTTGTAGTGACGCTGAAATTACCTCCTTGATAGTGAGAAAGTTCAAATATGTATACACAATAACCTTCTCAATGTTTACTTATGGACAAATATTTGGGATCGTGGAACATGAGGTGGGCATGAGTGAGGTCACGCCTTTTTAGAGTAAATACTTACTCTATCACTATATATATTCGCGGTGTGCTTTCTTAAAGGGACTGACAACCGATGGAAATGTGTCACAAGACCCTGGCTGTGAATTACAGTGATATAAACGAGCTTTTTTTCACCATATGATTAGGATTTGTATTGTTGAATTGCACTTTGAAAGTCACAACGGCATGTCGCGTTGCCTGACGGCCAAGCCTTCATAGTGCACGAATGAGATGTGCAGAATGCTGTACGCAGTCCGCTGCTATTTACTAAAGAAAAAATGCGTTTAAAATTAATCCGCACGTTATTAGGCATTCTCGATTTATTCTGTGCTTATAAAAGAGTAAAAGACGTTGACGTTAAGAGGTGGCGTTGCCTTCGCGACTGTCGCGTGTCGAGCAACGGCGCATGCGCGCGGCGCTTTCTACATTGAATGAACTTCCATGTAGCACACATCAAAAACAGGAAAAAAGAGGCATTCCATACCGCTGGGGCTGTGGCATGGGCTTCGCAAGACACTGACCTACGTAGGCGGTGTCACGGCTGAAACGTTAGTAAAGGCATCTCTTTTTTCAGTGAGTACTACCCGCAAGGCATTCTCTCTCTACACACACACACACACACACACACACACACACACATTATATATATATATCTATATATATATATATATATATATATATATATATATATATATATATATATATATATATATATATATATATATATATATATATATATATATTGTAATTACGAAGAACGGCACCGTGGTTTGGGCGCTCGCACGCGCTGAATCAGGGAGTGCAAGGAAGAAAAGGACGAAGCTTGGAAGAATAGAACAGCCGGCCCGCAGCAAGGGTGCTGTCTCTGTCTCTTCTTCCTTACAATGGCGCAGTCTACGACCATCGAAACGTAAGCGTACCCGCTCCTTCGTCCATGGCATCCGCCAACGCACGGCCGCAGTAAGCGCGGGTTGAGGACGGCGTCCAGGCCTCCTCGGCACCTGCTCACCTGCCGCCAGTGCCACCACCGTTCTGGGACGGCGTCTAGGCCTCCTTGACGGCTCCGCACCGGTTCACCGACGCCGTGATACCTTTTCACGAGCAGGGACGCCGTCCACGCGTCCTTGACGATGCATTCATCCGCTGTGAGGACCGGGACCGCCGCGTACACCGTGGACACCGCCCATGGCTCGTCGGGTGCCTCAACCGACAACGGTGCGGAACTCTTACGCGTCCTCACGGAACTCTGTCGTGAACACCACCGCGTGATGTTGTTGAACTCTGGGTTCTTGCCTGCCGCTTCACCATCGTCGGCCGTTTGGGCAGTGCCGGTGTTCCGGGGCTTCCAGGACGACGCCTTCGGGTGGGTTGAGACTATCAACTCGCTCGGCACCCACCACGCCTGGTCGGACCATCAAAAATGGCTGATTGCCGTCGACCGCCTTCGCGATGCCGCCAAGGCATGGCATGCCTACGAAGGCGTCCGGCAGCGATCCTGGTCGGAGTGGTGTGCGAAGTTGACGAGTCTCTTTCGCCCACTTTTTGATGTCTGCGACCCCCTGCCTACCGACTCACTGTCTACTGCAGATGGGAGCTGTCAGACGCAGAATCCCGACGGTGCAGCTCGGGCCCCCACCCCCCTGCCCTCTCACGGTGACCGAGATCGTGAAGGGCACGGCGCAGCTGTGTCCGCTAGCTGCTCCACGGACAGCTTCGCGGAGAGCCCGGCTGCAGTCGTCGACACTAGCCGAGAGGTTTACTTCTCCCTACAGATGTCCGACTTCGTGTCGGTACCCACCACAGGACCATCCTTGACAAAGACTAAGACCGTCTGCGAGCCACAGCAGCCGACGAGCCGGCCTCCAAGCTGTCCACCGCTAGAGTGCCAGGAGGCATCGGGCGACGTCAGCCGTGTGTCGACGCAAGCTCCATCGCAACCAGCCAGTGATGAAACACTAACCACCACTCCCGGTTGGGCCCACAGTCAGGAGCAACATCATTGCCGACCATCACCGCAGTCATTGGCCGAGTGTGCGGACGCTCGCCCCCATCCAAGCACCGATTCCGTAAAGCAAGCTGAGGTGCCTATCCCAGCTGGGTTCATTGACGCCAAATACTTGCCAGTTCAGGACATGTCTCAAGCTAATGACACGGCTTCTGACCAGTATGGCTCAAAGGTTTGCGACCCTTTGGCAAGGACAGTCACCTCGAGCACCTTGGAGAACATGACGGCAGTACTACCACAAGAGCATGAGCTGCATCAAGAATCAGCTCGGAAACTCGCTCGCACTTCGTCCCACATGGGTAGGAGAGCACAACGACCCAGCTCGACCCACCGCGAACAGCGCGACCAACTCGACACGATCCGACATTCAAGAGTTGCGAATAGGCATTGTCTTGCCCGGTTCATAGATAGGCGACGCGACCAGCGTCAAGTGGACCTGTGGCAATCAGGAAACAGTCGGGTCCGCCCACCAGAGACGTCGTCGACAAGTTTTCAGAAGACGTCGCACTATGGACAAGACCGGCCACAGCGACAGAGCCAATTCCGCCCGCCAGAGAACACACTGGCAGATCCCCAAACCAAGTCAGAGCGTGGCCGGGACCGACCACCAAGATGCAGCCAGTGCCGCCCACCAGAGACACAGTCGGCAGCTGCGGCCGCTCGCAGTCATGGCCGAGTGTAATTACGAAGAACGGCACCGTGGTTTGGGCGCTCGCACGCGCTGAATCAGGGAGTGCAAGGAAGAGAAGGACGAAGCTTGGAAGAATAGACGGCCCGCAGCAAGGGTGCTGTCTCTGTCTTCTTCCTTACAATATATATATATATATATATATATATATATATATATATATATATATATATATATATATATATATATGGTGCATTACCGACCACGTTAGTCATAAACATCAGGCGAACAAGCAAGACGAGCTTGATCTGTTCATTAGTTTGATGAACCTTAATTAGGCTTGGCTCGGGAACACAGTGCGGAGGGCACTCTAGTGAGCGTCGAATACTTGGCTCATTGAATCGGTAAGCAGAACTGTAAAGCGAAAAGCGCTTGTTAGTTTTGAAGTCGTCTTCCTCGCTGTTTTCATTCACTCTGTTGTACATTGCTCCTAACATGGGTACCTGTTAAGGGAAAGCCATCAGTAAAGACAACATGCATGTGTCCATGCCTGGACTTCCCTCTTAGTTACTCCCTCTTGTTACTCTTTCAACGGCGTGAAGTTGCGTTGCGGCAACAAAGGCAGTGTGTAATCGGCTAATATTCCCGATGAAATTACCTATTTTTTCAGGAAAGCAGAGTACACTAAAGAACGTGTTGAAAGGGTGTCGTTTCGCCTCACAAAAACAGTCCTGATATCGTGCATGCCTCTCGATTGCATTATCGCCGCGCGGCCGGCACTTCCAGGTCACAAATGGCATGCACGTTATGAGCGTGAGACAGCATTCTTCATAGGAAAGTGGCGAGTGCCGAGAATTCAAGAAAGGAAACGCAAGCCAGCAGCAAAGCAGCCGGTGAAGATCTATCCGTCGTTGCTATGGCAACGGCGCACGCGGCCGCGCTCGCTTCCGAGTCTGCTTGCCTACCGTTTCGCCGTCTGTTCCGTGCACACCGCTCCCCGCCGCCGGCCTGCGCCAGTCAGCGAGGAGGGGGGGGTGTTGGGTAAAGGGAGGGGGTACTTGCTGAAGGCCTTGACAGTTTGAGAGAAACACCTATTCTCAATATTCTCGTCAGTAAAACACCGACTCCGTCAAACTTTTGGGAGGGTAGGCGGGCCCTTGGGACACACCCCCTAGCTACGAGCCTGGCCTCTGGACTCCTAGGTGGCCCCGGTCGGTCTACGAAACTTCTTCCGAAGTACCACGGCCCATACCGTGTGGTCTAGCAAGCCTCGTACTTCATCATATACGCCGTCAAGTCGCTTGAGACTTATTGTAATCAAACAATGTCGAGTCATGAGATTGTGCATATGGACCTGCTAAAGCCTCACGGTCACTGTGCAGCTGTCCGTAGTTAGCCAGGATGGCTCTTTTTCGGAGGGGAAGTAAATGTAATGCAAAAGAGCAGCACTACTTGCAGAAGCAGAGAACGCTGCTCCCGTAGAAAAAAGGCGACGATTCAACAATACAAGCTTTGCGTTGGTTCTACTATTACTGGTTACGTTTCTGCGTCGTCTCTAATAGTAGAGTACTTCTTTAAAACGCTTCATAATATTATTAATGGCTGCCCTCATGCTTTCCTTGGTTTCGTTTTGTATTGCCTTCTTATGGTTAACTAAAATCTGGGTTCCTTTTCTTCGTTATTAAGTAATGGGTTGTGTGGTAATAAAAAATAAAACATTAGAAGTTTACTTGCTCCATTTCCAAAAGCGAAACCGAAACTGCAGCAAATATCTTGGTTGCAATGCTCCAGCGAAAAAATCAAGCAACTAAATCTTCAACAGCGTTGTACTAGTAGTAATAATTGCTGGAGTTCTACGTGCCCAAACCATAATATGTTTACGAGGCGTGCCGTAGAGGAGGGCTGCGGAAATTTCGACCACTTCAGGTTCGTAACGTGCATCTAAAACCAAATACACGAGCCTCTAGCATTTTCGCCTTGTTGAAAAATGCTGGAGCTGCCGTCAAACATGTGCCCTTTGGGTCAGCAGCCGAGCACCGTAACCGCTGTACCACCGCGGCAAACATAAGCAATTCTGAGAGAGACAAAAAAAAAAGAAAAAACCGCATTGGGATTCGAACCAAGGCCCCAGCGATTGCGCGCAAACAGCCAGCATGGATGATCAAACCCATTCAGCCACAGCGCCGGCAACTAGCCCGTGATACGATAGCGATTATAAAGATACTGCGGTCAAACTCTCCTTGCAACGCTCCTTGCAAGTGTCCCCACCTTCCAAAGAGCAGGAACGGAATGCAAAAGTGAAAACAGCTGCTTTCTGTTTGCAAAAATGCGCTGTAGATCATAATTCGATGTTTCACAGCGCAAGGAACGAGGACGACATTGGAAAACACACACAGCGGTGAACTTAAAACTGACTATATTTTCAAACATACAGCAATATATATGCGCTGCAGGAAAGAAAAAAGAATAGAGCAAATGAAGCATACAAAAAATTCAAAAAAAATCGTAGAAGCCCAAACAATTTTGAAACGTGATAAAAAGTGCACGAGTGCAGCTTCACTTGCTCTTTCTAGCAACGAAAGTGAATTTCTCGTGATCGTAAATTATATGTGATATCGATGATGGGTTGTTGTTTCCTGCGACTAGAATTTTTTGTACACTAGGCCTGCAATTGTCGCGTGACCAAAATCACGTAACATCGCACACCTACTTATGTGGCTACAATCACGTAACAACTAGCCACGTGACTAAAAGTCACGTAAAATCAAGTAATTAGTCTCGCCACTAAAATCCCGTAACGTCAAGTAACTATTGACGTGACGTGTTGGCGCCAAAAACTTCGGAACAACCGGGTGGCGCGGGGCAACCTCAGCGTCCGCACTGGACTCTAATAAAGACGTACTTTCTCTCTCACGTGACTAAAATCCCATCACGTAACTACTAGTGACGTGACATTTCCCTTTTAGAACCACGCAACAAGTGCGTAGTCTGCGGAACCGACCGAAACCTGAGAAGAATAGATTATCCAAGCCTAGCCATATCCTATAATACTATACTAGCAAAAACTTTGCACCTCTAGCAATAGCTTGGTATTACTAGCAAAACCTTAGAAGAAGCTAGGTCGAACGCTAGCTAGCTCTGCTTTCGGTTCCAGCCTTACGCAACCAGTACATGCTGCGCACGTTTTCATTTGCAGATGTTTAAAATGGCATCTTATTGCGGTACGTTGAGGTGGGCTGCGAGTGCGTGCGAAAAGCTGCTCAATCACAGGATTTTCGTTTTGTAACTGGGAGCACCAGTCCCTGGACTTCCCGAAAGCTTTGATCCACACATGTCATATCACACGGACCTATCCGATGCAGCGCACAGTGCTATGTGATGTTAAAGGAGAAGGCATGCTGGTTTTTTTCTGTTCACGTAGAGCGATAGATATGACAAGAGATGAATAAAAATCCCAGTTTCACCGCAAGGACGATACAATGAGTGCGATAGCAACAAATGAAGTAAAGCTGCAGGCAGCTAACTCAGATGCAGTCTCGCGTAACTCTACAAAATGGTGCTGTAAGAGAACACAGCCACTCCAGGTAGGAAAGGGGATTTCGCACAGTCTCTTCGAGTTGAGAGCGCAGCATGTGGAAGGGTATATGAGCCGTCCGCTGATGCTTGTCGAGATAGCGATTTTGATTTCATTTAAGTTAGGGCGAAATCATTGCACTACTGTTTGAAAAAGAACAAATAAGTTTTCCTATTCTTTGATTGGCTTAACTATCTGTTGGTTTCACTAGTAGTGTCTAACAAAAAAAAAAAGAACCCCTCAAAAAATTCTCCTTCATTCGTTAAGATTACGACAGACACTTGCGTTAGCCCTAAAGTAAAAAGCAACTGCAAAAACGTCTAACTTTGTCATTTAATTACTATGCCTCGCTTGTCTAAGCTTAGTTCGCTTGCTTTACGTTGCTGAATTGTAGGTACCTGAGAAGATCGTAACGACATCATGAGAAGGGAGAAATAAGTTTCCACCACAATACGCGTACAAAAGTTCGAAAGAGCTTTGTTCAACATAACTTGATCGGGCGTTCTGTTCCTTAGGACGTTTATAAAAGAGCAAAGTAAGAATTACAAATGTAGATCTGAACGATGTGATACGCGTGAAGTGTTTAAACATACACTAAAAACGCATATAATAAAGAGAAAAAGAAACGGCAGCTCAAGATTGCAGTCAAGAACCGAAACCGAAACGAAAGCTCTTTTTTGTTTCGGCGGCGACATCCTGTACGAAGCTGTGGAACTAAGTCACGGGCTGAAAAAAAAATGCAGATCCGTCGCCCGGAATCGAACCGATGACGGCGCGGTGATGCCGCGCTCTGAACTTGAGCGATTAGCTCGCTCGGCCACGGTGGACGCCTTGTCGCCTGTGGTAAGCAAGGGTTTATCAATTTACCACAAACATTTGAACGACCACGCTTCAAAAAACGCGTTAGGGAACAATGTTATGCCAATTGCGGCAAGTTGTGAATGGCTTCAAACGAAAGCTGAGTGTCAGGACTAGATGTGTTTTCCTGACCATTAACATAACTTGCTTAGTTTTACGACAGTGACCGTTTTTGTCTCGAAAAACGGGCCACATTTTTCACCGTTTCCATAGACTCCCATTGTACAATCTTTAACTGCTCTGGGAACAAAATTGAAGCTTACTGCAACGTGATCGCTGCAGTCCTCTCGTGCGTTTAGGTTCCCAGAAGCGCTCTGTGGCCTGCGTTTTTCAACATTCACCCTCTACACTTAATTATTCGGGAAAAACTCGCCAGTTCCATTGAAAACGCGCTAGCTTCGCGCCGGGACCGCCAGGGGCGCTGGCTGTGATGTGTCCACAAAAGCTGGATATGATACGCTCGGCAATATCTACACTGACTGTGTTATTCCTTTCACATTTCATGCGTAGATATACAGGCAGATGCGTTTGGATAAGTGTAGTCTTTTACGATGTAAGAATATTCAACAAGCCGCGACGTGTACGTTCCTTTCGTTTCCTGCTCCCACGGCACCAACGAGCCGCGGGCGACCGAACGGCCGGCTCGCTCGATGTACAAACTTTTCCCATAGTGCGCCACGCTCCCGCGGGGCTTTCTGTGATTGCTTGAAAAGGTGCATTAGCAAGAATCTCGCAGTGCATTCACCCTCTCTCTTTAGACTATCATCAGATGCTTTGCAATCATATGCCTCAATTTATTTTTATCATATATCTGCACTTAATCATTAATTTCCTAAAACTATCAGTAGATTTAATTACTCCTTTAAATTGCAGAAGGGTGTCTTGAAGGGTCAGTTGGTACATGTTACTGCGTTTCAAACAGCGCAAAAACGGAGCGAAGGCTTAGGAACAAATAACAGAAGCGCTGTTCCTTTGTTCGTTAGCCTTCCTGCCGTTTTCGCGCGGTTTTGAGTGCAGTAACATGTAGCAACTGGCCCTTGAAGACACCCCTCTGCATATTGTTTCTCTTACATCAGGCTCTTTTGCACCCAGTGTTTTGCATAACTCATCAATGTGCGAGCGCTTGTGTTGTTGTTATTTCCTTAGCCTTCGTCCAATTTTCGCGCCGTTTTCAACGCAGTACTCCTTTAAATCGTCATCTTTCGTAAACGTTTCTCTTAATACTTGTCGGTGATAGATGGTATCTTTATTAAACTAATAATTATAATTGATTACGAATTAATGATATTTATGACTGCTAATAATGAATGATATTCTACTACTTCCCACCATTGTACTGTAACTGCATAGATTGAGATCTATAGCTGCATAGATTAGATACTATCTATCTATTTTACTGATGTCCTACACTGACAGCTTTCACCCCTAAATTGAACATATGTTGAACTCATTGTCACCATTCATTAGTAATGCACTGTGTGCCAAGGTGCGAATGTAGATCGACATTAGTAAGATACTCTTACCGTGAATTCTGCTTAGCTGACCTAATTTTAAAAAATTGCGCAGCTTGCACTGAGTCGCGCAAACCTGGGCTAGAGCAGAGCTGGTCGGCACTTGGCTGGTCTTGGCTTGACTAGACACACGTGCATTCACACGCCGATGCACGAAGTGTTCACGGGGTCACATTGGTAATCACGAGTATAGACTAGGCGTTGATCGGGTTCGATTGGGTCACAACACCAAATAGTCACAACACCAAATAGGTTAATTAGCTTAATCAGATTAATTGGAATATGTAGCGTAATAGATCTAATTTGCACATTTGGAACTTGGTCTAGCTTATCTTGCATCCCTAGTCAAGCTAGCATTACTTATATCTTAATTAGCTTAATTACGCTAATGAGCTTAATTAGTATAATCTACATACTCGAGGCTTCATCTCGACGAGCTTTCACCACAAGTCAGTCTAGACCTAATGAGTTATTTACGTAATTAATACTAATTAGGCTCATTCATAATTAATATATCGGTATCGCTCGGCATCTCTTGCCGAGCTCGGCATGACTACGCAGACTAGAATCTCAACACGGCTTAATTAGAGCTAATTAGCCTTCTGGCTGTATTATGCTTGGCTAATTAGTTTTCATCGTGCTCAACTAAACTTAATTACAATTGGCTATGATTAACATGGCTTAACTAGGCACAGCTATGCTGAGTGCGCCGGCATAATGATGATTGTGTTTTGTCTACATCGCGAGTAGTACAAAGCGTGGGCATAACTCCGCTGTAAAAAATATTAATATTAATTACGCTGCAGAGCCCCTAAATGCCAATTAGCAAACATTCCAAATGTATTCAGCCTCTTCCTATATGCTTTCATTTGATGCATTACTATGTTGTCGACCTATTAATTTTTTGACCATATACCCGCACTTGGCAACTGCCTACAACGATCGCTAATAAACTATAATCGTCATCTTTGGCATATCTTTTATTTGATACCTTTAATTGCTAGGTTCCATAGATTTTCCCCAAATTATCCCTGAGTACTAATTATCGATAACTATCACTAAAGATAATTGCCTGTTACTATCTATCTCGGATGGTAATTTCATACATTGAATACCCTATATATATCATGTACATATCCTTCTATACTGAAAGATTTCTATTATAACCTTAAAATTGGTGAATTGATTACAAGTGATTACTTATATGGTCAGGGTGCAAATGTGCATAATGTTGCTGAGTAAATCTCACTCACTGTGAATTCTTGGGGGTCATCGTCAACTCTGTTAATTTTCCATAGTAATTAAGCTAAAAGACCCCTAATCATTAGCAACCTAAAATTCTTATATCTTTGATCCTCTTCGTCTCCACTTCCATGTGATACATTACAACGCAATCCTCCGATTAGTTGATTCTTATTTACCCCTTTTCTATTTACCTCAAAGTGTAAGTATTAATAATGACAGAGTAGAATTACCATATCTCTTATACCTTTGATTACTAATTAGCTATAACAGTATCTACTGCTAGTTACTTGCATGCGACAGCCATCTAATATTAATGGCGTGCATTGCAATACTATATCTAAATATATATATAATATGCATGTCCTTCTATACTAACCGCCTTCACCAATAAGTTTTAAGTAAATTGTTAAATTCATTAGTACCCTTGATTACTTACACCCAGTGGAGCAAAATTCGTATCCGTATCAATATATCTTGTGAATTCTTACCTACTTTCAATTACGAGGAGCTATTCTCATTTTTCACCATCTGCTCTAATTAACCTAAGACTTCTCATTGCTAATTAACAACTTAAGACCTCCACAGTATTCATATCCTCCATATCTTTAGCAGCTTCAAGAAAAACAAGCTTATATAAAAACACTGACATTCTCACCTGTTTTAAGGCAACCGTGAACACTATGAAGCGTATGCACACCTATAAGGTGGTTTCGCTGCAATGCACCTTAGACAAAAGTTCCCGTCGAACCTCAGAAACTTCGTCGACATCCGCCAAACTTCACAGGTACGAATATTGAATCATCGAGATTGGGTCCCTTCAGTGATTTAAGCAGGTGAGGGCGCATTGTTTTTATATAAATTTTTAAATTATCTCCTATGGAGTTTCACATAGCACATAAAAGTGGCTCTCGAACCCAGGAAGTTAATGGGAATAAAGCAAAACTTCGCGCACTGCGGCATAATGACTCCCATATTATATGGACGAAGTGATTTAAGCGTATATTGAAGCGTTACACTACAATACATGTTTAAAGGTTGGTTCCCATTGAGTGACCACGGCCACCTGGATCGGGGCGCGCGGCGGTGTTGCAACACCGCCGCGCGCCCCGATCCAGGTGGCCGTGGAGTGACGCTGCCACTTAGCAGCCAACACAACAGATGGCGCTAGTTGTCGATGTCCCGAATTCCTGGACATGTATACCAAAATTGGCGTGTCATAACATGGCGTTATTACGAACATAAATGACAGGTCATATCATGAAAAACATGACACGCATGTCATGAACAGCATGATTTACATTCCATGGCCTTTGGGCTCCGTGGCCGTTTTGTTAATCGGATGTATACCAAAATTGGTGTGTCATAACATGGCCTTATTACGAACATAAATGACAGGTCATATCATGAAAATCATGACACGCATGTCATGAACAGCATGATTTACATTCCACGGCCTTTGGGCTCCCTGGCCGTTTTTCTTGCACGGTATGTCTACTGAGGTAAGCAGGCTGCTCGGAGAATTGCGCGTTGGTTATATTTGCATTTAGTAGGTGTTGTAAGAGTTATAAAGGTTTTACGATGTCACGCTATCACATAAAATGCGCTATCACAGCGATTCTTTCACTGAGAAGGTGCGCACCTTACGAGGTTGGCTTATGCATAGCGGCGAGCCTGTATTTAAAATTCTGATTTTATTTACAACTTGCTGATATCACTCATATGAGCTGCCGGGATTTGTGGACAGAACACACAACGCCTCGTCTTCTTCGTCTCATACCTTTCCGCAGCACTTCTTCACTTAATATTCCTCTCCAAGGAGGAAGTATCGGCGGCGATATTGAACTTGGTCTTGTGTGCGGCCTTCAATCACTTTCCGGAAAGCCTTTCACGAAAGCCGCAAGGACTGCATAGGCACTAAGAGCCCAGTGCTTATATTTCCAAAAGTTTTCCAAGACGCGGATGAGAAGGATTTAATAAAGTGGGGAGCAGTCGCATCCGTGAGCTGTGCCATTGCTCGAGCAGTGTCAATGTTCCATGACAACCCATTTAATATGAAGCTCACATATGGCAGACGTGCCTTGGTATGACAGACGTGACGGTGCAGTTAGCTAAAATAAATTAACAACTTACTTAACTAAGCTTGCAATTAAGATATCTGATGTGTATTCACGCGCCTTGGTTTTATTACTTCGATCTCTTTGCCAAGCGACGCCATGCGGATCGTCGGCGTTAAAGTCGAGTTACTGAACAATGGTTAAAAAGAAAATGACCCCCTTCTATAAACGTAATCAGGAGGTATTAAAAGTTGTTCTCCGTAATGGCTAGCTTCAAATATTGGCAGTAATTTTGGCGCACAAATCCCCGAATATAAGTTCTTTATTTCCCACACTTTCATGTTCTTGTTTTCTGCTTTCGACGTGACTTTTAGTCCTCATTCGTGTTTATCACTTCAATCAATGTCGCAGAAGTTGGTTAAAGAGTTGCAAGGTCTCCTGTGTGCATTACAACCCAAGGATCAACAGACTACTGCCAACAAAAGAGAAAGAAAGAGAGCGAGAGAGAGGGAGAGAAGAGCTCAGTTACCTAAAATGAATTAAGAAACAATTTAAGAAACTATAGCTCGCATGATATCTGAAGTGTAATCACGCGCCTCAGTTTTATTCCTTAGATCTGTTGCTGAGCGACGCCGTGCGGCTCGTCGACTCTAAAGTTGAGTCACCGGACAATGATTTGAAAGAAAATGACCTCCTATAAAAGTAATCAGGAGGTGTTAAAAGTTAACTTCCAAACGTTCAGTCCCAATTTCAATATTACATTCCAGCCTCCAGCTCGTTTAGATAAAAAATGTTATCTCCACGTCTGTAAGTTTTCTTTTAATGATGAATAGGAGAGGCTGGTGCCATTATGGTGGCCTTGGCTACTCCTTCTCGCTTAGCAGACAAAATATGTAGTAAATAATGATAATAATAAGGGCACTAAATGTTATCGAGTCGAACATAAGGTGTGCGAACATGGGAAAATGTAATCAAGCGTAGATCAGTTAACACCGGGGCCCGTATTGCAGGTGTCGATATGTCAAGCAAGCTGGCCCTTCCAACTGTGTCGAAACGCTGGTTGGCCGGTGGAATGAGTAACCTAACCTTCCTGCAAGCTTCAGTCTCAACACATTTTAGACTGCTAGCTAATGTTTCATGAAGAAGGACTTACTTTTAGTGCATTCTTCCCTAAATGCTTTAAAAAGAAATTGCTTATTGCCTTTTCGTTATCCTTGCCATACTACATCCTATTCGAGTTTCCGCGCCATATAGATTACGAAACGTGAATGCCTTTTCCCCTCTCCAGCCGTTTTATTCATTGTGAGAAAACCGTTTCCCCGTAATTGAATTCGCTACTATGGCTACAGCTTACTGCTCCACGCTAGCTTTCATAATACTCATAACGTGGCACATAGATCAGGGAGCTATATTAAAAACGGTATTTTCCAATTTAGCGACTGTAGTTCTTCTAAACATCAAATACACTTACGTAAAGCCAGAAAGCGAGCTACCCAGTCAAAAGTAAAATCGAGTGGTGTTGCGGCAGTGTTTTTTTATTTTATTTTCCGACGGATACTGGTCAAAATATTTTCAGCGCACTGTTCAATTCTGGACTCATATTAACTCCAGCTGGGCACTGTTTTGCGTGAAAGACCACGAAAATATGCTGACTTTATTTATATTTTTGCATACGGTGAATTTTCGTTGGCATATTTATGCCGAGGTGTTTATATCGTGAAATGAAGTGCTTAAAATGCAACGTTTGCTGGCTCCTGGCAAAAAAAAAATATTACCGCTTTTGCCGCGACACGATTGTCACTGGGATTACATTCCAGTAGTAGTGATAAAGAAAAACTGGTGTAAGTTAGTGGAGCCTTTTCTGTATTACTGTACAGTCAGTTATTATATATATATATATATATATATATATATATATATATATATATATATATATATATATATATATATATATATATATATATATATATATATATATATATATATATATATATATATATATATATATATATATATATATATACGCAGTGAAACAGACACGCGTACGAAGCGATTTACTGACGTTTCGGCCGCGGGTCCGGCCTTCATCAGCATGAAGAAAGGCCGGACCCGCGGCCGAAACGTCAATAAATCGCTTCGTACGCGTGTCTGTTTCACTGCGTACATTTACCCGGACCCAGAATCATCTTTTCTCGACATATATATATATATATATATATATATATATATATATATATATATATATATATATATATATATATATATATATATATATATATATATATATATATATATATATACTTCGCCGTCTGACATTGTGCTGGAGCCGCTTGATAGCGCCTCTGACTGGCGTTTGCAGGTGGGCAACGCCATGGAGAAGGAGAGCGCAAATGCTGCTCAAAGGCGCAGAAGAGGTAATATTTATATATATATATATATATATATATATATACTTATGCATTTTCCGAATTCAACGCCCCACTCAAGTTAGAAGATGCGATAGTTTACTGCTGGCAGCGAGCATGCTGTAATTTTCTATAAGCGCGGTAAGCTGTTTTCGGGATCGTATTCCTTGGCGTTGTTTTGTAGCGTTAGCTACATTTGCCTAGCCGGAGCCGATTTCGCGGGGAGCCTCATGAGTCGTGCAGCGCATGCGCGAGGATCAGTGATGTCACATAACTGGGTCACCGGAGCTGGCATCTCACGCGCCCTCCGACACCGCCGCGCGCAGCTCGCCGCTGCTTGTCTGCGCGTTCAGGAGGAGTGGCGTCGTAGCCACGGCAGACAAACTGGCGGCAGCGCGCGTGCAGACTCCGACACCGCGGCGCACGACTCGCCGCCGCCGGTCTGCGCTTTCCAGAGTGGCGTCGAGCCTTGGCAGATGTATTGGCGCCAGCGCGCGCGCAGTTATTCGCCTTCGCTGTGCATTCGCCGTCTGACATTGTGCTGGAGCCGCTTGATAGCGCCTCTGACTGGCGTTTGCAGGTGGGCAACACCATGGAGAAGGAGAGCGCAAATGCTGCTCAAAGGCGCAGAAGAGGCGAGGAGCTTATCTCATCGCATCCCGAAGTAGTTGGCTGGCAATTAGCGGTTCAGCGTACGAAGAATGAACAGAAGAAGGCTAATAATCCTAGATAATCTGGAAAGCTAAGAATAACCAGCTGAACCTTTGCTAACGCTACGTATATCCTGGCATAGCCGAGCTAAGCCAATGCAAATTTTTTCATATCATTTGTTGTGGTCGCTCAAGCGAGACAAGGGTCGACGCGGCAGCCGCACATGCAAAGAAATTTAGGCTAAATGCACCTTCTAAGAGGAAAATATACAGTGAACTCTCAATTGAGTGAACTTCAAGGGACCCAAGGAAATAGTTCACTCAACTGAAAGTTCACTAAACTGAATATTCACTAGAATATGGAACAGCATTGGGCACAGCAGACATTAGAGTCAAAAGTGTGAAATGCAATTTATTTTGAAAAGGAATCTGTAATTTTAATTTGAACTGGTGCCCTTAAAGCGCAAGAACAGACAAAGCTTTCCAGAGAGTACGTTTCTGTGCACTGCCTCTGGCACATGAAGATGGCCGCACAATACCGATGATGCCGATGAGACAGACAAAAAAAGAAGGGGCGAACTTTTCGTCACCTGCACGGCCGCTTTTCCTCGGCGGCGCTGTATGCACAAGCGATGTCGCGCCGCCGCCGATGGATGGGTGATTTAGTGACGGCTCGCATCGGCTATGCCAGTGCTGCAGTGCACAAAACTTCGTTGAATTGATTTTAAAAATGAGCCTGGGTCCGCGGATCAAGTTCGTTCAACTGAAAAATTCACTATTCTGAAATTCGTTTAACTGAAAGATTTTTGCATTGAATGCATAGGAAAATCGCCGGAGATTTCCTAAAAGTTCGTTATTCTGAAATATTCGTTAAACCGACGTTCGTACAAGTGAGAGTTTACTGTATTCACATAAGTCTGACGGCGTTCTCGAAGGGTGCCTCTCTGTCAGAGGTATTACACTTGACGTCGCGGTTTTGCGCTGTTATTACGTTTTTCTTTTTTTTTTTCAAGTATGCGCAGTCATTGTATTTTTACGGCGCTTAGAGTCGGTTATTGCCTTGTATTTCGATTTTGGTGCACTGTGTGCCATTTCATTTTTGCCTACAGTAAAAGATTTCACAAATGCCGCCTTGTCTGTCCCTAAGCACATACGCCTGTGTAAATTAAGTAAAAAATATTAAGGTTAGCGCATTTCTAAACAGGAAGAACACGTAGACAAAGACAAAAGAACAGTAAAAAACAGCCTTTCCGTGTCTGCGTGTTTTTCCTTGTTCATTTAAGCGCTCGAAAAGCATGGAATTTAATTTATTATTCTAATTAGCGCAGCTAACCGCTTCAAGAAATATTAGCCGGAGAGTCATGTTATTAATAGTACCGAGCTAAAAAGCGCGCTTCCATTTTCGGGGCTGTTTAGAATCATGGGACATGAAATTTATCATTCAAAGCGAGTGGGCTCCCCGTGCATAATGAATCCTAGCCAAATAGTTCAGTTTTCAGTTTTCTGCTTTGTTGCATGCATGCAAGCAGCAATCTTTTAGCGCGAAAGTAAAATGCTGCTTACATTTTATTTCTATAAAGCCAGTAGTACATAAATAATTCATTAATAAAAGAGCTATCACGTTGCAAAAAACTGGCACTGCACACTCATATTAATGAAGATCAGTGGCAGTAGCAGTGCGTGTTATCAAAGCTGCAAAGACGGTTAGTGTAGTGGTTTGACAAATACGATATACAGTAAACTGAGACAGAAGTCCAGGGGTCGGCTTCAAATGATGAAAGAATCTTGAATAGGTAATGTTGCTAGAGGCAACGTTGATGACTTCTGGAAACGTTGTCTTCAGCGAAATTTCCTGGTCAACGACTTATAAGCACTACAGCAAACTAAGCAGGTCTGTAAAAAACTCCCAATCTGTAAATTTTAATTGATGACGACTGACAAAAATATCTAGATTTGTCATAGCCTTAAGGTTTGACCAAATGGGAATGGAAGTAGGTTGTGGAATTAACGATAATTAATAATGTCCAAATTGACACATGAGCGCGAAGCTCAGAACTTCATTATATGCTTGATATCAGGTACGGTTAAATATCTGCTGACCATAATGTGCCTAGAAGTAAAGCCGTACAATTATGCTAGACCTGCTCAAGAAACCGGAAAGGTTATGCAACAGAACAGCTCGTTTATTTATGTGCAATTGTGACGTCAGTATCCACGTATTTTTGTTTATTACTCGAAATGATCAGTTTCGCGAAATGCTTGCAGATATCTCATTCAGTAACCTTGTTAATCGCTGTCTCTGCAGTGGGACGCACCCTAAGCTTGATATACGGTGCAATTATGCTTTTCACACGAAGAATGAAGTAGTTGAACTCAGCAGCTGACTAATGCATGCGCTTATGCAGCTCTTGATATAGTTTTTGAGGTGTCCTGAAAGCTCGGTCATAGCTGACACCATCACGAAATCAGCGACATTCTCCTACTCTGAAGCTCAGGTTGCCACTAAGCTTGACTTGCTGCCGCATCACTTTCTCTGTTGTCTGGATTGTATATACTGTAGAAGATGGTGGCGTCTGTAGATCGCCATGGTTTCACCACTTGAAGAATGCTGACGGACTTCTGTTTTAACGCGATAGCGTTAGAACTCGTGTCGCAGAAATTCCGCCGTCGGCGTCGGTGTCGGCACCGTTGGTTGTGAGCGAAAAATCCTCCGTGAGCGAAAAATCGAGAAAGAAGGAAATAAAGTAAAGAATAAAATTTTCGGTCCTATTGAGGATCGAACCCGGGCCGTTCATGTGGCAAGCACGTGTCCTACCACAAAGCCACGATGTTGCTTGCAGCTGCTTCGGAAGAAAACGCTACATAAATGCCATGTAGTGGAAGGAGTCTCCTTAACGCATTTTCTTCGACAGGTGTCACGACGAAAACGAGCCCATTCGGCGATTTGTAAGGCCATCAAACTACGTCGAAAAAGGCCGGGATAGTGCAGTCATCGCCGCTAAAAGCACACACGAACTTTCAAACAGCTCTAAAAATGGACAACTATGTCCATTTAGCGGAAAACATATCAAGCCAACGCCAGCTTTGCAGAGCAGGCGTTGATCAAGCAAACAGCAAACGCTAGATAATTTGCTGCCATCTGTGAGGCATTCTGAGACTCTTCTTCTTCGACTCTTGCTTTAGATCAAAAACCTGTATGTACCATTCGCGCGCGCGCGCGTGTGATTGTGTCTGTGTGCGTGTGTGTGTAACAATGCACATTAATAAGTATGCACTTAGTGGTTGAAGGGCGCAATAGGGGCCGGATTTCGCTATTGCGTTCAACTCTTAAAGGCGAAGCCTAAGGGTCCCCCAATTTTTTGACAATGTGGCGACGTGCGACCACGCAGACCGTGAGGCCTCGGCATACCAAAGCAGCAAGACCGTCACGGCAGCGACGTCTCAAAACTAGGTATATTCTACAACACTAGCCTGTAATGAGTGCGTGCTCCGTGGTGTATGAGCTCGCGAGTGAACGTGAACGTATATCCGTCGTTTTTATACGACGCTCATGCTGTTGCTGCTACACCAGTGGCACGTCCGCCTTCGCAGCCTCAGACACACTAAGCCTGCAATGTAGCCAGTTACATTGACAACATAGGGGGACAGCGAAGGAAGACGCTAAGCCTCCCCTTCGAGTTCATTTTCTAACGGGAGCTCATAAACACACAGGTGATTCTCACTATAACAACCAATCATACCCACTGCTATTTCCTATTCGCGATGCGCAGCGCCTATAGGGGCGCCACTGAAAGCCGCGTAGCGGCGGCCGTTGGAACCGCACACGGGCCGCGTAGCGGACGCCTCCTTTCACTGCAAGCATGACGGAAGTGCGCGCGTGCGATTTGCCGCTTGTGCGCGTCCTTGATAATTACTTTTGCGGCGATAGTGTGCGCAAAGGAGCCCCGCTTTATAATAGTGGACATGTGTCCGATGTAACAGCTGTGTGAGACGACAATGTCACTATACGCGCCAAGTGTTTGCCACAGACAAGCGTCAACAAGCTTCCTTACGAAGTGGAGCTCATCGTAAGTACACCGCTTTCTTTACAACGTCCCGATCACTAATGACTGCATGCGTTCACGCATGAACCAACGTTTTTTCTCGACACAGTAGCTTCGTTTACGTGCCATGTGTTTATATAGTAGATTTTGAGGGAGCGCTGTCGCGCCGGCGCATGGATTTCACGGGTGCGGCCACGCGAATGGTCAACGTTGGTAAAACTTTGAAACCAGCACGATAAACTTGCGAAAAAATATCTCGGCAGCTTGCGCTAGTGGCGCGGGACTGAGTCACTGCGGAGCTGGTGGTCACCTAGCTTGTCATAGCAGCTTGGCTACGTATTTGCTGGGTGTCTTCAGATTCAGAGAAGAACGTCGGTGCATGTCCGTCGACCCCCTGTAATTTCGCTGAAAAAAATATATTTTGTTGTCTTCACGAATACGTTTAGCTCTTCGACAGCAATTTGTTCGGAAACAAAATTTTCGTCAGAATGAGATGCATCCAGAGACTCTACGGCGATCTGTTTGAAGCGGTTGAAACTGTTCTGGCACAAAATGTCGGTTTCTCTGATGGATGAGGCTTCTTCTGGCGTGCGCCTTCAGGAGGAGTGGCGTCTTAGCCGCGCCAGACAGACAGATGAGGCAGAAGGGGCAGATTTCGCCCCCCCCCCCCCCTCTTAGGCAAATGGAAAGCCCCCACGCCCCGTGAGCAAGCCTATGGCCCCACTCACAACACAGCTTGTGTAAAGCGAATGAGTATTAGTGGGATACATCAAGGGTGTTTTCTATTAGCATGAAGTCATGTTACGAGGCATTCAAAGGGAGGTTGAATCGGTTGAATGTCCTGTCAAAAGCCTTCAGTGTGAACAGGTGCCATGTGTTACAGCCAATATGCATACAGTTGAGGCAAGCGCACAGCGAACATTCTGCACTAGTGATCGCATTCCAGTGCCATCATTAGGTAGAATGCAGCCCATTTCGTGCAGCACACGTGTGATTCTACGGCGCTTTTGTAAAGGAGCTGCCACCTGCCCCACATTCTCTGGCATAGCGCTTCGCGCCATTCGTTTTTCAAGAGAGCCTAGGCATCGCGTCTTATCAGTGATAACAACCTCATGTGCATTGTAGCGTCTACAATGCTGGCGAGGCGACCAAATGTAAACGTAGTAGCGTTCGCTGAAGACGTAGCGACATAAATGGAGAAATAAAAACACGGTAATCGTTCTAACACTGCTTAAACAAAGCGCGATTGCTTACCTTTTGCGTCGGACAGCCGCAATCCACCGTCGCCGTCGCTCTCGCTCATGAAATAGCACCGGAAACATGTAGAAGTGCGTTCCTGGCGAGTTTTTGTATGTGTTTGAGCAGCCGACAACGCAGCAGGTATTTTTCGACATCGCTGAGGCCCGCCAGAATCGTTAAATCACGATGAAAAACACATCCATCCGTGCACTCGCGTATAGACGCTCGCGGGAACACGGCTCGCCGGGCCCGCGAGCGCTTCCGAGGCGTGGCGGCAGATGGCGTCGTCGGCGCTTTGCGCATCGCCTATAGTAAAACGAACAAAAATTAATAAGATTGCGGGGTACCTTCGCATAAAACGTCTTCCCTGAAGACTTTTCTAGTCAACTTGTGCAGTTGACACCACTACAGGCAGGCATTGTTTCAAAAGAAAAAAGAAAGTAACACTTACCCGCCAACAGCAATCAAGTGGTCGTGTGCTCCCGTCTAGGAATATCCGCAGTTTCCGGCGGCTTCACGCCAAGGAGGTTCTCCTTGCTTCACGCCCGCGCGCTGGATGGATGGATGCTACGAGCGTCCCCTTTATAACGGGGCGGTAACATGTGTGCCACCACGCTCGACAAAAAGAAAGAAAAGGTTCTTTTAAGTTGGCCTAAAGCCTGGCCTCCTTCGATTACATCGACCTCGATGCACCATCCAGCTCCCCTATAGTGGATGTAAGTGGTACTACCTCACCAAAGCGATCGTGTGTAGTAAAATATTTCAACCAGAAGTGACATAGGGAAACTTTAGACAAAAGGAATGCCTAATTTATCGTTCCCTCAGTATTTGCAGCCTCTTCCTTACAAATAGTGGACAGAAATGGCAAAAATACGTCAAGTCTCCAAATGAGGAAGCAGTGTCAAAAAGGGCTATATAATAGTTATTAAAACATACCTTTGTAATATGCTATTAGCTTCCAAATAGGCCGCACGAGAAACGGGGTACGCGTAATATCGAAAAGCATGACCGCTGTTGAATATGCTCCTCGAATAAATTGGGACAGTGTGGAGATCGCTCGCAGAAAGAACACGTTCCAAACACGCAGGCCCTTAAATATGTTCAGCCAGCTATCAAGAGTAAATTCAAGGGAGTGACATGCCCATAGAGCCAATGAGGACGAAAATTGGACGCTATGGTAGCGCCGTCTGGATTCTAAAGGCAGTTGAAAAAACAATTAAAAAATGTTATCTTGTCTAAACAGATAAAGCTTTTCTTATCTTTCACATGCAATTTAGTTTTAAGAACTATGAGTATTATTTGTATAATTTATAGCTGTGTATAAAATGAAATATGTTTCAAAAGCACAAGGGCGCTTTGACATGGTGGCTGGCGTTCCGCATAGCAGACGATGCCGTCGTCGTCTGCTTCAGCGTCGCGGCTGTAACCCGCTCGCCCCGGCAGCCCCCTACCTTAATTTCTCTCTTTTCCATAGTGTACACTGTAGTCAATTACTCGTTAGAAGCTCAGAAATAGCTTGCAAACTTACTTTAGTAGGTTAATGCTGCCCTGCCGCATACAGGCCGAGCTAAATGAGAACGCTGATCACACAAAGTTGCGGCAATAAATTATTTTATTGTGACTGCACCAATGTTCACAAAAAATGCAGGACACATGCGTAGCGTTTTACGATGTATACTAGCGAATAGCATACATGCATAAGCAAAGAAGGTACGTGCTACGCCTAGCCCCACCACAGATGTCCGGAGCACAGAAGCTGTCCAGCGCTGGATGATAAATACATCGAACTGCACGAAGCCTTCGCTCATATAATAAAGGTATACCGCTCAAGTTCCTGCACTTCTGCAGCTCAAGATGTCGCACCACTTCATTCACAGTATTCGGCAAGCTGTCTGTAATAGACCTCTACCAGCCTACGTCACTCACTCCCCGTGCGTCAGGTCACGTGACCTCTCGGCGCACGTGCAACCGCGGGTGGTTGGCAAAACATTGCCGCTGCCGGCTCAGCGTGGTACAGTCGCACGGTGTTTGGCGCACGTTTTTTTTTTTTTTTCTTTGGAACCTTTTCCTGAATCTTTCGGTTCCAAGATTATTTGTGGTATGTGTCAAAGAACATATAAATGTGTCGTGGACTGTGTGACGAAAAATTTGCCACGCTGCTGGCTGTTTAACTTGGAGAAGTGAACCCACGTGGTGGTTTGTGCAAGGAACAGCGGCATCGTCTTCGAAAATGTGCCGCGTTTACTATGGCGTGTAGTGTGCTTTGAAAGGCAGCGACGATATCGGTTCACATTTGCGGACGTTGCAACTGACAATATTGTGTGGTGTGTTTTGTGTGAATAACGATGCATCTCGTTTGCGAAAACATCGGCACGCGTTGTTTCTAACAGGGCAATTTGCAGTGACCGGTTATCGACGGAACATCAGGATTAGACACTTTATTTGACGCGATGATCTGCGAGTGCGTACATCTCAGTGTTTGTGCTGCGTGCACAAAAAAAAAAAACAAAAGAAAGGGCATGGTGTCCGTGCTGAAAGGTGAGACTACGCATGAGCTACCAGCGTGTTTTAGCATTGCGGAACATGCACGTATGGTTTACCACGGCAAATATCCAGAACCATACGCGTATCGCCTTTTATTGGAGATATACGTCATAATGGAAGCAGTGGAGATTCTTGTTTGTCATATTCTAGTTAGCTTATCTTTACGGCTCGATATTTATGAAGTGACATTCCGAGTTTGTGTACCAAGTCTAAAGGAGAGGAGCAAGTATGGAAACACGTTGTAGGCATCAGATACAGCGACGTAACCGCGCAAGAGAATATTTATAATTAAATTATTGGTGTTCAACATCTCTAAACTGCTCAGTGGATTATGAGGAACGCGGTAGAGGATAACTTCGCTTTAATTTTCACGGGGATTTGTTAACCGAACGCAGGCTAATGCGTGTTTCCTTCGTTTATTTTTTTTCTTTGATTCATCTCTGATCAGAATTTGCGCCGTGAGTGAGAATCGAATCCGTGACCTCGCGCACAGTAGCCGCCAATGCTGTACATCGTTTAAAACTGCAGTGCAGATTTCGCGACGGAAATTCATGCCATGCTAATCTATGCCATGGTAATATTTCTCCAGACACCAGTCGCCGTGAAAATGTACAACGTTCGCTTCCGAGGAGCATAAGATTTTTTTATGGCTGTCATCCCCGACGAGCAAATCATATGTTGAACTAACAGAATCGTTCATTACAGGCAGTAACTCTTCCTTCTAACAGCTGTGAGTTCAGAAAACAGCAATTTGCCAAAACTTCTATCGAAGTAAAGCAGACACACGCAGCGCTGCTATGCAGAGAGATCCCGGCGGCGGAACTTTCTTGCCAACCAGCACCTGCTCCGAAGGCGGGACTTGGGGGCGGGACACTGCCAGTGACGTCACACTGTTTGCAAACAGGGAGAGGTCTATTGACATGAAGATATTCACGTGCCTTTCACGACCATCAGTGCGGTGCGACACTTTGCTTTCTGGTTCACGCTGCCACCAGAAGTGAGTCACTTTCCAATCTTCACAGTGTTCGCGCTACACACGCTTCTGACAGCCTAAAATTAAATGAAAAACGGTTTGTAATGGGTGCTGATAACAAGTCCTACAAATGAAATCGGCGAAAGAAAGGCTTAGATGGCGTTTCGATTACCGTTGCCGGCGGTGCGCTGTCGTCGCTTCGACGGTGGCGACACCTAAAGGCCCGGACGCGAAGCTCGCAACATATGCCACGGGTTTGGAGAGGCCGTATTCCTTCCTCGTTTAAAGTAGGCCAAGCACTTCCGTTCCTCAAGTTGCAGTGTGGTTGTGTGCCCGCACAATAAGGATTTCTAAGTCCGTTTTTACGTCACAGCATTTGTTTCAGAAGGCTACCAAAAAACCAACGCGCCAAGCTCTTATTTCAGTTCACGTCTTCTTGGGCTATACATGCTATAGCTTGTACAGTCGCTAATAATTGTTGGGGTTTAACTTCCAAAACCACGATATGATAATGAGGGATGCCGTAGTGGGATGCTCCGGAAAAGTGGGGTGCTCCGCGATTCGATCCCGCGACTTTCGGGTGAGCAGTCGAGCACCATAACCACTAGACCACCGCGGCGCGTCAGCCTCTTCAGTCGAAAGTAACGTCCAGTGAAGTTATTTCAGAGAGATTACGTTCGAAAGTAAGGTAATGGAATAAAAATAATGACACGTTGTATGATTTACCGTATATTAATCGTAAAATATGCTTTGGGCCTTGCGTACACTACAAAACATCATTGTTATTTTGCAGTTATAGGGAACGATTTCGTGATCCTATCTCGCTGAACATGGGGTATCATATTGTTACGGGGATGATATATTCAGTTAATACTGATCGAGTCAATGCTGCACAGAGAGGACAGGATCGTAGGACAACAGGGCAGCCTCAGACTCAAACCCACAACAACAACGTTGTCGTCTTCCTCCATTGGGTGTCATTTCAGCGCCCGTGCCTGAGTCACCTTTGCATACCCGTGACATTACCCCGGCCGGCAAAGCACCGTCCCGGTGCCTGTTATGGTTAGAAGGGCGTGTCACCGTTGTAGGGCTTCAGGCGAGAAACGTGCACGATGTCAGTTCTGGGTGTAGCAGTCGATGAGTTTGTGGTCGGGGAAATCTCATAGGTGACAGGTGTCACCTGGCGCAAGACTCGGTAGGGCCCGACGTATCGCGACAGAAGCTTCTCGCAGAGGCCCACACGACGGGATGGGAGCCAGAGTAGAACGAGAGAGCCCGGAGGGAAATCGGCATCCCTATGTCGGCTATCATAGAGGGACTTCTGTGCAGTCTGGGACGACGAGAACCAAGCGCGGGCTACTGTACGTGCGATGAGAGCACGGGTGATGGCATCTTGAGCGTACGAAGTGGTGGAAGGTGGGTCAGACGGAAGCAGGGAGTCGAAAGGTAGTAACGGATCACGGCCAAAAAGAAGATAAAACGGTGAGTAGCCGGCTGTGTCATGTCGGGTGTGAGTCCGTCTTCTCACGGTCGCGGTCATCGACTGAAATTTGCCAGTATCCAGATCGAAGATCAAGCGATGAGAAATACTTGGCACCATGGAGGCAGTCGAGCGCATCATCGATTCGAGGTAGAGGATAGACGTCCTTCTTGGTGATCCGATTGAGATGGTGATAGTCGACGCAAAAGCGCCAGCTGTTGTCCTTCTTTTTAACTAACACGACAGGTGATGCCCAAGGACTAGAGGAAGGCTCGATAACGTCTTTGCTGAGCATTTTCTCGACCTCCTTCTGTATAACTTGGCGCTCAGCGTGAGACACACGGTAAGGGCGTTTGTGAAGTGGACCGGCGTCACCGGTGTCGATACGGTGGGCTACGACGCTTGTGCGCCCCAGGGGACGGTCGTCGATGTCAAAAATATCCAGGTAAGAAAACAGAACACCGCGGAGTGCTTCAACTTGGGAAGGTAACAGGTCGTCGGATATCATTTTGTCCAGGAATGCCTTATTTTGCGGAGCTATGACAGGTTTGGCTACGGTCTTGGAGTCAGGGGTGAAAGATGAAATCGTACATTCCTCCAGAGTTGAAAGGTCGGCTAAGGTGATCCCTTGAGGAAGAACCTGGGTTGACGTGGAGAAGTTGAGAACAGGAAGAAGCGTCCTGTTGTTGGCAACAACTACTATCGTATGTGGAATTGCGATGCTGTGGGTAAGGGTCAAATCAATGAGGGGAGCTACCAGATAGTCTCCATCAGTAACTGACGGTAACGGCGACATAGGGACGTACATAGCAGCCTGGGGCGGTAGCCGTATACACTCCACGGACCGTAGCCGAGTGCGACTTGTAGAGGGGACATCAGAGCACAAGGGCAACTCAAGCCGTAAAATGCCGGTACAACAATCGATGAGGGCAGAGTGAGCGGTCAGGAAATCAATGCCAAGAATGACATCATGCGGGCAAGAGTCGAGAACTGCGAAGAGCACTGAAGTGTGGTGACCGGCAACAGTAACGCGGGCAGTGCACATTCCGATAACTGATGTTCGGCTTCCGTTGGCCACTCGCACTGTTGGGAACATAGCAGGTGTAAGAACTTTCTTTAGTCGGGAGCGAAGCGTAGAACTCATAACGGATAAGTGGGCACCAGTGTCGATTAGAGCAGTAACGGCCAGGCCATCAATGAGCACACGAAGTAAATTACGTCTTGAATTTGCGGTCGGTAGAGGGTTTTCGGTCCGAGTCGTCAATGCAGCGCCACCTCCAGGAGCTGCACTCGTCAGTTTCCCGGGGGGTGTCCAGAATAAGCCGGCGATGGAGAGCGACGGCGCTGAGGGGAGCGTGACTGGCGATCCTGAGGCGACGGCGAGCGGCTCGACCAATTTCTGTGGGCGACGACGTCTGCGTAGGATGGTGCAGGACGTGGAGACGAACGGCGAGGTGAAGGGTCCTGAAGGTGGTCATCCGGAAAAGTGGGCTGAGAATACTGTCTACGATCCTGGCGGCGGTCATTTGAAAAACTGGGTCGAGAATACCACTTGTTTCGGCAATGGCGGGAAATGTGCCCAACACGAGAGCAAGAAAAGCAGATCGGTCTATCGTCTGGTGTGCGCCACTCAGATGGATTGCGGTAGCGTGGGGTGAACCGAGGACCGGAAGTAGCAGCAGCAGCAACAAGTGGAGCGCCGTGGTGGTCAGCGTTATGGGTGGGCGTGTAGATAGGCTGAGGCGTGTGGCTGTTGGTTTGGACGCCCATGTTGGCAAACTCTTGGCGCACGACGGCTTGAATGAGCGAGATTGTTGCCAAGTTCTCTTGCGCAGGGGACTGATAGGTAGCGGGGGCCATGGCTTCCAGCTCCTGGCGAACAATCCGTGCGATGTTGGTAGAAGGCGCGAGTGGACGTGGCGTCGCAGGATCTTCGCACGACGAAGTCGCAGCGGTGTTCGGAAGCCGGTTGAAGCGGTGGGTAATCCGCCTGCTTTTAGCCTGCTCGAACCGCCGACATTCAGAGATGATGGAGTCGACAGTGGTGCAGTTCTTACACATTAGGATGTTAAGGCGTCGTCAGCGATGCCCTTCAGCACATTGCTGACCTTGTCCACCTCTGTCATGTCTTTGTCAGTCTTACGGCAGAGGGCTAGCACGTCTTGGATATATGCGACGTAGGACTCCGTGGACGATTGAACTCGCGACGCGAGTTCATGCCTGGCAGCCATCTGACGGGCAACTGACCGACCGAACAAGTCGCGAAGCTTCTGCTTGCACACGTCCCAGCTCGTTAGGTCTTCCTCATGCGTCTCATACCATGCACGTGCTGTACCCCTTAGGTAGAAAATAATATTTGCCAGCATAAGCGTCGGATCCCACCTGTAGTGCTTGCTGACGCGCTCGTATAATACGAGCCATTCTTCGACGTCAGTGCTGTCGGTGCCGCAAAATGTGCCAGGGTCGAGAAGATGGGGAGGGATGACAGGGGATGGAGCTGGCGCGGACTGCGAGGACTGCGCGCCGTCTTCAGGCATCGTGGCTGGGCTAAGGTGGCGGCCGCTGCGGAGATCCAGAGCCGGTTGTTGGAAGACCCGCAACCTCCACCAAAAAGATGTTACGGGGATGATTTATTCAGTTAATACTGATCGAGTTAATGCTGCACAGAGAGGACAGGATCGTAGGACAACAGGGCAGCCTCAGACTCAAACCCACAACAACAACGTTGTCGTCTTCCTCCATTGGGTGTCATTTCAGCGCCCGTGCCTGAGTCACCTTTGCATACCCGTGGCAATATGACCAAATTTTTTCACTTGGTACGCCTAGTTTTGTCGCCGTATATTCTGTTTGTGGCTTGCTTTAAGAATCTCATAATCGAGTGCTGAGTGCCAAGAGGACCCTAAAATGCCAAAAAAGTCTGCTTTGTTATCTTAGACTGGAGCTATGCTCACTGAGTGCGGGTTGCAAGGACAAGTTCATTGCAGATTGAATGTCGCCGACCTCCATTGAAGGGACAACAAATAATACTGACTAGTTTGCACTTGGCGAAGCAATAAATCTGATGGCATGAACAGTGCATCGCTATAGCCCTGCCGTTATATGGTTCAATGTCCTCGGTTTATTCTTCTTATGTTTCTCGATTTAATTGCTGGCTGTCATCGACCCAGGAATAACACCGTGGTTAACGGTGCTCGGCTGCTGACCCGAAGGTCACAGGTTCGATCCCTGCCGCGGCGGGGACGGAAGCGAAATACTTGAGGCCCGTCTGAGAAGATATGTGGGCACGTTAAAAACCCCAGGTGCTAAACATTCCTGGAAAGCTCCACTAGGACGCGTCTCATAATCATACCATGGGTTTGGCACGTAAAACCCCAGAAATTTTTTGCGACCCAGGAATCGCGGTGTAATGTACTTTTACAACGTTAAACTGTACGATGTCGTGATAGTATTATTACTGCCGGAGATTACCCAAATCAACGACGGCGACGGTTTAGGCCAGGATACATTTCTTTTGCGGAAACTATGAACGATGTTAAAAAGTGGAAACTTGTAATCAAATATTATTGCTCACGCCCGCTCCGACCTCTCATTAGGTTGCGCAAGTCCCATCAAAGGCCTGGGACAGATGTTCCGCTCAACCGTACTTAACCAAAATTGCCCTTCTCGCTAATTGCAGGTCTTGCGAACCTTGCAATTATGGTCGCTTTCATGAACTCTATACTGCGTGTTTGAAACCGAGGCAAAAGAGCGCGCTCTTGCCTTTCTGAAAACTGATCTAATTGTACATTCAAATGGGATAGTGGTCCTTCCAGCACGTTGCCCATATTATACTTCGCGGAATGAGCGCCCACAGACTCTGCTCGGTTCGTACTAGTACGCAATGCTTGCGTTACGCGAGTGGCGGGAAGAAATGAACGTAGTAAAACTCAGCACGAAATATGAACAAAAGCAAATTACCCTAGTCTCCTTTAAAGCGTTGTCATAGATATGCAAATCATAATGTGAATTACTTCATTTCTTTTAGTATTCCTTGTCCGGCGAAGGCATGGTTTGTAGGGAATAATGTCGTTAACGCCTTTTTTGACACGCAGCACAGCGGCTATGGTTTTTGAAACGTGGCCGTGCAAACTAAACGATAGCATCCTCTCTTTCATCAAGACATCAAGACTGAGATCGTCCAAATTTATAAGCGCTTACAATGACAGGGCTTTTGTGCTTGCTTCAAAAGGCGAACCTCTATCAAGACAAATTTATGTTTGCACAAAACCTTAAATTGTCCAGCTCGATTATTTTTTTGCTCTAAAGAGCACTATGGGTTAGCCACGTATCATCACGATCACACACTACCCTGATGGGTTGCTAGAAACACAGAGCTAGAGATGAAGGTGTTTGCTCTTCGTGACAGCTCAGTGCTCCCTAGGACAAGTTCCCTCATTTAATAGGACCGCGAGGCATCTAACACTCACCCGAATATTAATATACAAAACCTCGTTGAGAGTACGAAATGCTCAGAAAACATACGCTTTATTATCAGCGCTGTGGTGTACGGGTACCTCTCGTCCACGTGAGAATCTAAAATAAAACACGTCTGGTTACTTGGCTGCTCATTAGTAGCGGCATTGATAAAATTGTCATGACCCAACACAACTACCGCGTTCTCGACTTCTTTGCGAAGGTAAAAGTACCGTCTGAGGACACTTTCCCTCATTTGATCGTTGCTTCAAGATTTTTTTACTTGTTTTCTCTTAGAACAAAATGTTTAGCCCATCTAGGGAGAAGTGCTTTTTCGGAGTGCTCGCTTTGGCACCTCATTTATCTCGAGAAACTCCATTCTAAGTGCATTTACTCGAGACGGCCATAGTAAGCCTAAGTTCAGGATTGAGTAGGGAGTGCACCCGAGGTGACATTTCTCACAACCTTAACACTCGTTTACTCAACGTGCCGAGTTTTGCACGACTACAACTCCTCCTCCTGCTTCTCACTAACGGAAAATAAACTGAGCCTTTGTGCTATATTGGAACTTGCGCCAAGTGCAAACTCATCGGTAAAAGCGGAAAGAGTTCACAAGTTACAATTTAAAAGGCACAGACTTGGGCGTGGAGCTCATTTACTGCTACAGCAGCATTCCTCCCCGCACAAGACCATCATTCTTTGTTCTTTTTTCTACCTTTTCTCCTTAATGTATTGGGCTCACACTATATGGCATAGTGATAAAGAAGCCATTACTTATACTGTTAATATCACCATTTATTTATATTAACTAGTACAGTAAAGCCTGGTTGCTGACGCGAGTATTCTGAAAACCTAGCTTATCGTCCCAAGCAGGAAGAAATCACTTTTTCTTCAATATCTCAGGTCCTTAATTATATCCTGCCCTGAACACCCACGTAGAAGATGTGTGCTAGGAAAATAAGTTATGGTCATGTTACTGGGGTGGTTCGTGCACCTGTGAAGAACTATGAAGGGTGCTCGAAAGTGATAAACACAAGATATGGTTTGACCGAGTGGCCACGTATACCTCATAAGCAGACGCTCATATATTTCTATCGAGGTTGAAAAAATAGCGCCCACAGCTGCAAAAAAGTGCCTTCTCCGCGTTATCTGACCAGATTACAGTGATCTGTAGACGCAGTGCTGATAAGTCAGTTGCGAAGCATTTTTTTCCCATTGACGTGTCTACTATGGTCCCCCCGTGCATTACCCTTCGTAGGCAGCTGACACCGCGAAAATTATATGCTGGAGAATATAGTTTTTCGCGGTATCAGCTATCTACGAATACTTTTAGCCGCACATTGAATGGCCGAAACAAAACCCAAGCTTTACAAAATTATTATTTGGCGAAATGACTTCATTTTTGCCTCACCCTCTCCACAAATTATGTGCTGTGATGATGTGAATTGTTCCGCGCATTCCTGATATAGTAAAACGAAAACAATTAAAACGCGATAAGTAGCACCGTGATGTGCCGTACGAAATTTTTAGAACAGTCACAAATGATTCCTTTGACGGAAAATATTATATAATTGTGCTGATCTCCAGAGAAGTGCGCGCAATCCTCCTCAGTGGATTAGCATGGGTAAACGCGATGGTTATACTAAGCTACCGTTATGTCTATATCGATACGCTATTTAAACTCTAAGGAAAAGAAAGAGTTCTTCACTCTTTTTTGTGAGTCTTTAATCGCGACGTATATGGCTCTGTTTAAAGAGACACGTGAACTCTCTTTTGAGATCACTGTTCTCTCGTCGGAGAGTCGTGGGAACAAAACGAGAGTCAACGTATATCCTTAGAGTCATATACGTGGCAAGCCAGGGCTCACCGATAAGAGTAGCAGAAACGACGAATAAGTTTAACATTTGGCTGGTATTTTCTTAGCCGGTACCGAGATAAGTGCTTCGGCTGATTTCACTCACATCTGCATCGCATTTTCTCGCTTTTTCGCTTCATCGTAGTTCTTCATCTTCTAGTTATACACCGATAAATGTCGGGACTGCTGTTCCTATTGTCTCCGGAAGGAGACCTTCTGATTATTACTTACCTCTGATGCGGGATTTATTTGTGTATCTTACTTCTGTAGTTGCCGCACTTTTCCCCTCACTTCCCAAACAACGCTTCTTCCATCCAGAGAGAGTGTTACAGACTGCGTCCGGTCTCAAGATTGGCAACAGACCATTGTATCTACGGGGCCGTTGAGACGCGCGAAGGCGGCGCGCGACTGAAGCAAGAAAAAAGTGCGCCGGGCATCTATGGCCCGTCACTTTCGCAGCATCTCCTTCATAAATCTTCTCCGTGACGAAGACCAGTGCAGCAACTGGGTTCCTATATGTTAGTTTCTTGAATCTGGGTGTTGTTATTGCATCTAATGACCAAGTGATTGTCCTTACGTGTTGCCGTTTGATGAAGCGCTTTCCATCCATTTATTTTCTGAGAAGCTTGCACATTTTGCTGTGTGAGGGAAGTGTCCTTCATCTTGAAGCAATTTCGTGGTTGCCCGTATGCTGTAAGTATGATAAATGACAGCAAGCCGCATATACAATCCTTTTTTTGTAATCAAACATTACATCCATTTTTCTTAAGCAAGAAGTGCAGGCAACGCTGCGCCGTAGTGCCTAAATTATTCACAGGTAAATTCCTTTCGAAGCTGATCATCTGCGCATTGTCAGAACAGCAGAAAGTTATCTATTGCCATATATATATATATATATATATATATATATATATATATATATATATATATATATATATATATATATATATATATATATATATATATATATCTGCTGTTCTGGCATAAAGGCTCCCTGTGGCTGTACAAGATATTTTGCACTCAGGAGTTGTGGGTTCCAATTCGCGGTGAAGACGAACGGCATAAAACTTTCTTTGATACATTTTTCTTGGCGGCCTGTTCACATGCGTTTTGCTGACGCCATTTCCGTGACAGAAATGACGTCCGTGTCGTCTTGGTGGAACGCGTCATCGAACGTGTTTGTTCCCTGTCATTTATATTCATATTCGTAATTTAAAAGGCACTACACGGACTGAACTTGTTTCGAAAAAGACTTTATAGTGCTGAAGGCGCTCATTATTAAAGTAATAATTTAAGTAGGAAACCTTCGTGGTAGATTAGGACATATTGCAGAAGTGTAGATAGCTGGGCCAGTTGGTATGGATCCAAGGAAGTAAGCAGCGCGAAAAGCAAGAGGACGCACACAGAGAGGAATGAGAAGAACAAGCGCTGACTTAAAACTATGCTTTTTTAATCACAAGTAAAAACATACATACATCACACCGCCGAACGGTGCATGCGCAAAGAAAATTTTCAGACCTTTTTTCCCCTTCCATCGCTGAAAAACCAAAGCACGCACATGGCGCATGTCTTATATGTTATTTCAAGATATGAAATTTCCTTGTCACGTAGTGTCACCGACGCCTTACTGACACATCCTTGCGACAGTTTGGAGATGTGTGCGGCCTCAACAAGTTCACGTGCTTTCTGGCTTCTGTGTTTGTACAAAATGGATGTAGAACAAAAAACAGGACTACACCCTTGTTGAGGCCACACGCTTCTGATTAAAAAAGCTTAGTTGAAACTCAACCCTTGCTCTTGTCATTCCTCCTTGTGCGCGTCGTCATGCTTTCCGCGCTGCTTACTTCCATAGGACATATTGGTTTGTAGGATATTTATTATTACGTTTGCAATGGTAAATCGACATATGACATCATCCTATAAACGCGGAACGACATAGCTTCGGTGAAGAGATAATGCAAAAGAAGATGCGTCAGAATGCGCGGACTGTACACAGTGCGTGAACAAACGTGGCTTGCCTAGAAAACCATGCCTCAAATGCCGCTTTTCATCAGGTTGCGAAAAACGCGTCCGTGAATGACAGAAAATTTGCATAACCAGCTCTCATTTCCTCGCTCCTATCACACACTCGGCAAACGGCATTTTTTTATGCTCCTTGACAGACCATGGCTTAAATAGATGGTTTTACTTGTGGCACCATTAAGTACGGTGGGATAATACCGGAACATATCCAGAAAAATGCGGATCAGAAAGGTTATAGGCTCATGAAATCAGGCCAGAAAAACAAACAGATAGGTGCTGCTATAGTTCTCTGTAATATTTCTATGTTAGTAATACGCCAAGGTATGATCTTGCATATCAAAACGACAAATTCCATTTGGACGCACAGTCAGGCTCCTCTCAGTAAGCTCTGCCGGAGTTACGGTTGAATTCTGGCTTCCGCTGCCGGCGTGATGGCTGTGCGCATGCGCATAACGTACCTGTTGAGGAGCTGTGTGCATGTTTGAAAATGTTTTAGCTGTGGTAACGAAGTATTGTGGCTGGAAATGGGTTTAACCTGGAAATGTAGGCCTTGGGTTCTATTCCAATCTCACTGATGTATTTATATTATCTGTTGAACAAATATATATGCGGTGAATACGACCTATGTAATGCACGAAATAATTCCGCGTGCTATTTAAGCATAGCTCGACATGCTTCGCCTCGTGGTAACTCAAGCAATCCTCGGCGAGAAGCTAACCTTCTCCTTTGGCTGAGGTAGCGAGGAAGGGCTGTACCACGCATCTAAAACTATAGCGCGTTCTCAAGGTGTTGTCACACATTCTCAGTGGCAGTTTCTTTTTGAAAGGGAGCCGTTTCTCATAAATAAAAAAAGAACGATTTATTTCAGGTAAAGTATTGAAAGAAAATAGGTGCAAAATTATATTACCGCTGAAGTCTTCACCTCAACATTGAAATATTACTGCATAAGCGGATTTGTCTCCCAGTGGCAGCGCTAACAGGACAAAACCACTGATAAAAAATAACATTACTACTACTTATCAAGGCTTCCGGCGGCATCACTTTCTCACGTAAGCGAGTGAAAAGGCCAGAGCGGATGGAAAACCGTGTTCGCACCCGTCGGACACGTTGACATTTGGTTTTCCTTCCAATTAATGTATGGCATTCTATGTGGATTATGCTCAAGCTCATGTTACTAATAAGCTTTCCCTCGGGAAACCGATCTTAATAGCTTGTTTAAAGAAGCTCGCGAAGTGTACCTTAAATCACCTACATTATATATATATGCTCTCCGCATCAACGAAAGTATCATACCACAGATCATCGATCACCATTCATATATATTATGTGTAGTCTTACACGTAGCGAACATGAAAGGAACAAAACTGGTAAAGCCGTATATACGGGATCGCATCATTATTTCTGCATGTATAGTGGAAAGTATACGCAAATTTGAACACCGCTTAGGTGTTTCCTTCGCAGGCGTAATGACGCGCTTCCTTTGGTGGGTTTCAAACACGCTCCATCGCGAGAATCTGTATTGCATGGAGCTTCCTGTCCGCGAGCTGTATTGGTTGAAAGAGAGAGATTTGACGGATTGCACCTTAAGACCAGAGCCAGGGGCGCGCTCGCATGGCCCCTGCTTGTGAAGAGCTTGCAAGCGGGTGAACCGTGGGTGCCGAGGAAACTTCATTAAGCTGTCGCTCACTCCGTGGCTCACGCGCTCAGATTTCCGTTCTCATTAAGCTTGCTACGAAGTGTGCTTAAAAGGGAGCAGCCAGGCGCTAGAGAATACGACACACCGCGCGACGGAAAGTGGGTCCTCGAAGCCAAGATTATGTCGTTGCTTGAATCTGGATCTTTTCCTCGCTTATCTTTGTTTCTCGTTCCAGCGACGCTGTTAACGCACACGGTGACTGAGCTTACAATATGACACGGGGTGTTTGAAGCTGTACAAAGAATGGGGATCATCGTTATGAAGACTCTGTTGCCTGAGTGCACATGGTGGGAGCGTGGCGACATCGTTGCAGGCATGAATTGCTTTCCTTGGTCATCATTTAGGTGATAGGTCTAGCACGTTCCTAGCTTAGTGACGACAGATTTTCCTTCTTACACCTCCGCCTGATGTTGCTCTTGGGCATGTCTTTATGCTCCTGGTGATGGTACCTTTATTTCTCAGTTTTCGGCTTACTTCTCTTCGACGTTTTTCATCAGCACTAATCACACTACGGACAAAAAGCACTTCTAAAAATAAACAACAGTGTCCACCTGTGTGGAGACATACTGCATACACATGGTATTCATTTGGGACCTTGTACGCTTATTAAATTACAAATCCTCGCCTAATTTTTTGCAACCACAGTGAGCAGTATGTGCTTTGTGCGCACCAGTATGTACGTTTTTTTCGGAGATGAGATAAAGCGAATACTTGCACAGTGCATGCATAATCGTTTATCACTGAATAATCCTCCCTCTCTAGCTCCTTCCGCACGAAGTGGTTATCTAGAGTGCAACGTGTGAGGTCGACCACATTGCCTTTCCTATCAATGAATTCTCGACTTCTGCGAGTGCTGCACGTCATTTCTACACTCTTAGCAAACGACCGCTTAAAACAACGCATATAAGGCGGAAAGTAGGTCAAATTTTCGACGCTTATAAATGGCTCTCTAAGCGGCCTACTTATACGGCTCTTTCATGCGGCCCTTCTTTATACGGCCTCTGGCTAAGCGGCTCTTTCTTATGCGGCCTATGTTTATGCGGCTCTTCCATATGCGAGGCCACCTCGTTGCCAGAAGGCCGTTTAAAAGTGACCGCTTAAAGTAACGCATACCGTCGATTTGGTTAAGCGGTATTTCAGGTCAAATCTGTCCGGCTTATATACGGCTCAATATGCGGTCGAAAGATATGCGGTACTGTTCGCAAATTTTTAGAAAAAATGAAGACATTGTAGTTGATCGTGCAGTGTTCCTCCTTCTTTTTTTCTTTTGTTCTTTTCAGCCTTCCAACTCATGAATATGCATTTACACATCACAAGAACACTGCACAGAGAGTCACAAACCATAGCAACACACACACTCCACCACGGGGATTTGAACCCAGCCCATCCGCGTGACAAGCAGACACTGTAACCACTACGCCACCGCACCACACGATCTGGGTGGACTTCCGCGGCTTTATATATGCACTTCACGTTATCTTAGACGATTTTGCGATCGGCTACAACGCTATAATTGCGCATCCCGCACGGAGACAGAGGTGAACAATGAACGATGCGTTTCTGAGTGCATTTCCATTTGCCGGCATCATACAGCAGCAAAACGTGCCCTGTTGTGCAACCAGCCGCCAAAGAAAAGTTTTCTGCGACGTTTGACGCAGTACAGGCGGTGGAAGTCAGCTGATCTCATCTCTACTTGGAGAAGTACAGTCTCCCACGTCCTTCGCGAGCATCGCGTTGATGTCGGTGCGTTTATGCGGACAGTATTGTGTAGAGGTTCATCTCAGAGAATCGGATTAAAACACATAATCGTTTATTCGCGCAACAGATAGGTTTGGTGTAGTGCAGCGCGTACGAGGCGACGGGCCAGCTTTCAGAACGGGCGCGCTCATTTCTCTCCCGAGTATAGCATAGACGATGAAGAAACGTTGTTGTTGAGTCGAAAGAACAACGAGCCTTCGCAGAAAAAGAATGCAGTCTCCCGAGCTCGAGGCTGACGGCGCCGACGAGCGATGCCGTGGAATTGTCATGCTGGGGAGGACGGCGGGTCTGAGGTTGTTCGTTCTCGTGGTTCGTTCGTTGTTGACAGTTGGAAGTGATGCTCCCCTTGGCTCCCACAAACGATGAAACGCAGTGCATGACTGGCGCGGAAAGAGCACGCATGAAATCGCTTGCATCACCCGCTAGAACATATGTTTCCTGCCAAGCGTCGCATCAAAAGAAGCTAGCAATGCTTGAAATCGAATGAAGTCACAATATTATCGAGCTTTCAAGAATAAAACTATGCTATTTCTTCAAAAGTCAAAAGTGGCCTGAAGGATTCAGAAGGATCATGTGAACATTTATGCTGAATAATGCAAAGATTAACTTGAAGCATTCTAATATTTAATAGGCGCTGTTAAAGCTAAATAACAACTCCAAATTACATATGCACTTGTTTTGCACCTTGAAGGTTCATGAACGTTAAGCTCTATAACATGCCTCAGTTGACCGCATATCAGCGCCTAAGAGCGATCAGGTGGAGGCCCTGTGTTGGGGAACATGGTTGAAGGTTGTTTTCGTATTCGACCCATCGTCGACGAGTGAAAGTGATTCTTTGCTTGGCTACGAGATGTGATCGGAGCGACAAGGACCAGTATTACTTCACTCCACGTCATCCAGTCAAGTATGCTTTGAGCTTAACGACGCTTTAACGTATAAACTAGCAAAATGCTAGAAGTGGCTGAACTCGGGCAGTAATCTTGACTTCTGGGAATAAATGTTCACCTGTCTTAAAAATCTGCAGTCAGTAGCATCCTGCTTGATTCGGATCAAGGGACACGACATGCAAACGTATAATACTAAATAGTCGATATAGAGGAACAATTCTTATACTCAGTAGGTGTCATAATTGCAAATAACAGCTGCAGATAAAAAGCACGCTTTCACACTAATAGCACACCCATAAATGTTGACCTTTACGTGGCCCAGTCAACCTCCCTCATGTTCGATACCAGGGGCGTAGCCAGAAATTTTTTTCAGGGTGGGGAGGGGGAATCATCCATTCTTTATGCATGTTTGTGCATGCGTTTGCATGTCCGTGTGTATATATATGCAAGCAAAATTGAAAATTTTCGGGGGGGGGGTGAGTTGAATACCCCCCAACACCCCCCCCCCCCCTTTGGCTACGCCCCTGTTCCATACCATGTAGCTTTACGTGCACCTTTATTTAAATATAAGCTGTCATGCAACATCCTTAGCTTTGGCTGGTACAGCAGCTAATACAAACTGTGCTTGAGAATTCAAGATTTATTGCCAGTACCAACACTAGCTATACACAATAACATTCTGTAGTAGTTCAAACACAAGTGTTGCAGCTTTTTTTCAGAATTAGCAGCTCATATAGCGCTCACATAAGCATGCAGACATACACGTCTAAATGTGCAGCTATTATTCTTTTTTACGAAAAACTGCGCGAAATAAACTGGCACGAGGAGAGACGCACGGACAAGCGTCTTCCTTGTGCCAGTTTATTTCGCACAGTTCATTGTAGTCATGAATGACCAACTTACCCAGCGATCTATTCTTCGATATTATCCTTTACATGCAGCCCACTTTCATGGCAGTTACCACGGCACACCATCTGTCAGACATTGGGCCACATGAAGGGTATTTGCATAAGTACTAGATTTGTCCTTCACTAAATGTTGAGACCTGAAATGTATTTGTTCTTTTTCTGGCATCATTTCAAAACATGACCTTTCCCTTGCAGTGTTGAGACATATCTTTGCAGTAAGTTAGGCATTGTGTCCAAAACCATCACTTAGTCCATCACTGTGCCAGCCTGGCACTTAATTATGTATGCATGGGTCCCTTATTTCCATTCTGTGCTCCAAGCCCTTTCCTTCACCCATTACTGTAGAACTGTGGAATTTAGGTGTTTCATCTGGCAACACTAATTGTTACATTTTGTGCCATTTCTTCGAGTACCCATGCCAGTATTTAGTGCATTAAGTGAATGAAGGAACATGTTATGTTGCTGCGCAGCTGCACACTCAGCAGAACAATGAGATGCAGAGCCATGAGAGAAAATATAGAGAACATTGTCACGGTACAACGCAAACACAAGACAGTGGAAAGTTCTACAAGAGTAGGACAGCTTGTTGACACAAAAAAATGGCAGGCACAAACATGTCTAACAAGACAGAAACTTGGGCTAGTTGGTTGTCCTTCATGATGAACCAGCAGCACAACCACACACGGACAGAGGAAAGGTACACGAAACACAGCACTCTGTTGTGTGCCTTCTTTCCTATGTCCGTGTGTGGTTGCTCTGCCGATACACCATGAATGACAAACATGATGTTTTCGGCAAAATCCCGAAGACCCACTAGATGTTGATGTTCACTGATGTCCCCATTGTCTTTCTCGCCTGGAGAGCACACGCGTCAATACATATACAATAGGATGCATCGTAAGGGTTCTTCACCTATATGCTCTATTGTTGGAGTAATAGGGCATTGTGTCAACTAAATAATCAATGTAATAATAAAATCACCCTAAAATATATCCATATTCTTTATTGCTCAATTCTCAACCTCCATGTATTCCACTTCAACACCTGTGAACATAATGGCCCCCTAAAGGATCTCGGCAGTACTTTCTCTGGAGTGGTTTTCAAAGCTGTTATTGGATCAGATTAAGCTAACTGAATCTCATGAACTTATCCTTTCAAAACAAATAAGGGGGCAGTCCACTTGTTATTTTCTAGCAAGGTACTTAGCAATTTGGCCTTGAACGTTGCAGTTCCTTGCAGTTGTGTCCCAAAAGCTGTCAGTGGCCTATCGGTTATCAGTAAAAATTTTCTTTTTGAACAGCCTTACAAGTTCAGTAATGCAGCATTGTAATGGATGTATCATTCTGACATATAGTTTATGCATTCAAAACTCTTCAGTTGAAAATCCTAACAAGTTTCTCCATCAGTAATGACCACAATTGCTATGCGACTCTCGGTACCATCATCTGCATGCATGGATTGATGCATTCTGCAATGCTTTAATCATGCATCTTATCACTGGCCCTGTGATCTCACAAGTCACCTGTGTCCTTCTCTAGACAGTAACAGCTATAAATATTTTGCATAACTTAGTCTTTTTTCCAAACAGCATGACTTACCTCTATTTGCACAGTCAGTAAGCCTGAACACACAGTGCGCACTTCTGTAAATTGACATATTTTATTTTCAATTACAAACAAAACTGAGCAACAATGTATACACCAATAGAGCGTTTGTAAACTAACAAGTGAATCTTACACTTTTACAGAAACAAGGTAAAAAAAAACAACTGCGAAAGAGGTGATCAAATAATTGAACAGAACGATTGTTGTTTTTCTATGCTTTAGGGGTTTCAGGCCTTCTCATCTGACTAGAATTGATAATGACCTAGCTTGAGTTTCCGCACTCCTATACGTAGAAAAAAACTCTACTTTATTGCAGAGTGCAGGTCAATACATACATAGAAAATTGCACCACATAAATGGCAGGAGCTACCTAAATGCCTTCAATTATAATAACTTTACTTAAACACAATAAGATAACACAGAATTGACTAGAGTAACAAAGAAGTATTGAAAGTAAGTGGGCCTTGATCGATGTCATATATGTAGCCTTGGAAACAGACGAAGGGCTTGAGGGGTGCTTCCTGCCTGTTTCTGGCACTTAATTTGCAATATATGAGTAAAATACACAGTGAAAAAAATTCTGTTCTCTATCATGAGCTGTGTAGTGCACGTAGGTACTATGATTTATCAAAATGTATGACTAAACTAGATACCCTCTATATTAGTAGGCCTCAAGTTTGAGGACGCAGCTTTTCTGTAGGTAGTGGCTAATAAAATTTCAAAGCATAGGTATCAGCTGTGCATGAACGACAAGTGATATGCTAATATAATGCCCTAATAAATAGGACTTTTCATAGTACATGCATCAGAAATAATATGATGACTGTGTATGTTATACTTCGAGGAAAACTACAAAATGAACAATGAATATGTATATATGAACACAAACACACATATACACACACACACACACAGATACAGTTATTATTGCACATGATGTCTGCCACAGATTCCAATGCTAGTGTACCTGGTACTCAGGTATTCTCAAAAGAAAGAGCATTGAAAAGTGCATGGACATAAAACGAAACTTAAATGTCTCAAAAGTTTGTGAAAATTCAGCTAGCCAGCAGCCTTATCTACCCAGCCTAACAATGTAACAAAAAACACAAACAAAATAAAACTGCACAAAAAAGAACATAAGGTTAGGCGTTGTCCTTGAGCTTGTCGAGAATCTTCAGCAGATTACTGCTTGCCCAGCAACGTGGAAAACTCTCTTCCTTGTGGAGTAAACTTTGAATTAGTCCCAATGTTTGGGCGAAAGCAGACGGGTAGGTAACATCCTTTATGTTATGTACGGTCAAACACCAGAAAAGTGCCTTCTCAAGCGTGCAGTCATCTTTCAGGGTAACACGCTCGTCCTCAGCACAAAAAATAAGCTTTGTTGCCGAGCTCCAAACAATCATGGGCCCTGGCAACCCATGGACATCTGCAAGATACTGGAAAAAAGTAATAAAAACTAATATATGTTTTATGTTCTGCACAGCACATCTTTATAAAAAAAGCTAACAATTCAGAGGTAGTGGATGAATGAATGCCAGCACTAAAATATTACAAGCTTTATATGCAAAACCGTGCATAAATTGGGATTTTTATGGGCGTGTGGTTTATGCCACAGTAAATAAAGCAGTTTCAGCAACCCCGATAGACAGCTATAGGTGCCACTGCTTGAAAATTTGCTAATGCATTCAAAGCAGCCACAGGTACAATGTCAGATCTCACAAGTGTATAAGCAAGCGTTTCTTTGTGTTTCGCACTCAATGTTCATATCGTATATCTGTTGCATGAAAATGGGTAAAAACAGCAACCAAATGAGTTTACTGAGACCACAAGTTATGGAAAGCAGAGCCTTGGCTTGCTTCAATAGTAAGCTGGCATGTGTGTTGGGCATGTCCTTTTGCACTAAACTTGAGTGCTGTAGTGTCACGCTCACAGGGCAAACCTGCAAATACCTGGTTTCTGTTTCTGTTAGGAAATGGAAGAACCACAGGACAATCAAAAAGGCCCGAATGGATTGCCTACATTGACTTACATGATTGCTTATGTGTGTACGCTTTTGTGCATACAGATGTACTTGAACTATCTTAAACTATTGTAAACAAAGGAATTGATTGGACCCTATTCAATGGCAGAAAAGGAACTCTGCTACAAACAAGGTGGACGTAGCGACAGAGTCCACATTGAAAAAAACTAAAGGCCATGTCCACACTAGGATACACAGCAGTTCCCAGTCATCATGTAAGGTGGCTACGCATGTAAGGTGGCTACACATAGGCTAATATCAATATTCTTTGCAGCACCAAGGAAACAAACTTCAATCTACATGGATGTTCTAATGCTGAAATTTGACATATAATCTTTCGTTGAGTGAATGATACAAATTACATTCAAAGTCAATGTCAGAGTACTTTAGCAGACTCAGAGGGCCCACTTTGTGTACACAGATGCATGCAGTGAATGGTGCTGTTGTATATAGACTAATATCACAACTTTGCAGGTCATTTCGGCTGCCAATGCACACGTCTGAGAGTGGTGCAACCACCTGCTTATGGAATATTGTCTTTCTTTCATTGAAATTAAATCTCTTTTGCTTTCAAAAGTATTTTAAAAGTATCTTTTGTATTCAAAAGTATTTTGTGTTTGCATACAGCATAATTGGGCGTAAAATTACCCTGAATATCTCCTTTAAACGTGGTCTTGACAAACATATGTATTTGTTTTCTGGTCAGACATAGAATAGCTTTTTTTTTATTTCATATGCTGCGCCGAGAATTGCTGCATAATTGTGACAAAATTGTCGTGCGAAAGAAAATTCTTCAATGGAATGAGTTAGCTATAGACTTAATTGTAATTTATCAGCTCTCCACCAGAAACAAATATCTAAGTTTTATCTGTTGCAGTACCTTAACGCAGATAAATAGTTACATTGTTTACGAACGTTTTACGATAGTCATGCAATTACAATACTGATTCCGTTTTTGAGCAATATATGAGAGATAGATCCGCTTCAGGTGCACAATTGTAGATGCTGCTTGATATCGTTCTTCATTCGCGAACCACATAATAGTGAGCAACAGTGTTTCGCTTTCTGACAGTTTGCGACCTCCATGCATTTCTAAGGAAAGGTCCGAGCAAGAGGCTCTTCCGATGCGCCTTTCACAGATCTATAGAGCCTCGTTAGGAGCGGTGCTTTGTTTCTAACAGCACAACACAAGATTGGGAGCATCGAAATAAACTCACGCAGTCGTGCATGGTTCACGGGGCAGTGCCCGCAGTAGGAGCACCAGGTAACTTGATGTGGCACGCCTGGTTCCCCTGGCTGGCGGCTGTACGCGAGCAATCTGATGCACTCACACTCACATCGCAGTGACACACTTTGCACTCACACGTGCCATCATAACTGCACGCTCCTCTCTGAATGCCTTTGACGTCGGTCGAGGTGTACATCCCACGCAGCACGGCCTGATCTACACTGCCGAAACGTTGAAGCACGCCAAGACGATCGCGGGACCGAATTCTCAACGAAAACAGAGAGACCACGCAAGGAGCGGGCGCAAAAGCGACGGACACCGCTCGACGCGCATGGGAGAGAGAACTGTAGGGGGGATAAGTCAGCAGCGTGATCAGGGAGAGAACGCGATTAAAGGTGAAAACTTCCTTCGCACGTTGAGTTTGTAGACGTCGCGGGCGTTGTTTGCGTGACAATTTTGCGTATTCACGAGTAAACAGAAACAAAGGCACGTCTACAATACGAACTTGTATACTTTAAGCAAAAACGGTGCAAGGCGAACGAGGCAGCATGAGGCGACTGACGTAACTCGGCACCGCCGCTGCGTTTCCAACGCACGTGCTTCGCACGAAATCAGATATGATTGCCAAGGTCAGGGAGGCGCTGGCTGTATTGGCTGTATGCTGTATCTCGAGTTCACCGGCCGCATCCGGCGCCATCACAGGAAACACTACACGACGTCAACGTGGACTTCGAGCCTTGAGCACGCTCGCTCGCCGCTCTCTCGCTTCTCGCCGCGGCGCCGATCTCAATATCCCGCATAAAACAGCGGGCCCTGTATAAGCGTTGCGTCCGCTCGAGAAATTTTCGCGTCAATAAACCGGTGCTCCATATAAGCGTTGCGTCCGCTCGCGGCCGCTTATAGCGGGCCCAGCCCGTCACCGCAGAATTTGTCACGCTTAATGGCGATTGAAGGGCCGCTTATATGGAGTACCTTGTGGTGGAATAAAAATGGGCCGCTTATGTGCCGGACGTTATACGGGACTTGAATAAGAGTGTAAATGCCGTAAACCTTCTCTTTATCGAGAGGCTACACTGTATGTACATACAATTGAACTCACCAGATGTGCAAGAAAACTGTCAAGTCTGCCTGTCTTATCTCACGTGTTCGTGTCAATAAACACATGGGATCAGACGTAAGCACCGATCAAAGCGCACTCTGCTTCGTGAGCGCTGTCTTTGTAGTCTCGCGATACTGTCTCGCGTGCTGCGTCGATCACTCTTTTCGACCACGTAACCTATGGAGTGACACCACGCTGAAGATTAAAAACAAACATATCGCGTTCCAGTCCGTGCAAATATTGACTGTCCCGTCATCTGAGTAAAACTTCCGGCGCAGCGACTGGATCACGACGGCTGGACATCAACGGCACAGCCTCAGGCAGCGAACGGCGAAGACAATATTTTCCCAACGGCCAAGGTGGTAGGCTGGTCATCCCGCCGCATATCCACTCGGCAGATGCACAAAATATGCATGCCGGCATCCACGCAGAAACAGCGGCTGCCTGTTCTCGATGCATACCAGAAGCTCCACAGACGGCCACAGCAAGCAATCTAATACAGATATAACTATCGTGTATGCACACGACACGAATTACATTGTTGTATTGATGCCATCGGCACCGCAAATCTAATTTTTTTGTTGACGCACACGTGCAACTGGGTCTTCATACATCTCGCGCAGTAATCGACCTTTGCCTGTTTTTTTTTTCTATCGCGCAGTATCGGCCTTCCCCGAGGTCGAGACATATGCAAATACTGCGTGCTTGCTGGCTTATATTGAGGGGTAGCGCAGGTCATCATCGCAGTGCTGCGAATATATTGTAAAGGTTGGGCCTCCGGCAGCAGCAACTGTCAAGAAATATCGGGAAATATACCTGCACAAATAATTGGGCTCTACATCACTTATTATAAGGCTATCCGTCATTGATTTTAGTATGTTAAATGCAATTATTTGTACTTAGAACTGATCAGAACACAACAATGAAGCTTATCTTGACCTTTCTCGCTGAATTTATATTAAAAATTCCTTTCATTGGTGCCACTTAATGGCTGGTAGGCACAACGCCGTCCGACTCCGGCATACTTTACATGCCCCATTTTTTTAGTATTGAAGCCTCCTTAAACGTAAATACATCCTTGTCAGAATATCGCTCTAGACTGATTTTTCAGAACTGTCATAACGCTGTGATTCATAATAGTTAATCATTTCTAAATAATAAACAGCGCCGTTCATAACAGCTTGACAGCTTGCAAGTATCGCACTATTATGACCGGCGTTGTTTAGTAGTTGTGACGTTTCCTCCACCCTCGCCCTCGCCAGCTCCCTCCCCCACATTGTGACCTTCTGTCCTTCGTTTTTACCCAGGAACAGGACCGGGAAGGGTCGGGTGGGGGCTCGGCCGAGGGTCTGGAGGACAAGCGGAGGCTAACGAAGAGGCCCAGGACACAAAAAAGGCCAATTGCTGTCTCGAATTAAGGTGACCACCTTCCAAGAATGAACACGATACTTCTACTATTTAAAGAATAAACGTTTACTTATATCTAACCATACTTTCTGCCGCGCTATTTAAGCACTTTTTACTCGTGAATAGAGTGCACGTCAGTTTTGAAACCATATCTCACGCGCCTCACGCTGCTTCGTTACCCGAGAGACTTGGGCGTCCCATGCGCAAACATGTATTGTTCGTCATCTGTTATAGTTTTTTTGTCTTTTTATTTCGTTTTCGTATACTTCACAGTTTTGTTATCAGGCTATCTGCACTTCAAGCAGGTAGTTCATATTGCATGAAAGGAGACAGGAAGAGGGAAGGGATTATTGTTGTGCACTGCTTCTTGCGCTATTGTATTCAGGAGCCCATCATCGCGGTGACTAGCACTTGTGATCAGAGTGCACAGCATCTCATATTGCATACACGCCTTGCCTAAAATAACCCTTCTATTTCAAAGGTGCTTGGTCTTATGCGCTTTGCGTCTACGTTGTATCCACCCTGACATTCTCTATGTGAATTAAAAGCTAAACGAGTGGTGGTCTTGACGCATAAGAACGCCAGTTTGTTATTTGACACCTTCACTGAAAACAAGTGACATCACCAGGCGCACATCACTACTGAACAGTTACAACTTGTGATTTGTACGCTCTTCACATGCGCATACCATTGAACGCACTCTCTAACGAGCGCCGGCCGACAACGCAGTGATGACACTAGTTTTTCTTGACAACAGCTCACTTTTGTGAACATGCTTTACTGCGGCATGCTTTCTTATCATTCTCTTTTTCAGGATTCACAGCATGTGTTCTCCGGCTTACTCTTAGTGTACGATCGTCGTTGACACGTCTTTGTCTTCGACGTCTTTGCTTTCTCCCTTTCCTATTACTATTTGACTTAAGCTAGAGATGTAGGCAATTCACAGGAGTTATTGTATCTTTATTTCTTCTTATACGCAGCCATGTGGGGTATAAACAGAACAAAAATAATATAAAGAGAAGAAAATTTGAGTTTTTGCGAACTTGGTTTCTTCACAAATGAAATCCAAAGCAAGTATAATGCTTAAAATCGTAAGCACGGTCAAGCATCAAATCACCAGTGTCATGGAAGAGAGGCTAACATGCGTGGGAATAACACGGGCTGTAGCACTTAAAAGCTCGGCAGGAAAAAGGCATAAAGCTCGTCCGATGGTGTCGTAATGTTTCACGCCGTTTGCGCGGATATAGCTGCAAAGCGTTTCTGTCTTTTTTTTCACTTTTATTTTTGTTCTGTGTGTCTGTCATAGATATTATGCTTAACAGCTACATGATCGTTATTATAGGGGCTTAAAGAGACATAAATTTTAACATGGGGCACAGTATTACGAAGAATATTGTGTCATCGGGCCGGTTGCAATGAGACTAAACCAGCACAGTGTTAATCTTATTATTCGAAGAGGTGAAAGTAAAAGTGAGGGTGCATGTTCCGCCATACCCAACAATCGAGAAAACTGTCCGATACCTTCTCAACATGTGCAGGAAAAGAGAGGCGCTCCTGAGGGGTGGCCCTCTGCTGCCATGGCGTAGCCTTAACACCAATCGTTTGATGATACCAATGCTTGCTGGTAGTTTCTATAATTATGTCTATATATCTATCTATAACAGCACAATTTTGAGCAAGTTGTAGTGCATGTAGATTGAATGCAATACGAATATTATGGAATGAAAAGAATCCTCAGAGTTGTGTATATTAGCGTCATGTATATGTAAATTAGCGACTAAGTTGTGGCACTGCTAAGCTCGAGGATGATGGTTTGCGTCCAGAGTAGCGGGACTTCATTTTGAGGGGCCAAACGCACAACCGCCGTGTGCATGCATTTAGGTACACTGTAAAGACTCCATGCGGTCAAAATTATTCCGTAGTCTGGCACTATCATAAGTGTCATGAGTACGGCGTAGGCCAGGGACAAGCACTATAGATGTTAGCGAGGTTGGCGACAATTTATTGCACTAATGACTCAGTTGAAAGTTGGGCGAGTTGGTGAAAGTTCGTTTTAACGTGTGAAGCAGCGCACGGAGACAATACACTAAAGGAAGGAACTGCTGAATCGTGTCTTCGTTTTATGCCTGGTTCCTGTGTGGTGCTTCACACGTTAAAGTGAACATTCAAAGCTTTTTAACCAAGTTTTCTGACCAACCTGTCCTCTTGAACACCGCAAATGTTGCAGACATGACAACTATTCCTTTGGCTGCGCTGGTATGCTGTCCAGTGCTACAGCTTTTAGCATGGCGGTAATGGATAAATACCACTGTCCACCTTCTGCGGAAACAACAGTCTCCTTATTCTGGTTGTCTGCGCCTACATGAGGCCGAGAATTCGATGGATTCTACTCTACTTACGGCTGGACATACTGCCTTGTTGCTCGTAACTCTTCCGTGGCCTTCTATCTTAAAAAGAACGCTTGCGAAAGGGCACATTCGTAAACCGGACGAGAACTGCAACCTCTTTCCGCAATATCCTGACACGCATGGCTGCATTACTGAGAGCAAGCAAGTACTCTGCCGTGTCAGCAAAATTGCGAGTCAGGCGGCGACGGTTGCACAAGGAGGCCGAATGCTTCTTATGGCTGTGAAATTATGCACGACAGGCCTTGCGTGCTTTGGCTCCGTGCATTGTCCGCAAGTCCACGAGTATGGTTCCCTTACGCAGCGGTGACACGCGGCACCTTGGGCGCTAAGTGAAACAGAGCACTGTGTCGTAACGAAAGCCCTACGCTAACATGGTAATCACGCGTTGTTATACGCTTCCCCATGCTTTCGCGTCGTCTGGTTGTGAGTAACAAGCGCGTCCTTTATTTCAAGTGTGCGTTATGTCACGTAATTATGATGAAGCATTTCTCCCGCTCCTCGCGTTTTGCGCTACACGACTTCTGCGTCGCGTAATAATAGCCGCTTGGCTTGACCAGTAATCAGGTAAGTGGGAGTATACTTATGAAGCGTATCTGTACGGGTACTTTTGCACTTAGAACTCCGGTACGTATGAAATGTCACGGACGAATTATTCTTCAGGCTGTATATCAACTATTGAGAAACTGCGACTTGCCTTACAGCATTCTGCAGTCATGCTCTAGGGCTCAATGATTACCCGAGCAGGTGCAGTTTTCGCGTTATTCAGCGGCTATTTCAAGCAGTGCACCATGATCTGACACATAGGTATAATACATAGCACCCCTCATCTGCAAAAAAACGCCAGGCCTGCGCGGAAAGCACCGCACAGTCACAGCGAAAGCTGGAAGCGCGGCATTTCTAGAGCCCGTTATAAACTCTCTTGTGGCTACTAATACAAGTACATTAGCAACGTACCACTACGCCACAAATCATAATTTTTGGGAAGTTGGGAAGCACCCACCACGACACTATTCGTTATTCTGCGAAGAAGCGAGGAACCATCTGTGAGGCATTATGTGCGATTTGTTGATGCGATGGTTGATGGATGGATGATGTTTGAATAAACTTTATTTCGGTCCCTCGGAACGCGCCCTAGCACGTTGCGGGCCGCTCCCACGTCGACGGTTGATGAAGATGAAGAATTATGGCTGAGCCCTTCGTAATGGGTTGGAAGCTTTAAACGACCCATTAGATACGTAATTCATATTGTGCGACGCCCGGTCGTTATTTAACTGTCCCACTAGAGAGAGAGAGAGGGAATTAACTTTATTGAGAGCCTGAGGAAATGGATCATGGGAGCTCGATGGGCTTCCTTAGCAACCAATAGAAGTGCACTTGCGAGGAACCAACTACGCTATAAATCATCATAATTTTTGTGAAGTAGAACAGCCACTATGCAATTTTTCGTCATTCTGCGGAGAACCGTGGTACTCGCTAAACACCTGTAAGGCATTATGTGCCCTTTGTTGATGCTGTGGCTGATGACGATGAAGAATTATCGCAGAGGCCTTTGTAATGGGTTCGAAGCATTCAACAACCCACTCGTTGCGCAATTCGCATTGTGTGACGCTTGGTTGGTATTTTACTCTTCTACCACACTACATTACGTATGTTAATGTGGTTCCTTCCCGAGATGAAGCCTGTCGTTACGACGCTCATGAATGAAATTCTCGCTCGCTGCTTTTGGGCGAGTTGAAATTGCGTACTCGTCGGGTTGCATTTTCGAAGAAAAGGACACGCACACAAAGCAACAAATGGGAACACTGGCGGTTGTCCTACTATGTGGCGTGATTTCTGTTTTCGAAACTGAAATCCCTCGAAACCATTTTCGCGTTTTACGCATCAAAATCGCACGAGAGGGCGCCACCGCCTCAGCACTCGCCGTGTGGTGAGAAAGCGAACGGCGCGCGTTGACTATGGATATGCTCTTTCTGCGATGAAAGCTGAACTACCAGCTCGCAAGGAACAAGAACGCGACCTCGCCCGCGAGAGACAACGCCGACGCAGGCAGCGTCTTCTAACGAGTTTCTTGATTGAAAACCGACTGCTCCCGCTGCAGAACAGTCCACCGGCCACCCCGTATATATAGGCAATAGATCTTGACCTGCGATGTAGTGCCGGTGGGAGATTTGAACAATAAAGTTGAACAATAAAGATTCGTCGCGGGCGCGTTAACTAAAAGCGGACTGCGGGTCTCTGTGTCTAATCTTTATTCTGTCTCTCATCGCCCTGTAGCAGTGATTTTGCTGTGGGAGACACCGGTGCACACTGCATGCCTCGCCCCTCCACAGGTTTCACGTTAGTGGAGCTGAGACACCCTTCCCTACATGCCTCGCCCCTCCCCAGCTTTTAACGTGCATCTCTCATATAAGTACACGAGTGTTTTGTATATCGCCTCCAACTAATTGCGGCCGTCAAGACCGGGAATCACAAGCGCTTCCTCGACATTACAAGCCCTACGTACTGCTAAGTAGGTATGACGGCACTAAATGGCTACTAAAGCTTATTTGTAGGAAGCAATGCACGTATCAATGAGAAAGGAGGGTGAGCTGAAAATACTGCGCATAAAAGTGTAACCATCGAACCGACAATGAGGCATTAGGAGTATCATTGTTCCTTTCAGGACCCCTTGCTCGCTTCTGCGAAGAGCAAGGGCCGCGTGATTACTACGAAAGGTTTTGTTCTTTTCCTTTAAATTGATTGTATGATTGTGTCATTTGTGCAGCGCAAATGTGTCTGCAATATTGCTCATTATTCGAATTTCCTGAAGCTTAGTCACAGGCGCAGGACTAACGACGCGTCTGCAAACGAAACTGCAGCTCATTACCAGACTAATTATTTCACGTTTGCACTTCTAAAGAAGGTCACACCTTGAATAAAGGAAAAATGATGGCGCCGAACAGGCACCAGCCATTCGCAGAGGGCGATGTTCAGACGAAGAAAGCATAAGCACATGTTGAACGAACCATACGTCAGCGGAAAGAGATCGCCATCCTTAAGAGGGCCCTTTAACAATTCAGCGAAGTGGAAGAACATTTTTGTCCACACCTATTTGTATTTCCTGCGATACTTCTGAAGTTTTGATAAGGTATCCAATACTAAGCAATTCCGATTACCTTGCGAAGTTGTACTAGAGTGCTCGCTCCATAATTGTAACCTCCCTCAGGGAATAAAATGCTGCAAAATTATACCTGACTGTTCTTCTGGATGCCCAAGGCACTAGAGAGCGGATGACCGGAAATAGTTCAGACAGGAACAAAATAAGAATATGTAAGCTGGACATGTTTATTCAGAAACATACATGAATATGTACTCAGGCACGTAGGCAAGAGGGAGGGTGTGCAGCCCCCCCCCCCCATACATTCGTCCAGCCTTTTATATTCTTGGGCACCCGTTTTTTTCTTTTTGCCATGTAAAGACTGTCTTTCGCACAATTAGGCCTTGCCCCCCCCCCCCCCAAAAAAAATCATGGCTACGTGCCTGTATGTACTATTGCAATTGCAATCTTGAATAAACGTGGTCTGAAGTTAGCGCTTGTGTCGTCTAGCTCTTCTTTTTTCCTCGTCTTAGCCCTAATAATTTTAACTGAGACACCCTTAGCAACCTGCTCAACTTGCCAGACTTGTTAGATGGTGTATCTCTGCTTTTCCTTTGCCGCTTTTAGTCAGACACGCTTGACGAGTTTAGAAATGTAAAGAATAAGCTCTGAAACGCTTTCACCGGGCTTCTGCGCCGAGAGATAAGGAGCATTAACTCAGCTTAATTTAAAGAACGACGCTCTTTCATTTAACCGTCACCGGTTTTATAAATTTATTCGGTAATAAATTGAAGCCATTCTTGCTTCGCACCTTCTTGCGGAGCCAATATTAACTTCATAGAACAGCTCGCATCAAAACTGTTTCCAGGTAGCAACGGGTGATGATCATGATAGAATGTTTGAACCGAGGAGCACCTTAAGGGAACGCCCTGTCATCGTCTCATGTCTCGCGTTGGCAACACGCAGTTCCTACGTTTCATGCTAATAAGCCGAACAGGCTGCATATTTGGAACGCCAGCGCTTGCTCGCCCGCGAACGCCAGCGTCGTTGAAGAGCAAATTCGTCTGTCCAAGCCAGTGAAACGCCAGCGCAGGAAGTTAGACACAGATCTACGGAAAACAGAGCGGAGGCGAAAGGCCAGCGGCGAGATTTAGACGCATCGCGTTCGGAGCAGCACATAGCGGAAAAACAGTAGAAAGGAGACCACAGAACAGAAAACAGATAGTCGCAAAGCAAATTGGATAATTACGAGAAAAGAATAGAGAATGATAGAAAACATCACATAACCACGCGAAAGGAAGAGAAAAGAGCAGAAACGTGCAGATAGACACAGGAAGAGAACACACAGAAGGAAAAGAGACAAACACAAGCGCAAGGAAACAGAAGCGAACCAGTGCTCTACAGTTCGCAGAACTTTCTGTCGTGGGGAAACTTGCTTACATTTTCTTTCTTTTATTCCTCACAGAACGTAGCTTCTCCCAGATATATGCCGGCTAAACTAAAGAAGACCTTCTTAGTGTGAATTCCCTGTAATAGCTTTACGCTGTAAAATACGCATCGTTGTTATCGCCCGTATACTTAATTGGGCAGGGACCAACGTTGTACAATTAGCGCCAAGGCAGTAGTCACAAGATATCATACGGTCTGTAGATTCTAGTGGCTCGGCTGAGTTGACTGTATTGTCGCCTAATTATGGGCAGCTGCTATATGCCACTACCAGTAACTTTGGCCAATTGAGGAGGGGCGTGACGGATCGCCGATGGGTACCTCAGTAGTGCTGGCCGCGCGCGGGACGACCAAAGGGAAGCAGCCCTCGCCCGTATATTGAATGAAAGGGTTGCCTTCCAGATTAATGAAATTCGACCCAATTTCACCGCTGAAACCGAAACCGAAGCGCCATTGAGCGTAACTAGCACACTACCAAAATGACGTCACTGTTCACGACAACGATGGCAGTGACGTTAGTTCACAATGGTTAGCGTACGTGCCCGTGCGCCATGCATGCTGTAATCCTAAAGGCAGCCCACACGCACACGAAGCGGAGGTGATCGGTTGTTGATATAACGACGCTCGCGCGTTCTTCCCGGAAGAATATGGGAGTTGCGCTCTCCCGCGTTTCGGTTTCGGTTTCTACGGCGAAATTGGTCAGGTTTTATCAGGGGCGTAGCCAGAAATTTTTTTTCGGGGGGGGGGGGGCTTTCAGCCGTACTTCATGTATGTTCGTGCGTGCGTTTGTATGTGTGCGCGTAATTGAAAAATTCCGGGGGGGGGGGTTTGAACCCCCCCAACCCCCCCCCTTGGCTACGCCCCTGGGTTTTATGATTCTGGTCGAGTTCACAAAGGCCGCTTTTCGGAAATCTCAAAGCGGCAACGGACTCTTTGCAGGAAAGGCTCCAATTCTCTGCTTTGGGCCGAGCGCCTGCCTCCACTAATTAAAAAATTCCGGCATATCCCTGGTCACGGTGGGCGCGTTGAGCTAAAGATTTTCAAGCAGGCAAATGTGGACAAAATGCGAGCAACACCCGTCTGCTTAGATCAAGGTTCACGGTAAAAAGCACCAGGTGGTCGAAATTCATTAAACGGCACGAAGCTTTGGAGGACAATACAATATGCCGAGGGTAAACTTCCACATAACTCTTGTAGCGGTAGACGTTGTCCGAGGAGTAATTAGTGGTGATATGGAAGAGAGGACACACGTAAAATAATAATAATAATAATAATAATAATAATAATAATAATAATAATAATAATAATAATAATAATAATAATAATAATAACAATAATAATAATAATAATAATAATAATAATAATAATAAAGATGAAGGATAGATGCAATTGCCACAAGCATAAATGTATATGTCAAGACTGAGTGCATTAATGCGGAGGCATAAGCATAAAATTTTCTCTTAATGAACTTACTACACTGTAGACTTAACAAATAATGACCAGGGAAAGCAAATTATTCGTGCACTCATTCGGTCGTGCTCCCACCACTCAGGAAACAGATTCTTCGTAACGACGATGCCGATTCTTTGGACATCTCCTAACATCCCGCGTAATAATGTAAGCTTAGTCACCGAGTCCGTTAACAACGTCGCTACGACGAGAAACAAAGATAAGCATGGAAAAGGTTCAGATTCAGGCATCGGCATATCCCTGCTTTCCAGGAGCCCTTTTCAGTCGCGCGGCGTGTCATATTCTCCAGTGCCTGGCTGCTCCCTTGAATTTTAAGCCCACTTCTTATAGCGAGCAAGCGTAATGAGAACGGGAATCAGAGTGCGTGAGCTGCGGAGCGACAGAGACATCTTAATGAAGTTTTCTCGGCACCCACGGTTCGCTCCTTTTCTAGCTCTTCACGTAGGGGCACATGCTAGCTCGTCTCTTGTCTTAAGGCGCAAGCCATCAAGTCTCCCTCTTCATGCAATAGAGCTCGCGTATGCGATGCAAATGCAAAGCTCTATGCGATGCATATTCCCCAGAGGAAGCGTATTCGATACCCACCAAAGGAAGCGCGTCATTATGCCTGGCAATTGAATGCGTGACATTGAAGTGTGCTTGTGTTTTCGTCTAAACATGCAGGATTGACTATGTGATCACGTATACGGCTGCGTTAGACCGTTTCGCCTTTCATATTGTTCGCTAAACGCAAAAGCACACATAAAATATGAACCCTGATCAATAATCATGCTAAATTAGCCCGGGGATAAGCGGAGCATGACTGATTATTAGGGAGATAGTACTCATGTTGCCTTAAACCAAGCATACGAGACAGACGTAATTGGGAAAATGTTGCAGTAATAGACCGACATCCGTAGAGAATACTACAACACTGCGTCTATACTCTTACTAAATATGGTCGGGTGGACAGAACTAAGCGACGGTTTTTGAATGCGCGGTGAACACTGTTACGTGCGTGCGTGCATCTCAGCTCACGCAGTTCACACCGTCAATTAAGGCATAACAACTTGACTAAACCTGAAGTTCTGTTTCGCGCTATAAAACTTCCAACGCAGTGAAGATTTTGCATCTGGCGCATCTACAATCGAAACCATAACATTGTTATCGCTGCTAGATGGACACATCTATTCAGTGAGCGCACGCAACGGAGCAGCATATATAATCCATCGTTATCTGAACATGGATCAAGAGAGGAATAAAGAGACGTAGAAATGACGCGACTCTTTGCTCTGGTCATAGCAGCCCAGGTGGCTTCTTTTTGGCGGTGTCCTCATACTCGTTAACTATGATTTCATTAATCAGTATATGCATGTGCGGGGCAAAAGCTGAGAAATTTCTTTCTTCTTTCTCTCTCTCATGCAGCAGGCAAATGGTCGTGATCTGAACGCCCTTAATCAAATATTATCGTCAGAGCGTGCGTTCGGCTTTATCTCCTGCACTGCATAGTATCCAAACAAGACTGCATTATGCGTGAGAGGAGCGAGTGATGGATGTGACTGCACAGGATGTCTAGATCGTTAGCCGAGACGGACAGTCGAGGAAAGTGCCTTCGTAAATCTTCCATTATACGGCCTCATACCAGCGCATGCAGGTGCAGAATCTTGCGCGGGGTGGCATGATCCATGCGGGTAGTCTGAATCCAAATGATTTGTTTTCGGAGCGAACAAATAGACCGCTCGTAAACAGGGCCTATTCCCAGGGAGGTAGCGAGTTGGGAGGCTTATATGACTTCAGCCCCAGCACCCTTCTTGAAATTTTCCCGTGCAGCAATGCACCGCCGACCAAAACATCAACCCACGCTAGAAATCATCCTAGATTTTGTGTTCCAGAATTTCTTGTTACACTGAAAAAGACACGAGCGTGGTGGACTCGGGCACGCTGTTGTCGCCCCAGCCATGCGCCCGAAACCACATAACCCACAGAGCGCCATCAGACAGGCAAGGTTTTGAAAGCGTTTCGGCGGCGAGCGTGCTTGTCGTGGCTACCCGTGGCGGTGGTCTACCAGGCTTCGCAGGACATGAATGTCGAAAGTACTCCTCAAATAGAGGCGTAGGTTCCCTGCTGTACAGGGAGAGGGGCAAGGGACGGGGGGGAGGGGAGGGATCCGGAAGAAGCCGAAGAAGCGGTTGTTGTTCATTAAGGGAGACAGAGAAAATAATTTCCGCCATCTTCGTAGTCACAGTTTCGAAACATGTACACGCATGGTTCGTTCCCGCAGTGCTAAAAAAACCGGTTCCCCTCGCCTTGCCTTCTAGTACTTTCCTAGAATTGAGGCAGCACACTGAAACTGAGAGGACTCCAGAGGCAATCATCAAACCCGTTTTTACTTTTAATTAACGTCACTCTACCCTCTGTTCTCAAGCGGCCAACACGTGTGTATTTTGCCTCCGCTAAATCCAGCTCCCGAGAATGCGAACGTCGTCGGTCTAACCAGGCCCGAGTTTTCACCATTATCTTTGTAGTTAAATGTTTATTACTTTCAGCCACATACAAATTGCGCTTGACACTACGTTGTAAGAAGCGTATGTAGCGATTAATTTCTCCAGATAACAAAGAATGTGATAAAGCGGCCAGTACACTCACTTTTAAACAGGCCTTATCTAAAATGTGAGTTTCTTTCTAGAGAACGAGGTAACTGTCGGTCCTGCTATAGCAGTCCTCATAACCTGCCGCGGTGATGCAGTGGTTACGGTGCTCGGCTGCTGACCCCAAAAACGCACGTTCGATCGCGGCCGCAGCGTTCGCATTTTCGCTGGAGGCGAGAATGCTAGTGACTCGTGTACTTAGGTTTAGGTGCACGTTAAAGAACCCCAGGTGGTCGAAATTTCCGGAGCCCTAGCTCCACTATTACGTCATTAATAGCGTGAGTCGCTTTGTGAATTTAAACACGTAAAGCAAACCAAAGCATTAACCATAAGAGTTTTCATAATAACAACAAATGCCGCGGTGCACGTCATTGAACACTTCGTCGGCAAGAACAAGTAACACGATGCAGAAAGTTTAATATTTCCCAGACAAAACGGGCGAATGGTATGCTACGGAACGTATTCACGTGGAATAATTTAAGTACTGGCGCATAGCGATGCCTCATTCTGTCTCTTTAGGAAAATGGAAGTAATATTCGATTACGAAACAGGATCGTAGGCAGCGTCGCTGCCATTCGTCTTACTTCCGGCGTACGGGCAACCACGAAATTGCTTCTTTATGGAGAGCACTTCGCTTACAAAGCATAACGACTAAGGCGCTTGAAAAAAGAAAAGCAAACGTGTCATAAATGTCAAAAGAAGTAAGGATATCCATTCGGTCATAAGATGCACGAACACCACCTCAATTCAAGAAACAGAGATGAAGAACCGAATTGCTGCACTGGTCTTCATCACAGGAAAAAATTTAGTAAGGCGAGACAGCGTAAATGACGGGCCAGAGGTACGCCACTAACTTTCGATCGTGTGCCTCCTTCATTCGTTAGAACGGCTTGCTAATACGAGGGGCAGTAGTTCCCAAGCCGGAAATCGGTCGCAATCTATTACACCCTCTCTAGATGCGAGAAGCTTTGTTTAATATGTGAGAGGAAGAGTAAGGCAAGTGTGGAAGATAAACAGCGAGATATTCACGGAAAAGGAACTTCTCGCGTCAGAATGTGAAAGATAAGTAGCGGCCTCTTTTCTGAAACAATGGGACCAGTAGTGCCGGAATTAATCGGTATATTACCAGAAGATAAAGAAATACGATGAAGTGGAACGCACGAAAACCAGAAAAAGAAAAACTCTGATGGCGATGCGAGTAAAAGTACCAGAAACAGTTACGTCGTGACCTCCAAGAATGAAAGATGGACCAGCTCTGAAATAGGAGCCATCTTTCTTTTTTTTTTGGAAATAGACCATTCACTTGTAATCTGCTTGAAAAAAAACCATTCTTGCTGTTTATCCAGGCTTGTGCATGCAGCAAATTTCTGGATACAACAACCTTTTCTTCTCCTTCAAGGGCGTACTTACCGCCTTTGCACTCTGTTATCGTATGAAATATCACCGTCCAACTTATCGCATCATATCTGTTTCGCTTTCACATGTTTTTTACGCATAGCAAAAGAAACCACGAAAGCTCATAGCCTGCGGGTGCTGAAAAGGTGGCACGTGTTTATGCTCATCGGAAAATATAGTTGCCAATATAGCATGACATAGTTATACGGATGTTATAAGAAAGTTATAGATAGTTATGCGGAAGTTACATGGATGCCAGCTACTTCTCAACAAGAACACACAACAAAAAACAAATACCAAGGCAACCTCAGCTCATCATGTACAGCTGTTTGGGAAAGAAAGGCTTGATACTGTTTTGACCACGAATGGTAAAGGGAACAATTACGCGAAGGGAATGTTCATAGGAATCTTTCACGAACATTCGCCGACTTCCTGTGAAATGTGCTGAGAGCTGACGGTGCAAATAAATGCCTCATATCTTGAGTTCAGCTCACGCTGTTACCTAGTGCAGTGCGAGATGATGAAAACAAGGTAATGAACTCGAGAAGATTCATCGCTCTTCTATTTTATCTATGAATGCGTCCGCCTCTATTCACACCGGATGTACAGTCAGCGTCGAAATTTTAGAGACCCACACGTCTGAGAAACACTTCAATTTCCCAGCAATTTGTGTCAGTATGCGGTAAAACACAGTAGGTATCGTAAGTGTGGCTTAAAATAGACCTGGAATCTAAATTCAAGGCTGCCGCAGAAACAGCGGGAATATTTAGCTTTTTCTTGTGTCTCATGATCCCTAAACTCTTTACACTGACTGCGTTTCAATTATTACACTAATTGCCTAGAAGAAACATGCTAAATGACATGATTATTAATACACATTGCGCCGAAATGCTTCTGGACGTGTGGAGAATGCAATGTTATATATTGCAAAGGCTTGTAGTACCAACAAAAGCATATAAGGAGGTCGATGTTTTGTTATAATAATTTTACCCTAAATAAATATACGACATATTGCAGCACAGTGAAACGCTTGTGTTTTATGGAGCTGGAAAACTACTGCTTAATTCAGAGACGCCCGAGAAAAAGTCTCCACGGCTCGCATGCACAGATATGCGCACTGGCCCTGGCATGCATACGACTGTTACGGTATAACCAGCAACATTTGTTAACTGTAGTATGTTTCGTGCACACTTCTCTATAAATACAGCTATCTTCAACTTGAATTATTTCTCATTGCTTGGAAATGTGTCCGTTCAAAACTTTTGAGATTGAATCTACCATGTACATTTCCCAGATAGTCTGCAACAAAACAAAACAAAACAAGACAAATATATTGTACTTTGCCGTAATAAAATGATCCAAACAAAATGCGCGAAATGAAATAGAGTTGATCATCAAGAAGAACGGTCAGGTGACTTTAAACTTGCGAGGTACTGCATATAGTGATCACAGCGAGCTGTAATTTTGCCTGAAGCCGCAGTCTCAATAGGGAGAAGAGTACAGTCCACTTGTACACCACTACGACTTGATCACTAAGATCGCTAAGACTTGTTCTCTTTTGTCAACGCCATCCACTGTTTCATTCGTTACAAGTTCTGAAAATTGGAATTGTGCACTTTTTCGTCCATACAGATTTCAAATCTCTGGTATAGCATATTGCTTTCTTGAAATTGCCGATTCTAATTCATGAACTCCCGGTAAAAATTATGTGATTGAACAAAAAGAAGAATCGCGAATCCTCTGTATGCCGTAAATCAACTTTAAATGAAATTTCGTCTCCAAGACACGCGATCCATTGTTAGATACTCCCGATAAATGCACTGTGATCTTTTTGAGACCCGAATATTCATTCTAACAACATATTGAACATTATACGGCTATTCTCCTCCTCTATCCCGCTTAGCAATCGAATGTTTTCTGAGCAGAATAAAACTTCGAATGCATGTATCAAATTACCATATATATGAACTGTAAAATCCTCTTGAATGAATTCGAACGATCTAGCTGGATTAAGGTTAAGGAATAAATGTTGGAAAAAATCGCTTTAACCTGACCTTTTCCAGAGTTTCATAAATACAGACACTGAACTTTAATTTAAAACCAAACACGGAGTTCGTTAAAACTCCCAGGTCTTTGTCATTTTTATTCAGTTCATACCAGTGGAGGCAGATGGGTTTCTGTTATATAGCTGGTGAGATTCTCCGTGCTGAATGGACGTTCTTGGCTCTTCTAGTGCAATATACATGAAAATACAAGGAAAATCCTTCTTCGAAACGACCCTAGCCTTTTCATTAAAGTGCTGATATTTGGACATACCTAGAAAAATATTGCTCTGAACTTGACAAACTCTACTTAGGGTTTCTGTCTCTGAACTCAACAACGTCCGAAGAAATTCCAGCATTTTCGTTCGTTAGTAAAATCTCCCAAAAATTCATGTAAAATTTTATTTCAGTTTAATTAAATGTATAAAATTGAACGTTTCTTTCATCTTGAATACACTGCAAGAAAGGTGCACGAGCTAAAGGTGCGTAACGTCTGGCAGAGGCCCAATTATACGCAACATACGTGTCTACATCAATTTATGCCTAATAGCGGGAATTTGTTGGCAATGAACAAACACTCTCGACGTTATGTTGGCAATATTGCCACATGTTTTAAGTAAATTTCATAGAAAGTTGCAAAAACAATAATTCGACACAATTAAGGTCTTACATTTGGTTCTTAAAAATAGCTAACGCAGACCCCATCTGTTATGTGCAACGAAAATGCACTGTTTGTCGCAACACTTACAACGGCGAGGGGAGTACTAAGGAAACAGCGGCCATTCTGGACTATTGGCTTGCTAGGGATATTGATGTTGCGCCGCTTATTAGGAAAAAAAACAAACAAACAAGAGATTTGGAATAAAAAAAAACAGTGATCATTAGTAGAGTTTCCATAGAAGAACCGGACTTAATGCAGATATATTACCACTAGCCTGTTCGCACGAAACGCACATACACTGCATGCGAAAGTGGACGCAAGGAAGCAGATGCGCGGAAGTGAACATATGAACAAATGCGTAGAACAACGATGAGCTTAACCAACGTTGACGACTTACTGATGAGTCACTCCAAGAAAATGAGACTGATATACTTCTTGGAAATGAAGGGCCCCTTCGTAACGCCACTCCAGAGATTTCCAAGAGGAAGCGGCAGTGCTATAGACTACACTGTACTCAGAAAAAAAATGAACAGGCGTGAAACTTTACGAGGAGCACCATGTCCAGCCAAAGATTATTCCGCACCAATTCAGAATAGACGCATAACTGCCACCTTCTCTTCCATGTGCAATGCTCCAGGTACCACCGCGAGCAATATGCGTCAAATGTTGCAACATACACTCTGTTTACCCATACTCTTACTGTTACGCACAATCTTCTTGAAATTACCTAGTACTCACTTTCTGCTAAAACAAGCTATGACATGTATGGCGCGTCAATACATAAACTAGAATAAACGTATGGTACGTTCTTCTTCACCAGCCTTCATAAGCAAATGCGGTAATAATGCTCTTTGAAATCGTTACACGCCACAGCTACAGCTTCAGCAACGAAAGCAGTCAACACACTTTAAGAGGAAGAGGAATGTTATCTCACTACCGGCGGCTAGCTGAACATATTTAAGGGCCTGCTTGCTTGAAACGTGCTCTTTCCTAGGAACGCTCCACGCTGTTCCAATCTAGTAAAGGGGTATAGCGAACAGCTTTTGTCTTTTTCGATATCCCACACACTCCGCTTTACGCGAAGATTATTTGGACGTTTCTTTTTTATTGATGGATGGTTCGAGTGAATAACTATGACGTATGTAGCAACTTTGGATTTCCAGCTGGGTCGTTTACCCAGGTAAAGTTCTTTAAACATAAGTAAGAGTTCTTCGTGAATAAGCTTCCTGTTGTCGAGCGATATTCCCACGCAAAGTTTGTTTGTCAAATTCAAGGGTAGGCCCAAGGAAAATAATATTGTTTGCTCGAGGCTTTACTCACCTATCATCATCGGAGGAAGAAGTGCCGCGCGAGGTACAGCAAATATCTGGGCGTGGGAGGATCGTATGACCAGATTCCACGACATCACGACACACAGCCAGTTACACAGAGGCGTATAGCCATGCCCTCACGCTTGGTCAGACAGCACGCAAGCTGTACACTGCATACAATTACAAACACATTCATGCAGAAACTGCAGACTCATGCACGCCATGCAAGACATGTACAGTACTCACGGATTCAAACACGGCATCAATTTTTTAGCGTTAGTGACATTGGCCTAGCCGAGCCAGTTTCGCGTGGATCCTCAAGAGCCGTGCCGCGCATGCGCGAGGATCAGTGATGTCACGCACCGGAGCCGGCAGCTCCTGCGCACTCCGCCGCCGCCGCCGCGGGCGACTCGCTGCCGCCAGTCTGCGCTTTCCAGAGGAGTGACGTCTAGGCTTGGCAGACGATTTGGCGCCGGCGCCCGCGTAGCTATTCGCCTTCGCTGTGCAGTCGCCGTCTGACACTGCGCCGGAGCCGCTTGATAGCGCCTCTGACTGGCGTTTGCCCGTGTGGTGTATAAGGAGAGCGCAAATGCTGCTCAACGGCGCAGAAGAGCGGAGAAGCTTAACAAATCGGATCCCGACGTAGTTGTCTGGCAAAATAAATATACATGTGCCACAAAATACGTATACCGTGTGTGTCAATGGAACCGCAGTAAGCATGATAATCAAGCTAATCTTGACAATCAGGAAAACTAAGAATAATTAGCTAACGCTACGTTATCCTGGGATAGCCGAGCTAAGCGACTGCAACATTTTTTAGTGTAACAACTGGTATGCGCAATTGCTCGAATTAATAACGTCATGTAGCGACGAATCTGGTCTATAAACATAATGTGGGCTCTGTTCTACGCGTTCGAGTAAAAAGTACGCCGATATGACCCTAACTGAAGACGGTGTAGATGAAAGTATGTGCGTTACTCAGCCCTAAATTGTCCTGTTTCAATCCGTGAGTACTGACAACTACAAAGACGCAGATCGTGTGGCGAGGTTACCACGCTTGGCCACATGCTATGGGAGTGTCAGGACATGGTGGACAATTGGTACACACTCCTTGGAAGACCGCACTGTTCAGTACGAACCTAACAGAACAACTCTGGGCCGTCCAGCTAACGGCGGGTGCCCAGGCCTACTAAAAAGAAACCGGATTTGAATAATTCATTCGACAATAAAGGTTACGTACTTCTTGTCATGAGATTTCATATAAAGAAAATGCAGCAAAAAATTAGCGCAGCTTGCACTTAGTCGGGTAAGGCTGGGTCACAGCCGAACTCGTGGGCACCTAGCTGGTCCTGGCTTGACTAGGATTTTGCCCTCTCACCTGTCTACTTCCCACCCCTTTCTATACTATACTATATATGACTATACTTGCTCTCCTTTTAATCTTTATTTAGTATGTGTCTGTCTATCTCTTTCTCTCTATGTCTATTTGTTTCTCTGTCTTTTTATCTGCTCCTGCCTTTCTTCCCTTTCTTTCTACCTTTTTTCTCTTTCTGTTTCTTTTTGTGTCTTAATCTCACTCCGCATCTGTGGTTGTTCCCTCGCCTACTATAATTTCTCTTTCCTATCTATCTATCTATCTATCTATCTATCTATCTATCTATCTATCTATCTATCTATCTATCTATCTATCTATCTATCTATCTATCTATCTATCTATCTATCTATCTATCTATCTATCTATCTATCTATCTATCTATCTATCTATCTATCTATCTATCTATCTATCTATCTATCTATCTATCTATCTATCTATCTATCTTTTTCTTTCTCTGTACTAGTTCTCCCCTCCTCTTTTCTCTCCTCTTCACCCTTACATCTTTTCCCCACCACCTTTCTTTACTATACTATACAAGGCTATGCTATGCACTTCTAGCGTACCTGGATAGCCGAGTGGTTACGACGCTCGCCTTCGGATTGTGGGGACGCGGATTCAAATCTCGCGTCGCGAAGAAATTTTTTTCGCCAAGAATTTCTCTCTTTCTCTGTCTTTCTTTCTCGTTCCTTTTCCCGAAGGTCGTGGGATCGAATGCCGGCCACGGCAACCGTATTTCGATGGAGGCGAAATGCTAGAGGCCCGTGTGCTTAGATTTAGGTGCTCGTCAGAGAACACGAGTTCGTCAAATTTCTGGAGCTCTCCACTGCTGCGTCCGTCATTCATATCATGGTTTTGAGATGTAAAAGCGCAACAAATAATAATAATAATAATAATAATAATAATAATAATAATAATAATAATAATAATAATATCTGGGGTTTAACGTCCCAAAACCACGCCATGATTATGAGAGACGCGGTAGTGTAGGCCTCCGGAAATTTTGACCACCTGGGGTTCTTTAACGTGTACCTAAATCTGAGTACATGGGCCTCAAACATTTTCGCCTCCATCGAAAATGCAACCGCCGCGGCCGGGATTCGATACCGCGACTTTCGGGTCAGCAGTCGAGTGCCATAACCACTAGACCACCGAGGCGGGGCACATTAAAAATCTGGTCGGTAGTTCAGTGCTATGAGTATGCGATATGTAAATATAGCGCGACTTTCTAACGCGATGGCGTTAAAGAGCTTGCTTCGCAGAAATTCCGGCGTCAGCGTCGGTGTCGTCGTCGTTGGTTGTGAGAGAAAAGCCATCATCTCCGTGATCGAAATATCGAGAAATATGCAAGTCAAATAAATAATAAAAATATTCGGTTCGGGTGAGAATCGGCCCCAGGCCGTCTGCGTCGCAAGCAGGTGTTCTACCACAGAGCCACGTTATTGCTTGAAGCCGCTGCGGAAAAACACTATATGAATGTAATGTAGAGGAAGAAGCCACAGGCATGTAATATTGCGTGGCAGAAGTGTAGAATCACGCCCGGCGTAGAAACATATGAATTGTGCAAAGAGTGGGTGTTTCAAAGGCCTACCCATTGCATAGCACTCAGACATATTTAATCATCATCAGCTGCAAAACCATCAACAAGTGGACAGCTGCGTAGGTGCGTAGGTTCGCGTGTTGCCTTACGGACGCGTAGTGGGCCCTCGGCTGATTCGCAAAAGGAATATTTATGGCGTACTGGGCACTGAGCAACTGTACTAGCAGTATACAGTCTAGGATGGTTTCAAACCGCCAATGTTGCGCGCACAGTCGTCCGTTTCCTTACGGCACGGTTGAGGCATGCACCAAGAACCGAAACTAGACTAGCAATTGAGAAGGTGATGAGCACGGGGCCCGATTCCGCTATAATAATATCTGGGGTTTAACGTCCCAAAACCACGATATGATTATGAGAGACGCCGTAGTGGAGCGCTCCGGAAATTTCGGCCACCTGTGGTTCTTGAACGTGCGCCTAAATCTAAGTACACGGCGCCTCAAACATTTTCGCCTCCATTGAAAATGCAGCCGCCGTGGCCGGGATTCGATCCCGCGACCTTCGGGTCAGCAGTCGAGCGCCATAACCACTAGACCACCGTGGCGGGGCGATTCCGCTATCGCGTTCTACTGCTGAAGGCGAATCTTAAGCATCCTCCAAGTTATCTTTCTTGTAATCACACATTGCGTATATTTGCATAACTGTATACCTTGCTTCATTTGCGTAAGCGTTTGTTTTTAACGGTCAGTCCAATAGAATTGAACCTTGGAAACGTTTTACTCTCGCTGAAGACAGCTTCCACTGCACTTAATTCTGTCCGCGCCAGAGATGCGCTGTGACACCATTAAGTATCCTGTGGGTTCTGTCAAGGTATTCACGTCTGCATTCGCAGTGCTCTCAAGGCCTATAGACATGTTTTTCGAGCGATACAACCGTGTTTCGAGCGATACAACCGGCGCGCGGACCGTGGCGAACTGAACGGCCGCGGCTTAAGGCATCGGCTCTCGAGTGCATCGGCATTTTTGACAGCCGCATACGGCAAGGAAGAGCCTTCGTTCCCGATAAGCAATATGCTGACGTACTGGAGGCGTACGTACTCGGGGCTAATAGGTTGACGAGCCGTACCGAGTAATGCAATCACATTACGAATGATACTGCTGCGGTCACCAACATCAAACTATTTCTCGCCTCGAGTTAGCAAACAATGTATTGTTACAAGAAAATATGAAAACTCATCTTGTTTCTTTTTTGAAGTAATAATATGGAAGCAATAATTTTTATTTTACAGCGTCCTTCGACGTTACCTAGTTGCGACTCGTCTCTACCCACAGGTGAATAGCTCAATATCTGTCATTACGCAAGTAATCATATTTGTTATTTCACAAAGACAGTTATGTTCGAAAAACCGGAGGTTACCGTTTCTTGTATTGTTCCATTCCCTAAGTGAAGGATGATTAGCAATAATAAAGCTGGCGTCCAGCAATAAGTGATAGCCGTAACGGCAAATTCGATTACGGCGAAACAGTTTTACAACACACGCAAAAAAGGATCAAGATTCGAAGAATGGCAACAAATGTCTATGCTTCGTAAGTCAGCCTGTCAAAATCTTTAATAACAGGCTACAGGGTGGCATGAGAGGAAAAAGTAAAAGCACGAAAAATAATTCACAATAAATCATGTTCCTAAAGCCCTTTTGAACAGCCTAAAAATGTCCTCCGACGCTGGCAAGAAGAATGTAGCTTACGTGCTTATCCCGCCTGTCAGCAAAAGTCTGACGTTAGTAATTAAGCCAACTTTCTAGACATATCGACAGCCATAATCTGGGCCCCGACGTAAAGTGATCTGTATAGTGTTCACAGCTGCCCCACATAACTTCTGTTCTATAAAGCAGAGGCTGAAAACTAATCCTCAGATGATGGCATGAACGTGAACTTTCAATACCTCCTCATGAGTTTCCTAGGGGGTTATTTTCTTCCTAAGCTTTGCCCGGTAATTTCACTTCAGTTTCGATCAGACACGTGGCGTAGCTAGCAACAGACTGAAAGTAACGAAAGTGAGCTACATGATATTGTGGGCGTTCAGTGTTGTCAATTATTGGTTAACTTCGTTCACTGGCCTGATTCTTGGCGGTATTAGAGACAGTGTGATCGGCTGAAAGTTTTCAAAAGCTTCGACCTGCGCAAGTGGAACTGATTAGATTACATGAAATAGTAAAAACAAATTTGAAAAGCACATGAAAAGTAGACATCAATAATGGAAGTGCACTGAAGGAGCTCCAAGCGGCAAGCAGATAAAAACTTAATCAGGCGGCCTCCTGTCGCATGGGTAACTTGCGCCACGTGGATTAAAAAAAATGTGCAACACAGCAAGTTAGCAAGAACTTATTCTCATTGCGAGCATACTGTTCCACGTAGAGTACATCGAAATTATGAAAATTTTAGAAGCAAGCGACGTGAAGTTGCGTTTCTTTTTATTTCTGTTAGACAGCATATCAGCAAACAGTAGACGGCGAGGACATTTCTGCCATTCTTACTTCTTCGAAAACGCGAAAAACAAGCATAGAGCCGAATATGGGCACGGTTCAGCCAGCAATCTTTCCGGCAAAATAACCGGCACATACTTGAATGTAGTAAAAAAGCCAAAAAATACCGGTAAAATCTGTAGTAGATGCGCATTTGCATGTATTTCCGGCACGCTCTCATTAGTCGTGGCTGGAAATATTTCGGGAATATGCGTGCCGCACGTAAACTAATTTTTCCAAGTTTTCTTGAATAATATGCACTAGTGCTTTAACGAATGTACGTAGCGTAAAAGTATGCTTCAGGTGGTCTCCAAGGCGCATCGGTCATGTATGAGTTTCGTGTTATACGAACTTTCGTGGAACATAAGCGTTGCTCGAGCAATGGCACGGCTCACGAAGGAGTTTGCTCATCTTCACTTTATAAAACCTTCGCACCGGCCCTTGGAAAGCATTGGAATGACGAAATGATCGCACTCTCAATGCCTATGCTATCGCTGACGCTTTTGTGGGTTTCCGGAAAGAGATTGACGACCAGAGAGCGAAAATACCAAGTTCAATATCGCCATCGAAACTTGATTCTTGCCGAGCAATATAAGGGAAGAAGTGCCGTTGAAAGGTACGAGACGAAGAAAGACCGAGAGGGTGTTGTGCATTCTGCCCACACATCCCGACTGCCGAGCTTATATGAGTAAATGACTTACCTTTTCACGAAGAGAGAAAATGAAATTGAGACTCGCTTCTCTATGCAAAAAGACCTCGTGAGTTGTGCATACCTAGAGGAATGAATCTGTGCCTGTGAAAGATGTTATTTACTAGTATAATCAATGCGAAAAACGCATGTGTAGACCACATCACCTTCAAGTACTTCTAGTTGTAGCTTGTCATCATATAGGTAGGAAATGATGAGGCACTACGTGTCTGTACGAGCAGTATTATAAATTGCGTGACTTCTTTAATGTACTTGCTGCTCGCCGAATGTAATAAGATAATTCAAACCGCACGTGTAGCACTTAACTGCGAGATGTACGCGAATGTGTCGTCTCGCAATTACAAGCCACTGCTACTCTGTAGTTTGACGCCATAGCTATAGTAGTATTTTCGCTCGAAAGAGCACCCACTGAGCTATATTACTACATGCAATGACAGTCCGGATACACTGCCACTTTGTCTTTTAGTTGGATATTTTTTCTCACAAGTAAAAACATGCTTTTTTGTTTAAATACCACAGTTCATTATGAGAAGCCACATCTCTATGCACATAGCCAAATGAATGCTATCTTCATGAGTGGTGTGTTAAAAACTGCCTCCTTTTGTTAACTCTACCACTGAAAGGCACTCATGCGAAGTGACGCTCTTAGGAGGATCTCTGAACTGCGTCCGTGTAAGTCAACGAGTGATCTGACGGTGTAAGATGATGCCCCCTCCTATGAATATCACATCGATCCAGTCGAAATGACAAGAAGGAAAACGTTCGCTTAAGTGAGGGAGCAAGAATGTGATGCAATAAACCTGACAAGGTGAAAACCTTACAATGGCCCACGCAGATGCATCTGTAACGCACTTTGGCAAAGCGTGTCGTGAACCATTATACGCCGCCTGTCCCCCCAGAAGCTGCAAGTAGCACGACAGGAGTTCGACCACATGCTCGAGCTCGGCATAATCCGCCCATCCGCTAGCCCTTTGGCATCTCCACTACACATGGTGCCAAAGTCTACACCAGGAGACTGGCGGCCCTGCGGGGATTATCGAGCCCTCAACCGAGCAACCGTGCCCGACCGTTATTCGCTACCTCATATTCACGACGTCACGGCCAACCTGCATGGTGCGACACTTTTCTCCAAGATCGACCTCGTACGTGCCTACCATCAAATTCCCATGGCCTCAGAAGACATCCCGAAGACGGCGATAACAACGCCATTCGGCCTGTTCGAGTTCCTCCGCATGCCTTTCGGCTTGAGAAACTTCGGACAGACATTTCAGCGCTTTATTAACGGCGTTTTGCACGGCCTCGACTTCTGTCATGCGTACCTCGACGATCTACTCATCGCAAGCAGCACACCAGATCAACATGAGGTGCATCTGCGATCCGTGTTTCAGCGCCTGGCAGAGCATGGAATACTGGTGAACACGGACAGGTCTGAGTTTGGGGTGCACAAGCTGACGTTTCTTGGTCACGTCATCTCGAGCTCCGGAATTAAACCTCATCCAGACAAGGTTAAAGCTGTCGAACAGTTCCCACAACCCAACACTAAACGTCAGCTCCTTGAGTTCCTTGGTCTCGTGAACTACTACCGCCGTTTCATCGCCCAGTGTGCCACTTTTCTACAGCCTCTCCACCTCCTGCTGTCGACACACGAAGGTGCCGCTAAGGATGCCAAGGATGCCGCTAAGGAGCTCTACTGGACGGAGGGCGCCCAAGCGGCCTTCCAAGAGATCAAGAGACGTCTTGCCGACGCCGCGCTTCTCACTTACCCGCAACCGGGAGTTCCGCAGTGCGTCATGGTCGACGCATCGAACGTAGCTGTGGGTGCCGCACTTCAACAACTCATCAAAGGAGTGTGGCGACCAATCGCTTTCTTTTCCCGGAAACTGACATCCACCGAACAGCGGTACAGCACCTTCGGGCGCGAACTGCTGGCCGTCTACGCGACAACCGGCACTTTCGGCATTACCTAGAAGGTACCGAATTCTTTGTCTTGACGGACCACAAGCCTCTCATGTATGCCTTGCGTTCACTGAATGCTGAGGGGGGTGCCCATACAGCCCGCGAACTGCGGCAGATGTCATACATATCTGAATTTACCACGGACATCCGCCACATCAAAGGAGTCGACAACGCTGTCGCCGATGCCCTTTCGCGCAGCCCGGTCAGCGCCAGAACCTGTCCCACAGGAATAGATCTCAGCAAAATGGCGGCTGCTCAACGGGATGACGACGAATTGCGCCGCCTACAAGAAACGTCGACGTCACTAAACCTGCAGTGGTTACCCTTGCCAGGTACAGAAGGGCTTTGCTGCGACACGTCTACTAGCAAGCCACGACCATTTGTGCCCGTGCACTTCCGTCGCGAGGTATTCGCATCGCTACACGAGGTGTCACACCCGGGAATCCGAGCTACGCAAAAGCTCCTAACGGCACGTTTCGTATGGCCCGGCATCAACCGCGATTCCCGACAATGGACTCGTGAGTGTCTCGCATGCTAGCGCTCCAAGGTACAGCGTGACACCGTGACACCGTTGGAGACGTTTCCCGGGCCAGATGCTCGATTCGACCACATACACGTGGACATCGTCGGGCCGTTGCCACCCTGTCAGGGCCAAATGTATCTGCTAACTTGTGTTGACCGTTTCACGCGTTGGGCAGAGGCTGTTCCCATGCCAGACATCACAGCCGAAACTGTTGCCCGTGCTTTCGTCAGTCACTGGCTCTGTCGCTTTGGCGTGCCATCATCCATTACAACCGACAGAGGAAGCCAATTCAAGTCCGCATTATTCGCCAGTCTAACAAAGCTCATCGGTGCTTCGCGCATCAGAACGACTGCCTACCATCCGATGAGTAATGGAATGGTTGAGCGATTCCATCGACAGTTGAAAGCCGCACTCATGGCAAGCGAAGAACACTCCTGGGTCGAAGCACTGCCCATTGTACTCTGGGGCATTCGCACTGCTTTCAAGGCGGACGTCGGCTGCAGCGCTGCAGAACTTGTCTACGGCACAACCCTGCGTCTGCCTGGCGAGTTCTTTGTGCCTGAACAACAACAAACCCACATTCCTGCTGGCGACTACGCATCTCGCCTACGTCACATCATGACAAAACTTCGACCGACACCTCCACGACAGCCCACAGAAAGAAGCATATATGTGAGCAGCGAACTCGAGTCGTGTAGCCACATCTTTCTGCGCAACGATGTAGTACGAAGATCACTACAAGCACCGTACGACGGACCCTTCAGAGTTCTCCGCCACGGGAGAAAAACGATTACCATCGAAAGGCATGGCCGCCAGGAAGTGGTGTCATTGGACAGAGTTAAGCCGGCACACATGGAGACCAACCAGTCCACGACAGCAACCTCCGCCCTTCCACCTGAAACCTGCCGAACAGCGCCACATCCCACACCAGCGACGGACGCCCCAGTGACTGAAAAATATCACACACGCAGTGGAAGACGGACAGGTGCGCCAAATCACCTCAACCTGTAGCCGCGTTTCATTTCGCTCGTGCTCTCACTAGGGGGGGAGTACTGTGGTGAACTCTAAATGCGCCGCGGTGCAGCCGTGGCGCTGCCAGCGTGAGGGAGAACGACATTCCCTTTCCTCCCTCTGCGCCGTAACAGAGGCACGAAGGAGGCGCGGAGAGGGAGAGAAGGAAAACCAGTTCGCCGAGAAATAAAGCCAGTTGGTACCGAGACTCTCAACAACACGCCTCGTCTCTGCGTCGCTCACGCGTACCAACAGGTGCTTCCCAACTTCACAAAAATTATGATTTGTGGCGTAGTGCGTATGTTCCTAGTGTAGATTGTATCAGTAGCCACAAGAGTTTATAACGAGCTCTAGAAATGCCGCTCTTCGAGCTTTCGCTGTGACTGTGCTGCGCTTTCCGCGCAGGCCTGGCGTTTTCTTTTTTTGTAAGACTCGCACTGGTGCATGACGTCGCACTCATTACCGAAGAGACTTATGCGACTCTTTAATCTCTGCAAGAGCAAGAAATGCACTTGCTACTAGTAAAATGCCTTTTAAAACAAGCGAGAATGTTTTAATTGTGCTGAGGTAAGACTTCTAATTTGAGCATGAGTGCTACACTAATTGCTGTAACTATACGCCCTTCTTAAAGAAGATATGTGCCCTTCAAAAGAATATACACGAAAAGCCCAACAACATTGCATTTCATAGTAGTGCGCTGCAGTTTCGGGCATTGCGCAGTGCAGCGCTTGTCTCTGTCCCGTCTGGTCGTCCTTCGTCTATTTTTCACACTGTTAATGTCTTGTGCAATGGAGTACCCACTCGTCAAAACCTTCACGTTAATAAGTGGTGCATCATTAATGAAACCAGAAGCTGGGCAGCTTTTGACGACGAACACTACAAATCTTCATTAGAAGTCTAGATGGTTGTACGGCTACTATTACAACTTGAAGAGTGGTCCTAATTATGGCTTCAGAAAGACTACGAGTGAATGGCATACGGGACCACTTTCATTGCAAGGCAGAAATGGGGCATTTTCTGCAGCAACAACCAGGGTTGGGCAGAGATACTTTCAAATTGTATAGCGATACGATACAAGCTACTCAGGCAAGAAGTATTGGAGATACAGATACGAGATACTGCCGCAAAAATTGTATCCGATACGATACTTGGCAATTGTATCTTAAGATACTTCGATACATTCTCAAATTTGTTATTATAGATTCATATAATGTAGCAGCAAACGTCTATGCACGAAAATGTCTGCTTGAAAATTTCTTAACTGTGACCTATTTTGTTTCACTTGAATGAAATGTCTGTTAGTATCTCAAAAGTTTTGCCCTTCTTGCTCAAAGTATATTAGTTTCCTTCCAAAACAACTCCTTGGGGTTTGTTTTAGCTTCTTCACAGGACAACTCTTTGTACACTTCGCTGACAGCGGTACTTGCTTTGCACAGCTTGCCGACCATCTAGCAGGTTGCCATATAATCACAATAACTTCGATAAGAAACCTTCGCACGACGGCGCAAATACATGTGTGGACTTTTACCTTGTCCGTAAAAGACAGCTTGAACAATACCGTATATCCGGACAGGTGTACAGCAGCAACAACGCCTGTAGCGACATTTTTCTTCCTTTTTTTTTGGGGGGGGGGGGCGCATGGTGTATACTAGGGGTTTGAGACCTTTCGCTAGCGACCCGGCCCGCACATATGACCGCCTTCGTCTCATTTGTGTTTATTTTCTAAATAAGTATGTTCGTGAGCTCCACAGACATGACTGGTCTCAAGCATTTCATTCGTGAGGTACATGTGGTCACCATGTGCTCAAAAATAACCGTGGAACAAAAGCTCTATATTTCAGAATCCGTGTCCAAGATATCAGTTATTCTGTACATCGGTATTGATGTTCCTCGAATCGTGACTCCAAATCCCCTTCACCTATATATGACATATGGGAAAAGCTTCCTTTGAAACGTTATTTTGTTCAAACTCTCTCCCACCATCTTCACTGTCCCGGCTCTTGCAACTAAATTTCGCGACTGCGGCCCGCTGGCTTTAAGCTCAGTTTGAGACCTCTGGTGTATACGTACATGACGTAAAACTGCAATGAATTTTCATATTCTACTTATCTGCCGGCGTAAATGATTATTTGTTAATATACTCACTAAGGTGCAATCTGTTTAGCAATTTTTCTTCAACGAGAGAGCATGTGCAACACAGAAACGTCTCAGACGTAATGTATAGTTCCACAAAACGTCGCAGGACACCGCCGCTATTCGCGCTATTGCCACTTATAGCTCCTATTACGTGGCCATTGGTAATGCGAAATATATTTAAGAAAGCCTAAAACAGGAAAACAAATATAAGTAAAATAGAGAGGTTGTGTATCAAACATTCGCATTGAATGAGTACAGAAACACAATACAGAGGGCGCCCTGAATAGCTATGAGCATGAACTGTTGTCAGCTTACCTGCTGAGACAATAGAAAATTGAGTGTCTACGGAAAATTGCCTGAAACGGCTCGTTGGGACGCTCATGAGCAAAACAGAGCATTCAGTAAAACAACGTTTCTCGAATCCCCTTCCTAACATCTTTAAGATGGCTCCTAATGATTTCCAATAATATAATGCAAACTCTATTTCGCTATTTTCCTAAGCGGTAAGCAGACTGTTTTGTATTGTTTACTCAAGGTACGCCCACATAATTACATATTTGTTTTCAAAATCGCCTTGACAACGTGTAAATGTCTAAACAGTAGTGGAAATAAAGTAGACAGTTAGAAGAATAAAGCAGAGATCTTATTTTGGGAGCGCGTTACAAAAGACATACTGCAGTGACCAGACCGGAAAAACAGTGCAGAGGCTTAGGTAATTTAAGGGATGCAAAATGACACCTAAGAGAGCGCTTGTGCTAATAATAAATTATGATTTCCTAAATTCTTTGAATAAATTTATCAAGAAGTGAAAAATACGGTAAGCCAAGATATTTTCTGTTAGGTAAACGCTTGCTCTTTCAGATCTAGCATCAGTACCAGTGGTGGTAGCGTTGTTAGATTCTTATTTGCATATAAGGTAATTCATGGCATGCAAATCAAACCTACATCCACAAGATCCTTCAAATTGCTGATATGTAAAATCCACGCGACGCAAAGGAACTCCTCCTGCACGCAACACATTTCGTTACAGAGCAAGACGCAAGAGAATCTTCAATAACTACAGTGTAGCAACATCAGAATTTGCGCGATAGACGCGGCGCAGGACAGTGGCTAAGAGCAAGTGTCGCGGCATTGACGCGACTAAAAAGAAAAGAAATCGAGCAAACGAAAGGTACGTGGGCTGGGCGTACACGACCGCGCGCTTGTCTTCCTCATCCTCTACCCTCACTGGGGTACTCTGGCGGAAAAATAAAATTGCGTCACTGCCCTAAGACTCATTCAGATGGTTTAGTGGCACCAGTACCAGCTTGAGAAGCGGAGCTTGGCCAGCGATTATTGTTTCGCACGGTTGTGTTGAGATAGAAGTATCTTGTATCTTAAGATACACGATACATTGTCGAATGCATCAGAAATACAGATACAGATACTCGTTTTTCGAGAAGTATCGCGATACAGATACAAGATATCCATAGAGTATCTAAGATGGTATCTAAGATACATGTATCTTCGATACTGCCCAGCACTGGCAACAACGATGAGATAATGAACTTGCAAGACACCAATAAGCAAAAAGTAAAAGAATTACAAAAGTGAGAGAATAAAACACGCCAATCAACTATATGAATGGGACTTCATCATTGCTATTACGGAAAGGCACGTGCTCGTTAAAACCGTATGCGCCTTTAGCCGCCAGATCGAAGGAGGGACAAGCCGTTGCCCCCAGTTGCATACGACAGCAACAAATAACGACTTACAAAAACTGGTGTGGCATTTTGATAGCGACAAACCGAGCATTGGTGCGAGGGCAATCTACCTATGGACTCGTCGCTCACCATCCAGTGAACTATAATACCGCAGACTTAATTTCGAAGGCTGGAATAGTAGCAACACTCAACAAGCTTACGATGCCATCTGCATTCACAAACGCTCAGACAAGACATGTTCAGAGTAGGCACACATTTTTTTACGCTTAAGAAGAAAAAAGTGCCTTGCAATATTTACAACATCCCGCAAACACCCTTCGCCTGCCCGTGCTGCTCTTTGAAAGGATGGCTATGACTGATTGAGAAAACTTTGCTGGGAGTCCGGCAGAAGTTGTTGGGATGTAGCCTACAAGATACCGCCCAGCTGACGGCCAAGAGTCCTTGAACCCTTGCGGCTTCCGCGGCCCAGAATTGAAACCTAATTTTTCCATAGTTTCTAAAAGGAGGCAATAGGGGCGGGAAATCATTTGCATATATTTCAAGGCGATATCCGCCTGCAACCCACAACATACGGTTGGCATGCAAGTTGTGGTGCCCGTGTAGTTTGGTGGTGATATATTCGCCTTTGAGTGGGAAATGGGAAATATTCACTGTGAAATTATAGTAATCATAATGGTAACGTTAATGTTATATTTGGAACTAACCAATGAAGCCACGACTGAAACAAATCATACATGAGCCCTGTACTGCATCCGGGCTTGCTCTTTTGGCGTTTCCTTAGAGATCAAAGCCATGGAGCACCGGTGCATTATAACGCCGATTGTTATTCCAGTGTTGCTCAGACTGGCGTTACGGCAGCGCTGATATGGCACCGGGACGGTGTGTTGGGACACCCAATAATGTCTTTATTTTTTTTATTCCAGAAACCTCAGAAATAATGAAACTAGAAACACTATATTACAAACAGAAAAGCTGGAGACGGTGTCTGAGAATGTTGATCGCAGTAAGACATAAAGAAATCACTAGGATGGTCTTAAGACGAGCGTAGCACAAATCTAAGATTTTCGAGAGCTTATTGTCGATCCGCTTCGTAAGGAGACTAAAAGATATTGCAACTTCAGCAGTGGTCGGCTGGCTTCACGTAAGCTCCTGGCAACTGGTTCGTGCCGAGTTTGTGTGAGACTGTATAAAGTGGTATGTATTTGTGGTAATCGGCCACTTGCGAAATATTCTTTCGAGACGTCTGAGGATAAATGAATGCAGCCATTTGATGAAAGCCACTTATGGCCTACGTGGGGTTGAGCTCTTAAGTTGAGATATTCTTGTGCTGAAGGTTAGCACCATGTGAAGATCACAGACTGTAAGCTATCCCGCAAGGGTAAGCCTGATTTAGTTTCCTCTCACGATGATCCCCAAATTCGCACGAGTGCATGCCTTAAAAATCAATATACACCAGTCCACTCATTCAAGAAGCAAGGCTTCTCTGCGACACCAAGTTTGCCTGTATCATATAGTTTCACAACAGACCTTTCGTAATGATAGCTGAACGAGTACCGCACGTGGATGAAAGACGCGTACTCGTTGGTATAAAAGTTAAATAGAAAGGTTATTAACAGCGCTCTTATTTCTTTTTCGCGACATGACTGTAATAAGTGAGGAAATGCCGCTGCATTTATTTGATAAAATAAGCTCTCCTAGATATCCTCTCGGGCATCACAACACATGTTTATTTCCCGCACCTGTATTCGGTTGGTATATAGCATCTTGCAATGGCAGAGAAGAAAGTAGCATTTTGAGCAAGGTTCTTCTTTACATTGCATGCATGCTTGGCAGAGGGCGTCAAGGAGAACGTGACGGCCTCTGCTAAAATATTGTTCCACACTCACCGTCTTTACTACAAGTGGCGCTGGCTAACACTCCCAGAAATTACACGCACCGATATACCCAACAAATTGGACAGGGAAAAGCTCAATAGATCATCGGACACCTAATTCGAAAGTTGTGGGTTCCGATCACAGGTACGGAAAAGGTGCTTTTTCGTCCACTTTAACTCCTTTCAATTTTTGTTATTTATTAAACTACCATTAAATAAATAACAATCAATGTCCCCTCTGGGGACATTGATGCCTTCCATGGCCTAATTGTCTTTTGAATTCATTTGGTTCCGCATAAAGAAAAAGAAGCTGATTGGACGAGGTGGTTGAGATTTGTGACTGGGATGGGCGAAATGGCGAAACTGGACTAGAAAGTTTATTTCAAAAGGGGACAAAATATGGAAGCCCACTGGGTTCAACAAGTCATTTTCAGTAAAAAAAAAATCTCAGAAAGAAGTGAAAGAATATATTCGCAACATTGAATGAGAACCATGTTGTGTCTAACAAAGAATAAACGAGTCCTGAAATTCTCCTTCGTTTTGTTCAGAATATATTCGCGACTTATATGTTCCCTACACACGGCCATCGAAGAAAAGGGAAAGAAAATATGTCGCCTTGATTTTCCTTGACGTAGGTGCGAAACACATTTTATATGCGTTCACACAACGTGCTAGTTATGCAGACGTCGTTGCGTGCACGTGTAGACTTCCATTGTACTGTCTACGCATTTATATTTCCTGAGGAACAAAATTGTTTCAATGCCGAAAATCAGGGGCGCTGTAACCTGAAGCTATTCCATTTTGCCTGACGTCAAATTTATATCTGTGTCATTCATTAAGCATGGGTGGATATTCACAACTTTTTTTTCTATATTCCCCAATTGAACACCCTTGTCATTTAGAGCAGTTTTTGACAACAACAACAAAAAAACATTGCTTGATCCTATCAGATTTCCTTATCTAGTCTGACATGGGTTCATGAGTATGCAGTATTGGAGAGGGGTCTAGTTTGTCCGAGCTTGTGGAGGAAATGCGGATTCAGCGGGAGATGAGAGTCTTCATTGGGTCAACTTTTTCTTGCTATCTTACAGGGGCTCACTTATTTACTGGTGTGGCGTTTAACGAGGTGTTAAGTACAATGCAGCCTCCCCAAAGGATAAATCGCAGATAGACGCCGATTAGGCGGCAAAACGGCTCGACAGCATCCTCCTGCACCACAAATCGCTCATTAAACAATATTATTGCGTTCACGCTAGCAGATATAGCCGTACAATTAGCGGCATCATAATGAGCAGGCGGTTATGTTCCCATTTGACTGGGATGCTCTCCGGCTATTAAGAAAAAGCTGGACTTTTTCGGCATTTTAATTAATTGTTTTGTGAACACATCACATCGACGTTGTTAGCTTTCACGCTTTTGTGATATCGGGTGACGGACGGGCGATGCCAGCGCGACTAATAAATATCTGACCAATAGCTTTATTAATGCCGAAAAATGCGCGGAATCGGAAATAACAACTTATCTTATCTACGACATGGTCGTGCATAAGAATTCCACAGATATGATATTGAGGTACGGTATTTTCACGGTAATAGTTGCACCGTGTGACAGACAAGCGCAGGGCGCATGGCACAAAAAAAAAATTGCTGATCGCGGATCACAAACGCCAAACTCGCAATAAGTCGTAACAATAATAAAAAGAAATAAATAAATAGGTTATCTTCATACGGATTGAGTCTTGAAAATGATGTATGTTCTATTGTTGACAGTGTTGAGAGCGGAAGCCCTTAATATTTCTGGAATGTGAACAAAAGCGCACTGCTATAAATGTCATTTTATTTATTTATATGTTTTCTTCTCCTCCTTCGTAGGTAACCAGTACCTTTCTAATATCCTAATGCGCGCATACAGGCTCTGTAATTACTACGCACGCGATACAAAATTCCTTTAAGACGTGACTGCTGCTTAGTAGAAAACCACAGTACTTTAGCTGAAAAAAAAAAAAACAATCACACTTAATACGACTCTTCAACACTGCAGCCCCCTTTATTACGCTACAGTGATAAGCCACACGAAAGCACTCGGTTCCCTCATTTCACCAGAAAACGAGGCAGTTGAGCGCTAAATGACGCTAAGTGCAGTTAGAGGGGAGAAATCCTCGTCTCCGCGGAAACTTCCGACGAGACGGAAGTTCTTTCTCCGAGTCGAGAAATGTTTCTAAGGAAGATAGCGCCGTCTTCTAAACGCTTCGAAGCACTTTCCTTCGTGCAGCTCTTCCGTTACTTCACTCCTTTCTTTTTTTTTTTGTCTACAGTGTACGCGTCTCCTTTTACAGCCGTCTCTACGAATCTCTGTGAAATGTGTAGCTCGAGAAAGTTGTCCATCGCCGTTGTGCGAAACCGTGACTTCCCTAATTGGCCGGCTTTGGTGCGTCTTCTCGTACGCCAGTTAATTCTGAAGATGGCGTGGCACTGCCGCTGAAAAAAAAAAAAAGATGGTCCGGAAACGTCTTCTGAAGACTTTCCAGCGTGAGATTGCTGGAGATGTACTCGGCGCCTCTTCAATCTCCTGTGCGGAAAAATGATTATAAAGAAGGCTGTAAGCTCGCGATGCGTTAAGGAGCGGAAATTGGGACGAAACTGCGAACTTGAAACTACTCCTTTCTTGTTTCCTGTTGCAAAGAGAGAGAGAGAGAAAGAGAGAGAAGTGAAGAAACTGGGCTCATTCATTTTCACGGCACAATGGGCTCAATGAACCCACCACAAAGCAGGTGGTGGAACCAAGTAATCACACTTTATAAACGATTGCCGTAAGAACCACAAAGCCCAAATAAGCAGAACAGAGGTGCGGGTCAACGCTTTACACGTACCAAGGCATGGTTTCTCCACCTCCCAGGGCCACATTGACTCTGTTCAAACTCTTTCACTGTCTCTTCATTCCCCAATCCCCCGTTAGTGTATCGATTGAGGTGTCCTCACTTGAGAGACAGTTATCGTGCACTCCAAACCCAAATTTCATTTTCATTTCCTTCTTCCTTTTAAGAATCACCCCCCCCCCCCCAAGACATTTCGACTTATTTTCTACGGCAGGTGTATTCATCAAGCGCTGACGGGTTAAACGTGGGGTCGTTAAACGCAGTCCTTGGGTAAGCGTTCTTTCTTTTATGTTTCGAGAGAGAGTCACGGGACATCTCAACGTTCGCTTTCTCTTTCAGGTACAGGGGAGTGCGCAACAGGCCGAGGTCAACCGAAGGACACCATTAGGCGACATAACGGGTTCCTTCACCCTGGTATCCAGCGGCGGTAGACACAACGGACTTCCAATGAAATAAGCTCTTTTGTCTCCTTGAGAATCGCTCTTCCGCGAAATGCTGAGGAAATGGCTCACCATGTGTCTTTAAATTTTCAGCGCTCTTGATCTTTGTCATTGCTGCTTTCAAAGTCTTGAGTCTCTAATAACGACTTCACAGGCACTCGAACAACGAATTCGCGGGCGCGTTTTCAGGCACCCGCTTACCTGTCTCCCTGCTGTCTCCCTCCTTCTTTCCTGCTGGTTGCGCAGCAAGTCGAGTTTACAAGTATGAACCAACTAGTATGCAAAGAAGTTTTGCTGCAACAAATTACTTGGTGTGTGTGTGTGTGTGTGTGTGTGTGTGTGTGTGTGTGTGTGTGTGTGTGTGTGTGTGTGTGTGTGTGCTTGTGCGTGTGTGTGTGCTTGTGCGTGTGCGTGTGAGTGTGCGTATGCGTGTGCGTGTGCGTACGTGTGAGTTCTGTTCTCAGCGCTTAGACTGCACAGCTATTTCAGCAATGGGCCCTTTTGAATAGCTTTTCTTTTTACTGATTACTACTTTCCGATAAGGTGTGAAATTATGCGATTCTAGAAATTTTTGGTCGTAAGCAAAAATTTTTGCCTCCCGGTCCTTATATTAAAGCTTTACAATACTTCTATATAAATGCTTAAAAGAAAATATATTGCGTCAAATATAATCTTACAGAATGCGTAATATAAACGCGTAAATCAGATAAAAGTAATCTTTTTGCCAAGTAATCAGCGGTTTTACGTCAGTACCATACTATCTGCACTAAAAACCGCTGGTCGTATTTGCTTCTCGCTGTTGGCCCTTTTTCAAGCCTTCTCGCCGAATCTGTCCTCTTCGCTTTGCCTTGGCAATAGCACCGTTGGATTTCATTCAATTAATGTACGAAATCGTGAAATCGTGATACATTGCAATTATTAACACACCAACAACTAAATCTCCACTGCTTGCTTTTCATGTAAATTTCTTTTTGCGAGATATAGCAACCAACACAAAAAAGCAATTGTTAACTCATGTATTCCTCAAAATATTGCGGATGAACTCACTTAGGCCCTGATGCTTACTCTGAAGCTGACAAAATTTTGAAAATGCTTTGAAAGATTAATTTTATGTACGAACATTGAAAAAATTATCGCAATAAATTGGTAACATAGAGTAACTGAGAGCAAATTTGGAATGGTGCACTACCGATAGCGCGTAATTAAAGACGATAATACTATTGAGGTCACATACATGAAAAGAATAAACAAACTGACCAAACATAGCCGCGTTTTCGAAATATAAAGGATTCAAAACTGTCTGTGAGAGCAGATTCTACCAATCACCATAAGTTCGGTCCTACACATGACAAATAGCCAACTTCACTTTCGAACAAAGGGCTGTTGTGATTTCCACCCGGGGATATAGTGAAGGTTAACATTGCCTAAAACAGTACAGACCAGATTCACTGGCTGCACTTCGATTTTGGTTTTTGTTTTTGTTTTCGCAAGTGATTCTGCCCATTGGCTGGCTGACTTCGCTAAAGACGTTGGATTGTCTGAAGTTTTCTCATCGGCGCATTCCAAGAACGACCCAACATCACAATTTGAATTCTCCAAGTACAACACATAAGATTACTGGGACTCCGAATCTTTGAGAATGAACATAACGGAGAAGTAATAAGGATACTGGATAACAACACCCAGCAAACCATCGAACTTATTCGAAGAATCGCCGACAAGAACTACGGAGTGAAAGAACACAACCTGCTCACCCAAGCCTTCATCGTCAGCCGCATAGTGCATGTGACCCTTACAAGTGGCGGAAAAACAATATATAGACTGCGTAATCAAATATGCAGATAAACTAGCCCTAGGCTTACCGATCGCCACGTCTAACGAAAAGTTCGAAGAGTTAGGAATGCATAACACGCTTGACGTACGAAAATTAAGGCTGATATCATAGCGCATAATGAATGACTCGCGGTAAGCAACGCGGGAAGAGACATACCGCACAAACTTGGTATAACGTACGCTGGCCAAAGCGGGGATAAATACGACATCCTAAAAGAGGGCAGAAAGTACACCGGTAATACCCTTGTTACCCAGAAACATGCACCCTGAACATCACCGGGAGCGGAGGAATTCAAGAGCGAAAGCACTGCAGAAGTGTCAAAACGACGCCGACATGGTCTGTCTAGATGCGGCGGAATATGCAGGCGGTCAACACGTGGCAATGGCCGCTTCCAATCAAGCGGGGCACATCTTACCAGCGGCACCATTAAAAAAGGAAATTCGGAAATCGCGCAGGAAGTGGCCATAGCGCTGACGGTTTGTCCAAAACAGTCAGCGTCGCAATCAACGACTATAAATCCGAGATTCATAAGTTCGCTAACGGAAGGCTCTCGAAAGAGGCACTAAGGGTCATGACCAAAATTCGCGGAGAGCGCGACGTTTATGTCAAATGGACGCCCACCCACTCCTCCCTCCCGGGCAACGAAACCGCACATACCCTAGCTCGAGAGGGGCAGGAACAACGCGCAGTCCGCGTGGCCAACTATAATGAAATCACCAAGCACTACAGATTAGGGGGGCAGCATTCTCCACCCCCCCCCCCACGGTCCTCTTTAAGTAAACAGCAGGCGAAAGCATAGCGCCTATTACAAACAAATGCATTCCCAAACGCCGATCGCTTATAAACATTGTTACAAAGAACTCTACTCATACAGATCTAAAGACTGCAATCAGAGGACGCGCTGCTTAGCTCAGATAGCGAGGACCAACTACAAGTCATCAGGCAAGCCGAAGATGCCGACAGGACTCAATTAAGAACTCCTAGCTGCCATCTAAGGGAGGGCAGATAAACTCCTCTGACGCTTGCCGTTTTCAATAAAAGTTGTTTCTCTCTCTCTCTGATTGGCGCAATTCGACATACCTGCTTAAGTGGTGATTTAGAAAGCTTCGCAACTGTTCTTGCCATTGGCCTGCCTCTTAGTTGGCAATGTTTCCATTGCACCAATTGGTTGACTTTTAGTCTCTTAGCAGTTACAGCGCTGAACCATTTCGGCAAGAGTATGTGCTGGAACTCTCGAAGAAGCTATTACACTAAAATAGTTAAGAATATCATATTTCAGCCGGCGCCGACAGCTGACGTATTATTAACAAAGAGATTCTACAAATAACAAAAAAGAGAGAGCATATACTACTCAAAAGCGAATGTTATGATTTATTCCCCGCAAGCCAGCTCCCGAACAATGAAATACTGCATACCACAGCGTATAACAACGGTATAATAGGCATTTGTAGGTCGGTGCATTGAAAACATGATATACAGATGCGTCTTATTCATTGATTCAAATGCATTATCTCCACACAAGTCGCGGAGAAAGAATGCCTATCCGCTGCATTTGAATAACGACTTGGAGATGATGTTACGGCGGATGATTCTCATTTGATAACCTGCTTTGAGAGGCCGATTCGCGTGCGTAAGCTGGATGCACGCACACCTGCAGGATCATTCACGAAGGCACGTTTTTCGCCGGAGAGATGTTCATTCACCGAGAATAATGCATGCCATTCGGGCGGCGAAGTCAACAATGCTAAGTACTCCAACTCTTCAATGCCACTTCCTGGCTATTTAAAGTATTCCGTGATGCACAATAACGAATACGTAAATAACCCAATGGGTGACCTCTTTTGTGTGATCCCCTCACTCTAAAATGAAAGGCTGACCTGTTTTACACGACAAAGAACTCAATCTTCATGGAAATGTTAGTTACATTATATTCGCCCGGGTAACATGTACGTATCAAGTACGACATCCTGAAGGTCTCTTTAGGTAGAAGTAAAATACCGGGCTCCTATGATTATGTTGCAGTTTGTTATGTGCAGAACGAGAAATAGCATGGCGCATTTGGAACCTGATAACAAAGGAAAAAGAAGCGTGACTCTGAAGAAAGGGGCTGTGTCTTTTCATGCCATTGAATTTCCGTTTAACAAAACATGTCATGTGAACACAATGTCTCTCACAAAAATTCGGCAGATCTCACGTACCGTGGGACTCGATGTTATGCGAAGCATGCGGCGGGTAGGTGACTGTGGCGTAACTTTTTTTACTGACCGACACGTTACAAGCTGACGCTAAAGATTAGTATAAATTTTACACGCACACGTAGATATGTTGAAGAGCCGCATATGTGTTATTTAACGAGTTGTTTACGGTTGGGTAACGCCGCCAATGGCAGCGTGGGTATTACCAACACCAGAAGCGGTAAGTTGATATGTAGTGCTTATACGTGTCTCGAGAACGCACGCGCGTTTCACGAACATGTGTGCATGTGTGGAAGAAGTTCTTGACACTTTTTGAACAAGGGCATCATCACCGTGATCAGTGAGCACCATCAGCTGGTCAGGACTTCTCATAGGATCCGGTCGTGATCGTGGTGACGAGGGGTCCATGTGTAGTGAAGTATGTGGTATAGTAGAGCTGTTGGAATTCTTGGATGCATCGGTCATTTCCTCGACAAATTGTCTGTCGACAGAGCCGGTGACATGTCGGAACCTGAAGCCACCCTTCGCGTTGGTGAAGTATAGGCCGCCGAGGATGGTAGGCCTGGATAGTGCAACGTAGACCATCAGTGGATGGCGCTTGTCGTATTCGTAGACTACCTGGGCGTATGTGGCCTACGTAGCCTAGTCTACCAAGCGGCTGTTAATCAATCTGGCATCATCCTCGGTCAGCATGAGGCCATTGCCCTGCCTCGTAAGAAATGAAGGTGACACTGCGTCGTTCTATTGGACGAAGTGCACTTTACGGTGCGATGATGTGGATATCATATCTAACTTTCGTTAATGTATTCCTCCGGGGTCGAACAATGCTTCAATATATCTTGCTGAATCATAGGAATACAAAGATAATGCATATTAGACTGCTGTAAAAGCGGAGCCAACACTGGAACTACAGACGTTAATCTGATATGACGCCTGTATCGTAGGAGTACACATCGTAGGAGTATCATGTAGTGTTTAATGCTTTCTTGTAAAATTAGTTAGCCAGCACCACAACTGGCGTTGCACCGATATTACGTCTGCGTAGGCTGTTTTTCCAAACCAATTTATAGACCTGGCGTGGCTCAGTGGTAGAATACCTGATTGCCACGGAGAATGCGTGGGTTCGATTCCTGCTGGGATTCTAATTTTCATTCTTTCCATTCGTTGAGTCAACGCTGCCGATGTTGGTTTTCCTTAACGCTCTAGCATTTAAGTTACCAATGTCTGTTCTCGCCGTTCCTGGGTAGATATAAACTGTCAATCACTTGTGGCACATCCCCGTACACCGCGGCCCATGGTAACCGGGTATGTGCCACACGTGTCTAGTGGAAAGGGTTTGACGACGTACGCGAGAGGGTTTTAACGTTATTCATGTCATGACCCGGCAATCACATTTGTCAAATCCTCTTACCCTCCCATGCAAATGTTGGTCTACACAAAGTTAAGGAGGCGATTATGAGAGCACCCAGACGTAGGCGGCTAGATAGATAGATAGATAGATAGATAGATAGATAGATAGATAGATAGATAGATAGATAGATAGATAGATAGATAGATAGATAGATAGAAACGCTCAAAGTGCCAGAGGTTCGCTAAGAAATGCTTCGCATTTAAATAAGCAAATCAATATGGCAGAAGTATTTTTGGCAATGTGTACGGGAATCTTTCGCACATAACGTACCCGAAGGAGGCAAAATGCTAGAGGCTCGTGTACTCTGCGGTGCCAGTGCACGTTAAAGAAATGCAGATCGTCCAAACTTCCGGAGCCCGCTACTACGGCGTGCCTCATAGTCATGTTGTGGTTTTGGCGCATAAAACCCTCAAATGAAGGACTGCCAGCGAACAGAATGCAGTCTTTCTACGTGAGAGCACATGTGCACTGAATTTGATGTTACGCTGGCGCTCGTACGGCAGCGTCCATGGAAAGCACACACAAGCATCGCTTACAGCGAATTTTTTTATTAAACAGATAAATTCATACTCTTTTGTTTCCTGCATAGCTTTAGAACTATATAGAAAACACAGGCACATATTCTACTTTTCACAGAACACTTGTAGAATATAGAATGCATTCAATGCGTATCGTAGCTCATTTGTGAACTTGATGCTATTTACCACTAGCTTACTTAGTGCTGCCGATATTTAGCTGGTATTCAAACAAACACAATCGCACACACAAACGTACGGCGCGTGCACAGACGTGCCCACATGCATGCATATTGAAAGCTTAAGTTATCACTATATATATGGTTATTATCTTACTGCTGCTTTGAAATTTATTGTACTGTCTGGGGATTCCAGTTACATAACAATCTTTCAAAGTTTTTCACGCCGTGAATTTTCAGGGTAATTGGCGTAGGTCATTCACCTATTGCAACGAAAACCTATCATTTTCACTGTATGTCGAAACAGCCTGTTTATGAAATAATATCTCAAACTATGAAGCACGTTGAACTTTTCCTACAGTGCTTGGGACCTGATAGGTTTAGCGTTCGTCGACATCATGTATAGAATGTGACAGTAACTGCAGGGTGTTTTCCAGTGCGGTCGCGTATGCGTTTGTACTCGCGTGAAAGGTCCCCATCATCGTAAATAAGATTAAGGTGCGTCCACTCATCAAAACACGGAGTACATCGACATCAGTCAAGGCATATTAAATTGGTTCGGAAAGGCGGAGCGGTCAGTGTAAACAACTCAAAAGCAGCAGTGCGATGGACGTCTCCACTGCAAACTTAAATGTGATATACGACGCCTACAGCTCAAGAAGAATTAAATTTCGGGGGAGCTTCTTCTTTGACAGCTTACTCAGCGGCAAGGTTCGTTCACTTTATTGAAAGCTAGCTAGATTTTACAGCCAATGTTTATTGGCACGTGCCTGATCGAATTGATAGGGGCGCCACCAGTGTCCGGGACCCTTCAAGAGATGAAGGATAACTGGAAGTTGTACTTTTGGGAAATAAAAACAATGATAGAAACAACATACAAACGTAATAACGCTTCGACGACCTAAGGTTAAAGCAGTAAAAGTCTCAGGTCTGGCGCGCTTTCAAGAAGTGAATACTGGGCTAGCTGGTACATGTGTTGCCAACCTTATAAGGAGCAGCACTAACTACACAACCAATAAAAAGGGCAAACGGCGAGACGAGCGCTGCCTAGCAACCGAATTTCATCTCAGAAATAGGCGTAATATAAAAGTAATATCACACGCATTCATACTTGTAAGCAGACAATATACAAAACACATATAATGTTCGCCACCTTCCATGTAAATGCCAGAGGCCGATATGAGGGCAACATAATTTACGCTGTTTCATTCGACAACATCGTTCCCGGAGCAATATTGCAAATCCGCGAAGGGCCAAGTATAATTGGCTTAGACAAAGAAAATGCCAGTTTCCTGTATGAAATGCGTCCGTGGCTTTCCGTGCTGTTTTGCAAGATTCGCCACGCAGAATCGTGGTCTTGTCTAATAAGAGTGGACATCTAAACCACGGAAACTGCACCGTTGTGCGCACGTTCCTATATTTAAAAAGATTCGGACCTTCCCCAGTTTGTGCTTACACATCAGCCAATCTGGCCAGTTGAAGCACCGCCGCAGAATAGCGGCACCCTTGAGCTTAGTCCTCGTGGGCGTATACACGTAAATTAGCCGCACTGGTTAGAAACATAACCCACAGCCATATGAAAGTGTGACATCTAAACTAAACATTGTACCTACAATGACACGTTGAAAGGAGGACACAAAAATAGGGCACACCCTTCTACCCATTACCTATATAGTTGTTACGCAATTCACGTAGCGGGACGTTGGTGCGATTCTACGCTTCAGGCAAGCAAAATTTGCGTAGTTGCTAACGTGGGCCCTCCCCTACTTGACCCCTCTATAAGGTATTTTTCCTAAACAGTTTCAAGCGCTGGCGTGGCTTTTTAGTGGAGAATTCCTGGGTTCTAGAGCTGTTCAAACCTTGGTTTGTTCGGATACATGCAGCGCGACTTGGACGAAGATACGAGACACATAAAACACAGACGAGCGCCGACTCTTGACTGGCAGGTAGATACAGCAATCAGGTTTGCACATGCTAAGACCGGATCAGTGCGGAAAGTTCCAGATAGAAAGGGGCCCAATGTAGAAGAAATCTGTTCCAATAACACTTTGACTTGGGCGAGTTGGTATATACTCGGAGACATGCAGCGCGACTTGGACGACGACAGGTGACACATAAAACACAGACTAGCGCCAACTCTTGACTGGCAGGTAGATACAGCAATCAGGTTTGCACATGCTAAGACCGGATCAGTAGGGACTGCACTTCTCTTGTGAAACGCAGTTACTCTCTTTTACTAACCATCTTTTTCGTGCTTTCGACAATTTCATTATAGACTGCATATTTTTAGATTACGCTAAAGCATTCGACACTGTTTCGCACACTAGCCTTCTTCTTAAAATGAGCAAGCTAAGTATACATCCCAACATCCTTCACTGGATTCACTGTTTTCTAACAAACCGTCTCCAGTATGTTCACGCTAAGAACTATAACTCTCCTACCGTTGCTGTTACGTCAGGCGTACCACGGGGTTCGGTTTTAGGTCCATAACGTTTTCTTATTTTTATTATAATTTACCTGTCGGAATTAATTCTACCATTAGGCTTTTCGCTCATGATTGCGTGCTGTATCATGTCATTCATAACCCACATGACGTTTCTACTTTGCAGTCCGACATTGACGCTGTTTCTAACTGGTGCGACAAGTGGCTCATGAAATTAAACATTAGTAAGTGTAAAGCTATGAGAGTAACGCATCACAATAAAGTTAATGACAATTTGTCCTATACCTTTAAAAACTCCACTTTAAACCCCGTTAGTATTTACCGTTATCTTGGCGTGCATATAACCCACAACCTCTCTTGGAATATGCACGTTGAACCTGTAATTAACAACGCAAATCACATGCTTGGATATCTCCGGCGTAATTTTTCATTCGTTCCTTTAGATTTAAAACTTAAATTGTACACAACACTCGTTAGATCCAAATTAGAATGCGCTTATTCTATTTGGGATCCATTTAGCTCCGTATTAACTACAGCCCTTGAGTCTGTTCAGAACCATGCAGCTCGTTTCGTGCTTTCCAATTACAACCGCTACGCCAGTGTCTCTTCAATGAAAGCTACCCTAGGTCTACAAACACTTAAGTCACCCCGTAAGTACTTCCGCTTAAACCTATTTCACAAAATATTTTACACGAATCCAACACTTAAAAAAAATCACAGCATATCCACGGAGTGAATGATGATGAGTGGGCGAAGCTGCGGAGGTTCATCGGTAAACCGTGAGTCTTCCGTGAATTCTGCCCAGTACATCATCACCGACGTGAGATCGGGCGCGTTTATACTAAAGGTTCGATGAGTTATGACGACTTGCAGCTCACTTTAATTTTACATGTACGCTGTGAATTTTCATTGTTTAGAAAACCATTGCTTTAGAAAACATCTGGCGTCTTTCGTTAAGCAGCTGGCGTCTTTTCGTTTTGCTTTAGAAACATCTGGCGTTCTTTCGTTTTGCTTTTAGAAAACATCTGGCGTCTTTCGTTGGTTTATTTCATCAATCAACGGCGTTTTGAACAAAATTTCTATTGTTTAATCACGCACAGGAGAAATCTCACCAGGCACTACCTTGGAGGTAAACAATGGCTGCTAGTGGGAATGAGAGACAGAAGAAGTCGGCTTTTAGCTAACACTTACACTTCTACTTCTACTAACGTTTCCTACTGGAACATGCCAATGGCTGCTAATGGGTAATGAGAGACAGAAAAATTCGGCTTTTAGTTAACGCGCACGCTGCGAATTTTTTATTGTTCAACAACGCACAGGAAAAATCTACCACCGGCACCACCTTGGAGGTCAAGATCTGGTACTAGCGTTACGACTGGTTACGCACTACGACTACGACAACTACGAGGGACGAAGGGGTGCCGCCTTAAGGAGTTTCGCCCCTAAAATGATCTTTTCCTTCCCCCAGGTTATGTATCACCACACCACGGTTCGACCATCGCCTCAAAGTTAAAATTCCCATATGCCGCACTAACACTTGCCATGCTTCTTTTTTGCCGCAAACAAGCAATGACTGGAACCACCCTCCTGCCTCCATTGCTGCAATCGAAGAATCTGCCACCTTCAAAATAGCAGTTATTGATGTATTGTTCTCAGACCACTCCTCTCTCTAATGCCCTCGGGCCCTGAGAGTATGAAAATAAATAAATAAATAAATAAATAAATAAATAAAAAAATAAATAAATAAATAAATAAATAAATAAATAAATAAATAAATAAATTGTAAAGGCGTTTATTGACGGCGGGATCGACGGCGACGATGCGCAGCGACGACAGTAACGACAGAGCGCAGACTCGCAGACCCTCACGAGCAAGAGCACGAGGGGCGTGCCCTCCGAGAAGAGGCGAAGAGGCCGACCCACTAGAAGGCGCTCAAGAGGACGGCCCATTACAGCGTTCCATTGCTTCTGTACAATTACCCCGGGTACGCAAAGGGAGCCGCCCGGCGACCTAACAGCTGGTCATTATGAGCGGGTCATGGTAGGGCTTGAGGCGCTCCACGTTCACAATGTCGCGCCCTCGACGGCGCATGTCCGAAGATGGCTCAATGGGTTCAATCAGGTAGTTGATCGGGGACGTGCGTTCGACGACACGGTAGGGGCCTTCGTATTTGAGCAGCAGTTTGGAAGAGAGGCCAGTTGCAGCGGTCGGGACCGAGAGCCACACGAGCGCTCCAGGGAGGAACGTGGACTCAGAAGTGGTGTTGCCACCGCGAATGCTCTTCTGCCGCTCTTGTTCGTGCGTTGTAAAGGTCTTTGCAAGCTCGCGACATTCTTCAGCAAGCCTGGCTGTGTCCGAAATAGGCGCACATTTAGATCGATCCGGCCTGTAGGGAAGGATGGTGTCGATTCTGTGCGACGGGTGCCTGCCGTACAATAAGAAAAATGGCGAGAAACCAGTAGTGCTCTGAGAGGCGGTATTGTAGGCGTACGTGACGAAGGGCAGAATGGCATCCCAATTTGTGTGGTCGGCTGCGACGTACATTGAGAGCATGTCGCCGAGCGTGCGGTTAAAGCGTTCGGTGAGGCCATTCGTCTGCGGTTGGTAAGCAGTAGTTTTGTGGTGAACGACGTTGCACTCTTTGAGAATGGCTTCGACGACTTCCGACAAGAAGATACGGCCTCGATCACTGAGCAGCTCCTGGGGCGGACCGGGACGCAGCATGAATCGGTGGAGCAGGAAGGAGACCACATCGCGCGCTGTAGCCGCTGGGAGGGCGGCGGTTTCGGCGTATCGCGTTAGATGGTCAACAGCGACGATGGCCCAGCGGTTACCAGCCGAAGTCAGAGGAAGTGGTCCATACAAATCGATGCCCACGCGCCCAAACGGACGGTTAGGGCAAGGTAATGGTTGCAGACCTACTGGCGACACGTGCGTTGCAGGTTTTCGGCGTTGGCAATCGAGGCAGGAGCGAACGAACTTCTGCACGTAGCGGTACATCCCTCGCCAGAAGTATCGTTGTCGAATGCGGTGGTAAGTTTTGGATACCCCAGAGTGCGCGCATTGCGGGTCAGAGTGGAAGGCTTCGCATATTTCAGAACGCAGACTGCGGGGTATCACTAGTAGCCACTGGCGGCCGTCGGCGTTATAATTGCGTCTGTGCAGTAGGTCGTCACAAATGGCGAAATGGTGGGCTGGACGACGCAACGCGCGAGTGGATGGTGTTGCCGACGGATCTGTCAGCACGTCGATCAGCGAGGTGATCCATTTATCCTTGCGCTGTTCGGTAGCAATGGTGTGAACGTCGATTGAAGCAACAGCTATGTGAGATACTGAGCAGGGGGTATTGTCGTCAGGCAAGGGAGAGCGCGAGAGGGCGTCGGCGTCAGCATGCTGGCGTCCGTTGCGGTACAGCACGCGGATGTCGTAGTCTTGCAGTCGAAGTGCCCAGCGGGCGAGACGGCCTTAGGGATCCTTCAATGACGACAGCCAGCATAGTACATGATGGTCGGTGACGACATCAAATGGGCGACCATACAAATACAAATACAATAATATGACTGCATCGTGGGCTGCGGTCGTGGCCTCTGCATTACGTCGGCGTAGGTAGCCGGCACAGCCGCTTCGAAGGACTGATGTCTATCGGCGGCTTCGGCGTAACTATGTGGGGCTGCCGTAGGTATTACTGGGGACGTCCTTGCGACAACTTGGGCGTAACTCAGTGGTGCAGGAGCGGGATGGTGCTGGTGGTACTCAGGCATGACCTCCGCGATTTCCTGCTCAATCGCTCGACGGAGGGGAGGGAGAAGAGTGGTTAACGGCTGGTGAACGTACTGAGGTTGAGCAAAGTCCAGCAGAGAGAACTGGCGCGCGATTTCCTCGCGCACGAATGACTTCACCTCTGAGAGCAAGGCGGAGTGGTCGGATATGGTCGACAAGCCAGCGAGCTCGGCGTCGCGGGATGGAGAGCGACGGGTCATCGACCGCTGCCGGCGCAGCTCCTCGTAGCTCTGGCAGAGCGTGATGACCTCGGCCACTGTGCTGGGGTTTTTGGCGAGCAGCATCGTGATGGCATCGTCGTCGATGCCTTTCATAATGTGCCTCATCTTGTCAGATTCCGACATGGTGGCGTCGGCTTTCTTACACAAATCGAAGACGTCTTCAATGTAGCTGGTAAAGGTTTCGCCGGCCTGCTGAGCTCGTTCTCGCAAACGCTGTTCGGCCTGCAGCTTACGAACGGCAGGGCGGCCAAACACGTTGATGATGGCGGTCTTGAAAGCGGACCACGTCGGGAAATCGGATGCGTGGTTGTTGTACCACATGCCGGCCACACCCGCGAGGTAGAAAACCAAGTTGCTCAGCTTGCCTGCTTCGTCCCATTTATTGGGGACACTCACCCGTTCGTAAATCGTGAGCAAGTCCTCCACGTCGGTGCCATCCGCGCCGGTGAAGACAAGAGGGTCGCGGATACGGGGGACACCGGGACAAGCGGTCGGGGCAGGAGGCGGCGTTTGCTGAGCGGCGTCTTGCGGCATGGTAGATGGCACGGTACGGGATCGAAGCTCCAGGGGCATCAGATGAAGACCGAAGTTGTGGGGACGGTACAGCACTCTCCACCACTTTGTAAAGGCGTTTATTGACGGCGGGATCGACGGCGACGATGCGCAGCGACGACAGTAACGACAGAGCGCAGACTCGCAGACCCTCACGAGCAAGAGCACGAGGGGCGTGCTCTCCGAGAAGAGGCGAAGAGGGCGACCCACTAGAAGGCGCTCAAGAGGACGGCCCATTACAGCGTTCCATTGCTTCTGTACAAAATAAATAAATAAATAGGAAGGGACCCAATGTAGAAGAAATCTGTTCCAATAACACTTTCATTTGGGCGAGTTTGTACATACTCGGATACATGCAGCGCGGCTCGGACGAAGACAGGTGACACATAAAACACAGACGAGCGCCCACTCTTGACTGGCAGGTAGATACAGCAATCAGGTTTGTACATGCTAAGAGCGGATCAGTGTGGAAAGTTCCAGATAGGAGGGGGCCCAATATAGAAGAAATCTGTTCCAATAACACTTTCATTTGGGCGAGTTGGTACATACTCGGATACATGAAGCGCTGCTTGGACGAAGACAGGAGACACATAAAACACAGATGAGAACAGACTCTTCACTGGCAGGTAGATACAGCAATAAGGTTTGCACATGCTTTCAATGGTTTGCAATCAGGTTTGCACGTGCACTGATCCGGCCTTAGCATGCGCAAACCTCTACGCGACACCTGTGTAGGGTTTTCTTCCGAAGCAGTGCCACGCACTGCCTGACTTTGCGGTGAACCGCCTGACTTCTACGCAAATGGCCTGTGCTCGATTCCCATTCGAGTGGAAGATTTTTGTCATTTTCATCTATCTTGCTTTTTTGCTCACGGACAACGCCGATTTTTAGCTCACAACCAACGACGCCGACGCCGTTATTTCGGCGACATGGGATATTTAACGCTGTCTCATTAAAACGGTCGATTTCTGCAAGTGGAGCGGAGGCAATTTAGGCGACGAATACAATCGGCAACCACCAACCATGCCAGCGGAGGTGCATTCGGCCTTGCGCCGCTATCGGCCGGAATAGGTGAACGTTCGAAGACAAAGTCCCTTAGCGAGACATGTGCGCTTGAAATAGCATCAGTGTACGTGACGAACGCGCTCCGAAATCTATTGCGCGATCGCAGGTGCCCTTGAAATCATGCAGAAAAAGTCTGGTCGCAGACATAAAAAAAAAGAGACACAGCCAAACAAAAAAAAACAAGCTGTTTGCTCTAAGAAGAAAAGACGTAAGAAAACGGAGAGTCTGCAGCCGGCTGCATAATTCACACTGTTACGCCATACCATGGAGCTAGCCCCTTTTTCAGGCCCAAAGGCACAGGCAGAGGTGCATTGCCCGCATCGCTTATCGCGGTGCAGTGGCAGCAGACCGCAACTTCTTGCGGTACTTCTCCTGATGAGGAAGGCACTTTGCTTAAACTGCAAGCGAATCGTTCGAAGGAGGGTTATTTTTTTTCCCCCGTTCATCGCTGACGTCAGTACGAACCGTTTATAAAAACAACGGTTCTCTCAGACACCCCGTAGATAACAGGCCCCAAGAGGGAGATAAATCTATAGCCAGCCAGCAAGCCGTAACGCATCTTGTGCGCTCGCTTGGCTGCTTCTGAGCCTTTACCGCAATCTTTTTCTAACACCTCCAACTTAATGGCGCTTCTTCACCTAGAGGAGAGAGATATGAAACGAGACGGCTTTTTTTTAAATTTTATAACTACGGACCATTCATTCAATTGTATCCGTTCGGCATACGCAGATATGTAAAAAAAAGGTCAACTTTCTGTATATTCGTATTTTTTAAAATTGAAATCGCGTATAGGAGAGGTTGCTGCCTTTGTGGCAGTACCGGCTACTTCTTTTCGCTTAGCAAACGAAGTATAAAATACAAAAAAGGCGCAAAATATACAGTATAATACAAGATGTGAAAACAGAGCACAATCCAAAGGCACATGAGTCACAAATGTTACAGCACGAGTTCACGTGAGTAAAACAAGTTCACATGCACACGTACTGTTCTGTATGGCTTGACATGCAGAGGAAAAACGCAAAGTAAAAACATTTACTCATAATGCGAAACACACGATCACAACACACTTCAAATTTATCCTTCAGTACCCAGCCTCGAATAATGCGAAGAGACTAAGAGCCCCATTGTACGCGATCCAACATTTCAACTTCGCATCCTGAAGTATTTTGACTTCCGATATTTAGCTCCACGTAAGGAAATGCATATCGGCGCAGCCTCTTCTCTGAAGTGGTCATCGCGCTTCACTGCTGCTCTATGATTATTCCTTAAATGTATACAGTGTAATCATATACCCACAGTGTATTAAACAATAATTCCATGCGCTAATGGCATACTTCTCAACAGTAGAACCTTTTTGGTCATTTGTATCGAGCCTCGAGCATTCTGTCGTTCTCGCTTGAAAAGGTCGAGAAGAAGCCTCTATTCAGAGCGTACTTGTGAACAAAGAGGTGAGTCTCGAATACAACGAAACCATTCGAACATGAAATCCACGTCCTTTTGCGTCATAAGGTGTGTACATAGTGCCAAGCAGGCAGCGTCGTATGGAACGAAATTTTTATTCATCTTCGTTCTTGAAATGTGGATAGTAAAAAAACAACAATTCTGCCAGTTCAATGTCGTGAAAACCGTCGGACAACCAAATTTATTCAAATGATCTCTTTTCCAAAATGGCATTTACAAAAAAGAACGTCACATTGCACGAGTGAAATATTTCTATAGATGCTACAATCCCTTTCTCTTGCGAAGACTAAGCGATTCTCCATACCAAGCACACGTGAACCCGTCCTAAAAGTGTTAGGAGCGAAATCATCACCCCATCGCTTTCGCTGGCAAGGCTAGATATTGGCTTATGCAAAGTCGTTGGTCATGCGTCAGCGACCTCGCAACGAATGTTATAACGTCGGTATCTCATATTTCCCTACACCTCGTGCATGTTTTCCCATGCATTCGCTATAATATGACAACGTTGAAATTGCACTCAAACTTTGAGACAGAGAACGTGCAAGTTTGTTATACAAAAAGCATTGAATATTCGCACATGAAGCGAACAGGCATAAATATCCGAACGAAGGCGTTCGCATTCAGAAACTGTAACTGTATGAAACTGTATGTAGTACTTGAGTAAGGTTGTTGAATAAGTGAAAGAAGAAGTGTGTTGTTGGAAAGAAGCTGCGCAGCGCTGTCCCTAGCTACTGGCAATTTCGCAATTAGGACGTCTCCTTATACGCCGACACTGAAAATTGTATTGGCGTCCACTTCAACTTCGTAATGACGACGCGTCTAGACTGATCCTCCAGTCGTCTCAAGAGATGTCTATATTTAGCCCCATTGCGGCGTTAACTGGCCAGCTCACGACCAAAGCACAAGGTGTCTATCATGAGACATTTATTATGGATAAAGGAAGAAGGCAATACCCCCGGCGGTCGCTCTTGACGCTTTTAGTTACATCGCGTTGTTCATTTGTTATTGGGCAAGATAGAATATGTCGCGTTTTATATTTATCTGTTCCTAACTTCTGCGTATAGGGTGTCAAACCAGACATTACTGTAGTTGTCCTTTTAGTTTTTTTTTAAACTTCTTGATGTCTCTTACTCTGTCTTTTTTCAACAGTTCATACTTCTCTGTATTGCTGCGCTCAATCTTACTTCGTGTGCATACATCACAAACGTTTAAAATCAAACGTGAACCGTCGCATCAAATGGTGCAGTAGGTAACCAAACTATACTGTCTAATACCAACGACGCAATTTGTTCTGTGTATTTTTCCCCAGTTACCTCAGCGTGTACAGATATCCTGCAAATCACATCTGTACACAGCGCGTAATAATCAATCAAACAAACTAAGAACGAAGTGCCATTTCGGTCATTAGTTGGATTGTGATCGAAATCGGGATATCTTGAAATATTGATGGTAAAAGATTACACATTTCGCAGACTGCCCGAGCTGACATCAAAAGCAAGACTGGTTGCCTCCACTTTTTTTCTCGCGTATATGGTTTTTGTTGAATTACAAATGATGGAATTCAAGAATGCAAGATTACGCAATAACGAACACCAGATAGTCAAAATTTCCGGAGCCCGCCACGTACGGTGTGCCTCATAATCATATTGGTGTTTTGGCACGTAAAACCCCACAAATTACTAATAATATTGGAAGCTATTAGAATGCAAGAAGGCGTGCATGTTAAGCGCGTAGAGCTACGAAATGCACTTACAAAATAAAATCAGAGATTCCAGTAATACCGCTATATATGCCTTTTTTCCAGCTTATAGCTTGACATTCTTACAAACGCACTATCTACGCACTGCTGCAAACGAGAATATACGTTCTATCTCGTCCCATGAATAAGTGTTCAAATGTTTGATGCCCCGTTATTTGTAGTGCTGTGTATACGCGAACATTCTTCGCGAAATTATATCCCGCTCCGTGTCCTGCACATTCTTAGCCGGCACTTGCATTCGATGTGCAGCCATGCCATTTCCTGCAGGTTATTTCTCACCAAAGCAGAATCACACTACATTCTCCCGTATGCTTTCATGTCTAGTTGAAACTAAAGTGCCTAAGCTTCTTTGTTGATCCTGTTTTTGGTTTTGTTTTTCGATTTTTTTCTGTGTGTTTTTGTGTTTTTGTACATCTGCAGTCAGCCATGCTTGATATTGCAATCTGGAACTAATTCCTGTTCGCTAACACAAGACGAAGTCCATGATGGAAAGCATAAGCCCAACCCTGCCCCCAACTTCTTCATAAAACAAAGCTATATATAAGGAAGTGCGGTACAAATCTACGCATTCATGAGCCTGTCGAGGAGAAAAAAGGCCGCCCAAGGCTGCAAACCAGTACTTTGTAACTCATGTCACGGCCGCAGCGATTTGGAGTAAGGATATGAAAAATAAATAAAATTTGTAGTAGTTCTTGGCGCGAACCTCGTGCAATATAATATTTGCGCCATTCCAACGAATCTTATGAGGCTGCGCTGCCCCATTCCGTTCTCCTTTTTAGTAGTTCCTTGCAAAAAGTTCAACGGAGATTGCGTAGGACCATTCTATGCGAGCTTGTTGCAAGGCGGCGACGCGGTTTTCTTGTCTGATTGCCTTAAGAATTCTATCGACAGCAGTAACGCATTCTGTCGCAGGGCAACGCCTTGTGTTCGTTTCTCTCCTATGTGTGTGTTGGTGGGGCGTGATGGTGCGGCAAAGAACGGGCAGGCTTGAATTCATTCCTTTTCTTTTCTTCTTACCTGTTATATGCATTGAGTACCGTAGTTAAGATTATACTCTGCTTTTCATTGTGACAGTACTGTGTCTTCTTATATATGTTAGGAAAATTCGGCAGATCCCACGCCTTCCGGGAATCGCATTTATGCGAAGCATTCAGTGAGCAGTTTTACGCTGCATTTTCTTGGTTTTTAGGCAAGCGTTGCGAGGTGGATCGACGTGTTTTTTTTGTAAATGGACTAGTGTGCACATCGTGGACTTACCAGGCACTTCGACAACACTGGCGTTTAACGGGTAACTTACGGTCTGATGTAACGTCATCACTCACGTTAAAGCGCAGACGTCAGTTTTCTCGTAACGAAGTCCACACTACGGTCCGACGATATGAATATCGTTGGTAACTTTCGTTAGCGTATTCCTCCGAGGTCAGGGAACGCTTGAATATAGCTTGCTGAATCATAGGAATACAAATGTAATGCTTATTAGACTGCTCTAAAAGCGAAGCCAACACTGGAACCACAATTGACGTTAACCTGACATGACGCCTGAATCGTGGGAGTACATATGCGGTGTTTATTGCTTTACTATAAAATTAGATAGCGGGCCCTACAATCACAATTGACGTTGCACAGACATTGTGCCTGCATAGGGTCTTTTTACAATGCACTTTCTAGACCTTGCGTGGCTCTGTGGTAGAATACCTGACTGCCACGCAGAATGCTTGGGTTCGATTCCTGCTTGTATCCTAATTCTTATTCTTTGCATCTGTCGGGTCAGCGCTGCCGGTGTCGGTTTTTTTAAATTACCAACGTGCGTTCTCGCCGTTCCTGGTTAGATATAAACAGCCAATCACCTCTGTGGCGCATACCCGCTTACCATAGCCCGTGGTATAAGGGTGTGTGCCACACGTGCCTGGAGGAAATTGTTTGACGACGTGCACGACAGGATTTTCACGTTATCCATGTCATGACCACACAGTCATATTGGCCATACCCTCTTACCCTCCCATGCCAATTTTTGTCTACACCACGTTAAGGAGGCGATCACGAGAGTACCCAAACGTAGGCGGCTAGATAGATAGATAGATAGATAGATAGATAGATAGATAGATAGATAGATAGATAGATAGATAGATAGATAGATAGATAGATAGATAGATAGATAGATAGATAGATAGATAGATAGATAGATAGATAGATAGATAGATAGATAGAAACGCTCAAAGTACCTCGAGTTTGCTGAGAAACGCTTCGCATTTAAAAATTCTTTCGTTCTTTCGACATGTCGCAACTTCATTCGCCTCTTTATTTCATTTCCTCACAAATTTTTCAGCAATACCAAACGCATACTTTCCGTGCACGTGGTTCGTATTGACAGCACAAAGCAGACATATTAAGCTTCATGCAAGGTTAGGTCAACGCCGAAGTATCGGATCCTTAATTGACACATCTGATTTCCAGAACTACATCCTATTGCATCAATGGTGGCTGTACTTAAAGAGCGCTTGCTGTACTTTTCCTTCTGAGCATGAACTAATCACTTGTTATTAATGATTCCACTATATCTAGCCTAATTCCGTGCTGTATAACAACGCGTCTCAAGTTGCTGTAAGAAGAGTTCTGTGCGATAATATGACTGTCTGCTAACGTCTCCGATGGCGGGTTTGGAAAATAAAACATGTACAAATTGGTGAGATTTTCGCCTCAACAATAAAGACCGAAATAAACTTGTTTATCGTGCTCTGCTGTTCTTTTATAATTTCTATATCTCAATTAAACACTTATGTCGCTACAATTTATCTAGTTACTTCAATGCTGCTTTCATTTACATAATTGTAACAACCAAGAAGAAAAAAGAGAGGATATTGGCCTTTGTTCATTGTTTTAAGCATGCTCTACAAGTATGCTTCGCGTAACCTTCGCGAAAGATATCACGGGAACGCGCACTGCAAGGCACCCTTCTTGTCTTGCTACAATGAGTGCACGCTTTTAATTCTATTTTTAATGTGAATTTACAGAATATCGATCATCAGCACGGTTGAATAAGAAACGATAAACGCGGCGCTTCTGTCGTCATTATGACTCAATGAATTCCTTTAAGAGAACATATCAGCCTTACGTCTGAGCACCTTGCATGCGCCGTTTTCTCTTTTTTGGCTGCACAACCAAGCAAACTTGCTGCAGGTGCTTGGGATCTACGAAGTACAATGAAGATTACCGCGGGGCTTTATTATTCTCGAGAACTGCCCTCCATCTTTTATGCATAGATTTCTGCCTCTATTCCCCCAAAAAATGTCTTACAAACACGCACACAAAAACGTTCGTAAAAGAACATGTCATCCAACTCTCCTGTAAAAGAGAATCTGAAATTCGGCTCTAGAGCCGAACTCGCGAATCGCAGTAAAAAAATAATAATTTAAAGCCAGTTCCACGGCTGTGCAATCTATGCAAACAGCGGAAATGGCAAGCAAGCGCCACCACCTGGCGAAGGTAGATCGAGTTTTTTCATCATCTTTTTTTTTTCATCAACTTCTTCTTTCTGTCCAGTTTCTTTCTTCCTTGATCTCATATTGCCATCACTCCTCTTTTCCCTCCTCCAAACCCTCACATCGCTCCTCCTCACTCTCACTTCCCTTTCCCACCCCTTGCTATCCTATACTGTACCTGGTTATCCTATGTTTACCCTCTCACCCCCTCAGTTTTCTCCACCTTACCCGAACATCCCTGACTTCCCCTTCCCATCCCCTTGTCAAAATATAATAATAGAAGGCTAGGCCATGTTTTACCCTTTCCCCTCGTCCTTCCTTCCTGCTCACCATCAATCACTCCTCCCCCTTAAGGACCCCTGACACCGAATTTGGAAACGCGAGATGCTTGTATTGTTTGATAGTCCTGCATGCGGGGGCACTTCTGACCGATTATGAGTGACGAGCGTTGCCTTTAAGATATTTTAACTTGGTTTTAATGTAAGCCTGAGTGCTCAGCTGAACTTTGAACTCCTATCAACATAACCACTAGTATGACGTAGACGTAGGCCCCTTGTGACGTTACAGAGGTAAAGCAAGTATTGTCGACGTCACAGACAGAAATACGCGCGGTGCACTGTGGTTACAGTGAACTATAACCAACTTCCTAGTGGCGCGAACGGGAGGGTTCAGGCGTTCCTCTTGGCGAAGAAAAATCCAGGTGGCGCCAGTGCAACTTTTTCTAGTCGCACCGCCCCTTCTGCTGTAGACGCTTGCGCGCGTTTTTTGTGCGCATTTCTCGACGTTCCGCGTCGTTGTAGCGGTGCCGTGCATTAATAGACAGTTTCAGTTGAGCGCCCACTACATATATGTGGACGCAGCCTGTCATTAGGAATGACTGGCAGGCTGCGTCCGCAGAGCTGCTGCGGATGCCCAAATAAAACTGTGTAACGCGTTTAACAGAGAACGTGTATGCCGTTCGCTTCGACTAACTTCTAATGAATATCGTACTCGGCTGTTTCACGAGGTTGAAACAACTTACACACGTAATTGTACCCGCGATTGAGAATAATTTCATTCTAATTTTAAGCAAATTGCAGGCGGCGAGTGCGTGAGATCGAACATTGGACCATACGCTGGGGATGATAATTTTCGTCCTTATTATTTGCAGGTTAACACATTAGAAGAAAGAAAAATTAAAGCGCTTTCGGGTGAGGACGTACAACTGCGGTGTCTAAGCGGCATCTGTGGTGAACTGGAATCGTTATAATTTATTATCATACTCTTATGTTTTTCCTTATATTTCGCTACAGCTGCTTCGACTAAGGCGCAGCTACCATATTTCAGACGGCAGTGATACACCAGCTCACGGCGTCTCACCGTTCTTCAATGGCGGCGCCAAGCAGTGCTGTCAGCCCTAGACGCTTGTAAAAAAAAATAATAATAACTGCCGGGTGGCAACAAAAAAATAGTCACAGTTTCGCCGCAAGGGCGAAGCAATGAATGCGATAGCAAGGAACTAATGCTATCCGAAGTGAGGCTCGCCAATGGATACTCTCAGTTTGAACATCGCTTTTGTTGCAAAGGCGGCCGAAGCAGCGAAGGAAACTAGCGTGCTTCAAGTGTCGAGCTGTGACACTTGATAGTTCGCGCTCATCTTCTGTTTGTTCGTTTAGCGCCGTCCCTTGAGATCGAGTGACTTTCGTACGCTCCTTAACATGAGCGCGGACATCACGGTGAAAGCGTGAAACCAGAGCCGTATATTCCTTCGGAGAGTTCGGCGGAGGGGCGGAGCCAACAACCATCCAAATTTAGCGGCGGCGCTGTAAATTGCAGTTTAAATGCTCACGACGCACACTGGTCACATGCTTTCAAATGCGCCGGAGCGGAGATATCGGCCCAGAATGTACCTTCTGCCACCTTGCGGAAAAGCGGCGGCAACTCGAGCACCTCCGTGACACGCGCGGCGCATTGGCGGAGCGCCGCGTCGGGCCACCTGTTATTCTACCACCGTGGCCAAAACTACCGACGATGACGTAGTTGCGGTCACGCCCACACTTTCGGCGCGTTCGCGTGGGCGGAGCAAGACGGACTTTTCTTTCGCGTATTTTAAAGCTCCTGCTGCCACAACAGCGAAAAAAATTACGCCATCGTCGACAATAATGTTGGTCCTTGTTAACAACAAAGTTTTACCGAATTGTAAAACCACTTCAGTATCCCTTTAAGGGGCCGATATACTCCAGCGTAACGTCGACGCGCGCGTACGCTCGGCACAGCGACGCTACGCTAACAAACGTGCAGCACTCTATAGGCCAACGCGCGATGCGACTGACGCGCCCAGCGTCCGTCAACGCGCCCCGGCTGCAGCCGGCGCGAGATGCGACATGCTGCATTCCACGCCGGCGACGTTATCCAGACTGAACTGCGTCTGTGTCTCTACGTGAAGAAGGGACGCCGAGTGCGCTCAATTGCGCATGCGTCAAGGCGACGTAGTGCGTCGCGCAAGTGGGAGTATAGAGTGCTCTGTTTTCGCGTCAACGTAACGTGACGAACCTAGCGTCGCACTCCCGCCGCCGCGGGCTGACGCGAACGCAGGTCGGAGTATACAGAGCGTTTAGAGCAGCCTACTGCGCTGCAAGCCCCCATTGCGACGTCCGTGCAGGTCCACGATGTTCCACGCAGCCGACACGTGCACGAACAGCAGCAAAGACACACCAGGTCGGTCACAGAGGAAGCATAAATGCCGACAGCGACGTCACGGGTACAGCATCACGAGAGACCTCGGCACGAAATGGCGTCGGCGGCGCGGAAGCGCGCTGTTGCCAGACTGTAGTGCAGCAGTTGCCAGACTGGCGGCGAGATCAAAAGAGCGCCGAACTCTCCCAAAGGGAATATACGGCTCTGCGTGAAACATCCCTCTTCCCCTCACCACGAGAAAACCGCGCGAGCAGACAGCGGAAGGGCAAGCTTCTCCCATGCGCAAATATAAGAAGAAGCGAGCGAGCTCGCCGACGACTTTTAAATGCGCCCGTCGGGCTCCTAGCGCCATCTCGCTGATAATGAAGAAACGCTTATTATCGCCTGCTGTCTCCGAGTCCGTCCAGCGCTAAAGGGTGTGTATATAACGCTCGCCGTTAGCTACGTGGAGGATCTGCGTTTCGTGGCGTAGTGGATAGCGCCGCTCGCTGCGGAACAAGAGGTCCCTGGTTCGATTCCGCGCTTCCGAAGCATTTGTCTGAATTATTTTTCTTTGGGCCTTTTATATATATATACATACTTATACATATACGGTGCATGACGGCGGCGACGGCGACGGCAAAATCCAGCCGAGACTGTCCATATAATTGCTATCGCAATAAAAAGAGCAACGCATAGTGAGTCCACTATAGGCGAACGCATCGGAGCGCTAGAAAAAAGTGCAGCCGCGATCCTTGCGGCGAGGAGACGCGTTCGGTTTCAGCCGCTGCATTGGCAGGCTCCTCCGTTCAAAACATTGGCAACCTCAGCGTCTGCCACTTGCGAACCGTCGTCGGACTCGTTAGACGATGAGTAGGGCCACGAATCCGCGTCTGACAGCGATGACATCGTCTACCGCGTGCTCGACGAGCAGACGAACTTCTCCAACTGGCAGTTCAACAAGCGCGTGGCTGACGTCACCCAATACTGAGCGTACGTCATCACGCGTGCCCCGAGGCGCGACCGCCGCGGCGCGGCGCTAGTTTCTTAGCCTCTTTCGGCGCACGTTTTGAACCTACGCTAAAAATGACCATAATTAACGCTGCTAGGATTAATTAGACATCACGTAGGAGCATTTGCCGTGTCATTCCGTGATTACAAGACATTACATACTTATTGCAACATAAATGTCACAAACAAAAAATCGGCTGTCAAGGGCCCTTTAATAACCTTTCCTGCCCCCCTCGATATTACACTATGCATTTCTTTCTCTCTCTCTTTCTTTGTTTCTCACTCTTGCTCTCTCTCTTTTTTTCTATTTTGCTCTCTATTTTTTTCTTTCTACTTTTGTGTCTGTTCCGATCTCTTTTTTTCTCTATTTCTTTTTCTGTCTCTCCGCATTTTTTTCTGTTTCTTCGCTTTCGTTCTCTCTCTTTTTTTCGACCGCTTCCTCTCTCTTCCTGTGCTCTTTCTCTCGCCCATCCAAGTTATTGCATCCCACGCCGGACAAATAGGCGCAGCGGGAGAGTGTGCGCCGCGCGCACGTATTCGAGGAGTCAAACAGAAGGTGAAGAAGAGGACAAAGAGCGCGCGAGCCGGCCGAGTTACTGCATTGCACGTGCTAAACGCTATGCGTTGGAAGGAGCAGGCCGTTCATGACGGTCATAGTTTCTTGTGAATGCGGCACGGAGTTCTGCCAGGCGCGAAATCGGCAGCGTGCTACGCCGGGACGCTGCTCGCGTAGTAATCTAAGAGAGCACGTCGCAGAGATGACAGCGCATCGCGTCGCCACAGTACGTCATCGCCCTCAAATGTTCGACGAGTGCACACAGGGGAAGAAGTGTTTAAAACAGTGAAGCGCCATGGTTTATTTCTGGTACAAAAAAAAATAAAATTGGTATCTCAGCCTAAGTAAGAAGGCTGAATCGCGTAAGCTGGGTCAAACACGAAAAATGTCAGCCGCAAGAGTAGCCGCCACAAGCGCATATTGAAGAACATCTATAAGGTCATCGGCATGCCAGTCATCGGCATGCAGAATGACTGTCAGATATGTCGAATTACCCCAAAATAGTTCTCACGTACATTCGTCTTGAAAAGTGAGGCAGAACGAGACTCTCTCAGGAAATTTAGAACAATATGATAACCGCAAGTCTGACAGATGGATACGTGATTTAATGACAGATTAACTCCACTTAACATGAGGACGCCACAATAGAAAACTCTGAAAACTCTGAAACTCCTGCACACTCCCGTTTTTCTTGATAAACGTACCTATCTGGAACTTTTAGTCGCCGGCCACATTATTTGCACACTGGCACACTGGCGTGTGCTCGATTTCCCAAAAAATCTACACATACAAACACTCGCACATTCGTGCGAGTGTTTGTGTGTAGATTTTTGTATGTGTAGAACATATTGAATGGTTCTATAGGATTTCATTGCAGATTTCTGTTTCTGTTTTGACACGCTGCTGGACTAACACCTAGCGGTGGCTAGTCCATTGTTGTCTCGTCTTTCTGTCTGTGTCCTCGTCAATGCGGTTGGCTGTAGAAACCCTTTTCACTATGTTCAACGAACGAACCCAGGAAAGCACAATTCTCAAGTGGTAAATATGCGGTGGAACAATGTTTCTTCTCTTTCGAGATGAGAATAGAAAGAACAAAACGCGCGCAGTCCTACTGCAGTCATTCAGAAAAAAAAAAAAAAAAGCCGAGAGCTTTGACGAATAATGTTTGCAGCACGCATGGTGTTGCGGTTATGACTTAATGCATTGAGCGGGAATGCTGCATAATTATTGCTGAGGTATAGTTCAATTGTAGCTCGGTGTATGAATGCAGGGCGCCTCAGACTGTCTGGGCAACGCTGCTTAAAAAAAAAAAACTTTCTTTTCTTTTGCAGTAGTTTGGTATTAGGTGACCAAGCCATTCGCAAACGTTGTGGGTTAGATGCCTCAATCGAATTTTAATCCACGTGATAGAGCTGGAATTAGAGTTCTAATCTTGCGGAAATGGCAGATAGATTTGTTCTTAGACAAAACGCACCGCATAGCGATCTTTGCAGAACCGTTATCGTTTATGACGCTCTAACTACGGTGGAGCGATGATGACAACCATTCTGGAAGAAAAGATGTCAATTCAAAGGTGTGGAAGGGAAGGTATTTAATAACGGATTTCGGATACGCGCAATGGATGAAGAGATGGAAAGTGCTGTTTACCAAGCACGCTACAAAACTTGGGCGTAGATCTTCGCAAAACGTAAATAAAGCAAGCACGTTCTAGATGAACGAATCTGCCGGACTAACACAGGCGCTGCTTAATGAAAAACTCATGCCCCACTAAAGTTCAGATTCATGTTCAAAGAGGGGCGCACGACTGGCTGAATTCGGCGCAACACATAAGCCCTTGTGTATACCCGCTAAAGCTTTCCATCGAGCGAAACAAGAATTGATTCTGACCTCGATGCACGTAGTCTATCAGCAAATGCACTCGTCGCGGTCTGTATATAGATAAGTAGAAATGGTACATGATAGAATGAGAAAGCAATCTCGAAACTTTCCTGCATGCCCGCACAACGCAATATTATCGTTATGAACCTCAAGCCGCCTCATTCGGGAGAGTGAGAGAATATATGTGGCGTTCTTTTTTTTTTTTCAAAAAGAGCCAAATCCAGCAATCTAAACTGGGCTAAATTTCACGGGAGCATAAAGCGTGCCTGTCTCTCACTTCTAAAACAATTGTTATCAAAATGGGGCAATTCCTCAATGTAACGTGAACTCAAAAACACAGTTTCGAATGAAGATTGAGCGAAATCCTGCATGTGTTTGAATAAAACTTGCCAGATCCATTAAAGCAGCGCTGCATCAACAATCGTGACCAAAACAACCAACATGGCCGCATCCTGTCTGTTTCATCTATGTCCTAGTTGCTTTCTTAACGTGATTTCGTTCCCCAGTTAGATTTTCTTGAGCGACCTGGAACATACTGAAGGACACTATGCAGTATAGAGCGAAACTCGAACACAAAGAGTGAGATGCCGACTTACCCGCTTTTTTCTGCATTTTGGTGTTTCTTTTCGAGTTTTCCGCTACAGTATCATATCCTTATTTCGCTCCAAGACGGTACATTTGACATAGAAGACAAATGAAACGAAGATATTGGGCACCGAACTATTCCTTGAAGCTGAGGAAGTGATCCAGAACGGCGCGGCATAAAAGGAGCTAAGAAGAAGCAAAAGAGCTGAATCATTTTTTCGAGACCTTCAATATAGATGCGAAGAACAAGAAAACGCGGCCTACTGTCTAGAATGGTGCGCCTTTTGCTAGGACGGACCACTCGCTATATAAGTCTATAGTCGCATGCAACTTAAGAAGTCCGGTGAGGCCCCGCCCAGACAGCCGAAGCGTGGCAGCCGATCGCTTCCGTGACTAAAGAAATAGTCCCGCTCATACAGTCGGCGATGTTCTCCAAAGGCGGGGTCACCGGCAGTCCGGCTCATGACGTCAGTACGGAGTGTGCGCCCATTGGTACAGGCTTGTGCGCATCCGCACTTCAGGAGCAAATGCCGCCGACTTCTAAAGTTGTATTCAACTATAGTCATTGCCATTACCCCCATACAACAAAGGACGGCACAGACGAAAGCAAGGATCGTGTTAATTTTTTTCGCAAAATATTGCTATATCGTTCATTCGCTGCGCTTTAGACTTCTTTTACGAGTCAATCCAAGCCCAAATACAATGTTCCAATCTATAAGAGCCAACTCCAAATTTTACTTATGAATACCTACGATAGTGGGCTATGCAGATTTTAGACACGATATGGGTTTGAAGTATTCTGGTGACATGACCACTCTAGCAAAAAATTGTTGGGGCACCCCCGACCATTTTGTCAGTAGCAAAAAACGTGTTTTTCTCAGTTTCATTTACAGCGGACTTGGCTCTTAGAAAAAGAAAAAAAAAAACACGCCACATTTTACTCTAGCGCGTCAGAATGCCATCAAATCGAATCCACGAGACAACAGATGGTAATGCGATCAATACATTGCTCATATTTCTTCTATTTGTTAACTGTGTGAACGACACCGTACGGATCGTGAAGCGGGCGAGGAGTCCCAGGAAATTATTGAAGTGCTGAATTTGTATCTCCGTCCACTCTGAAAAAAATTATGGACCTGTCATGTGGCACAGCCGCCGCACTGGGTGATTGAATTAATTCTTAGCATAGCTCGGGCTCTTGGTCATGCAACTAAACACACCCGCAAGTTCTTTTTTTTTTAAAGCCAGTTGTATATGCACTTTGCTTGTACGGAGGTGTGTATTCGGACCTAACATCTATATTATACCTGGCGGATTCCTCCCAAAATACATGTAAGAACTTCGGAGCGTCGTCATTTTCCTCGCAGCAGCAAGGAGACGGCAGCGAACTATTTGTTCTTCATTATTTATTACCTTCATTTCCATTGTCTCATTCTTGTACTCATTTCATCATTACCGCTTCCGAATTTGTGCCTTACTGAAGTGACAATGAGAAACGAAGTAGCCTATATACGCTTCCAATCAACCTCTTCAAAGCTAAGCTTGCATAACAGAACCGAGAACCGCAGAGATCTGAGTGTCTTGCCTGGACTTTTGTTTTTTTTTTTTCGTTCTTAGTTGTTGCAGGCGACGTGGTCGCTTCCATTCCGTATATGCGTCGGCGTAATAGGACGTGCGGGCAAAGTAGTGCGTTTGTCCCAGGCAAACACCGATGTTAATGCGTTCGTTATGCAAGTACTCGGTGTTGGCGGTGCAAACTGAGTCGACAAAGACATGCGGGGCGGTAATTTCTTCAGCACATTTCAGATCGCATGAGCGAGGACAGAAAGTCGTCGTCGTATGGAAGTACACGTGAATCTTGACAATGAATACAATTAACAGCCGCAAACTGCGTCCATTGTATGCGCGCATATATTGAAGGCGTTGAGCTTGTTGTGTGGGTTGGGTACTATTTGCGATTTGCGCTCTAACAACTCCCTATATGTATGCTATTTTATAAAACGAAGGTACATCTCTTGCCCCACACAATGTACCTCTATTTCCAACTTAAATGTATGCAGAATTATGGTGACATAAAACAGCTTGACAAGAACGAGAGATGTTTCCCCGACAACTATAAACGTTATTTGCTATTTACGGCTCAGAAGACTTTCTCCGGTTATTTGTCCGAGCCCACTAACGAAAATTTGGCGTAGTTCTCGAAATAATTGTTCCAGAATTGCGAACAAACATGTTAATGAAACTGTCTAGCTCCAAACCAGAATAGGTAAAACGCAGTCTGTGCTTAATGCGGGATGTAGGTTCTTTCAGAATCAGCCATCCTTACTTGGAAAATCGCCGAAATCAAAAACAGTTTTCTTATCATGCGGACCTTGTTGCTCTTGGCATTCCATGTCTCCGTAGCTATTCACACGTCATATGTGTGATTTACCAGTTTGTCGTTTTCATTGCGCACATATTCTCTAATTCTCATGAGCCCTTCCATTTATTTCAGTGTCGATGTGCGACTGTATCATTTTCAGCAGTCACCAAAGCGCTATTCTTCGGTACCACAAATTCCTCTTGTGAGATCAACGCGCTTTTCACTGGTCATTCACATAGACAACAACAACAACAACAACAACAACAAAATTCAACCAGCTCCGCTTCTCAGACACCAATGAAACATTGAAGCTGGTGGCGTTCCCTCCGTCAGGCTAATGTATTTCTGTGTTTTGCAAGTCTTTCAGACATGTATCACTGCTCTTTAATGAACACTCTTTGTTAAGCTTTGAGG